>NW_026652282.1:13967348-14025684 GCF_009828535.3 Hylobates moloch | reverse complement strand
TGTCCATGTGTTCTCATCGTTCAACTCCCACTTATGAGTGAGAGCCTGCGGTGTTTGGTTTTCTGTTCTTGTGTTAGTTTGCTGAGAACGACAGTTTCCAGCTTCATCCATGTCCCTGCAAAGGACATGAACTCTTTTTTTTTTTTTTTGACAGAGTCTCACTCTGTCACCAGGCTGGAGTGCAGTGGCGTGATCTCGGCTCACTGCAACCTCTGCCTGTGGGTTCAAAATGATTCTCCTGCCTCAGCCTCCCAAGTAGCTGGGACTACAGGCATGTGCCACCATGCCCAGCTAATTTTTTGTATTTTTAGTAGTGACAGGGTTTCACCATGTTGGCCAGGATGGTCTTGATCTCTTGACCTTGTGATCTGCCCACATCAGCCTCCCAAAGTGCTGGGATTACAGGCGTGAGCCACCGTGCCCAGCCAAACACATCATTTTTTATGGCTGCATAGTATTCCATGATGTATATGTGCCACATTTTCTTTATCCACTCTATCATTGATGGGCATTTGGGTTGGTTCCAAGTCTTTGCTATTGTGAATAGTGCCACAATAAACATACGTGTGCATGTGTCTTTATAGAAGAATGATTTATAATCCTTTGGGTATATACCCAGTAATGGGATTGCTGGGTCAAATGGTATTTCTGGTTCTAGATCCTTGAGGAATCGCCACACTGTCTTCCACAATGGTCGAACTAATTTACACTCCCACCAATAGTGTAAAAGCGTTCCTATTTCTCCACATCCTATCCAGCATCTGTTGTTTCCTGACTTTTTAATGATCGCCTTTCTAACTGGCATGAGATGGTATTTCACTGTGGTTTTGATTTGCATTTCTCTAATAGTCAGTGATGATGAGCTTTTTCTTTCATACGTTTGTTGGCCACATAAATGTCTTCTTTTGAGAAGTGTCTGTTCATATCCTTTGCCCACTTTTTGATGGTGTTGTTTGTTTTTTTCTTGTAAATTTGTTTAAGTTCTTTGTAGATTCTGGATATTAGCCCTTTGTCAGATGTGTAGATTGCAAAAATGTTCTCCCATTCTGTAGGTTGCCTGTTCACTCTGATGATAGTTTCTTTTGCTGTGCAGAAGCTCTTTAGTTTAATTAGATCCCATTTGTCAATTTGGAGGCATTGCTAGGCTCCCCTCCTGCAGGCTGATCAAGAACTGTAAGGGGAAGAGCTATAAGTTCTTGAAATAGGATGACTTCAGCATGTTCTAGAATGGCAAGTGCTGAGAGGCTGTGGGTGGGGCACTGACAGCACCTTGACCACAGTTCCCACTGTCCGGTAGTCAACTCCCAATGGGTCAGGTGTGGGGAAAATTATAGCAATTTTGAGATAAGTTCACCTTTCCAATCTCTGGTCTAGCCCCTCTAAACCAAGGTTTAGAACAGTGGTGTTCAACAGAAATATAATGCAAGCCACATATATAATATAAAATTTTCTAGTAGCATATTTAAAAGTAAAATGAAACAGGTGAAATTAATTTTAATAGCATATCTAACTCAGTATACCCACATGATTATACTTTTAACATGGAATCAACATACAAATTATTACTGAGATGTTTTGCATTATTCAGGATGAGGGTACTTAGGCTTTGAAATTCAAAGTATATTTTCCACTTGCAGCTCATCTCAGTTCCAACTGGCCACGTTTCAAGTGTTCAATAGCCACCTGCGGCTACTGTCTATTATATTGGACAGTGAAAATACAGAACATTTCCATCATTGCAGAAAGTTTTATTGGACAGTGCCGGTCTTGTTAGTTTGTATCATTTACCCAATATTAAGAGCTTATAGTTGACAAGAAGTCAGAAGAGAACCCTAGGCTCTCTGGCTAGGCTAGAATCTTGAACTTTAACTCTCCCAAAAATAGGAGAAGCCAGGTTCTTATGGGGCTTCAGGTTGTTGATGCCAAGATTAGCTTGACGGTTGCACATCCTCCCAGACATAAGAAGGTCCAGAGGTCAAGCTCAGGTAGATCTCTTAAGGTAAGGATGAGAACACTGTTATTCATCACTGTTTCCCCTACCCAGTTGCTGCCCCATGGAAAGCCCTCACAAGAGTTCTGTTGAATGTAGGTTAGAAGGTCACCTGAGTAAGAAGTCATACATAAAGTGGTAAAGGGACAGTTGGACCAAGGAACCTAAAGGGAAAAAAAGTATCTTCCTGCTCACTAATCCTTTCTTATCAGATCACTTACCATGACATCATACAAAGAGAGAAAGAGAGGTGCAGAGCAGTGAAGAGAATTTTCCAGCAAGACCATTGTGTTTGCCTGGAGTGAGCTGCTTTGACAATGGTCCCAACACCCACATTTAACAAGACGCAATTCACTCAGGGTTTTATTCCCACAATAAATCTTACCATTTTCTGCTCCTTAGCCTGCCTGTCTTCTCTTCTCTGTATTACACTAACAGCTCCTTTTCCCAGCAGCAGTGGTAATAAATGGTGTGCTCTCAATGTAGAAGTTAAGGTTTCAAGGTGAAGCCTTTGGAAGCGATTCCTTTGTAATTTCATTTATGGCCATGCCATATTTTATGGTGCAACTTACTAACTCTGTGGGTGGCTTTGTGTGTGTTCCAGAGAAAGGGAGAGTGAGACACATCCCCACCCTCCAACTTTCACACACCCTTCCCAGTGGAATTTGGAGGTTAAAGCATCTCCTGGGTTTTTAATTTTAATTTTATTTTATTTTTAATTCTAGGTTCAGGGAGTACATGTGCAGGTCTTTTACACAGGTATATTGCGTAATGGCGAGGTTTGGGCTTCTAGTGAACCCATCACCCAAATAGTTAACATAGTACTCGACAGGTGGTCCTCCCCTGTTTTTGGAAGTGAGACTTTAACCTCTCCTCTCCTCTTCATGCTTGCTATCTGGCCAGCCATGGTAAGAGATGTTTGAAATATCACTGCTCTAGGAAGCATTCCCCGGTCTCTTCAGTCCACCATAAGTCCCCTTCCCTAGAACTCCTACAGCACTGATTGTCGAGCCTGGCCTATGTCTTCCGTCCACGATTAGGCAGCCATTTCTTTTGAAAGTGGCAACTATGGAAGAATGTTACTTTCCTGTCACCTTGTCCGCTTCATACACAGAGCTCAACCCCACCGGAGCTGGTAGTTGGTTGACCGACTTAATGAATGATTGGCAACCTCCATCTCCATTTTGGGGGTTCTAAAATCACCCAGTTAGTATGGCTTCTCTAGGGGGCACACAATGCAACATGCTTGGTCCACATCCTCCAAGAACGGATCAAGAGTCCTACAACCAAGGAGGGAAGAAATTATTTCACACACACACACACACACACACACACACACACACACACACACACACTCGTGAGGGTTTTTAAAGCGCTTCTTGAGAATACAGTCAATGTATACTTTATTGGGTACATAGTGGATGCTCAATAAATATTTGTTAAGTAAAACCAGTGAAAGTGGCCACCATGACTTTGTTTATAATGGGGAGGTTGCACGATAAACTGGGAAAAGCATGGGGAACAGCTCTGAGCTCAAATACTACCTCCACCTCAAGCTATCTGAATGGCCCTGGGCAAATGCCTTACCTCTGAGAGTTTCAAGTTCTCATCTGTAAAGTGAGAGTGATAATACCCATTGCCCAGAGTAGTTTCGATGGCTACATGAGACATTGCAAATAAAACTCTTGGGCACCTAACAGGCACATGGGAAACACCAGTTACTTTCCCCTCTGTCTGGAATGTTCCTGGCCACCTAGCTGACTCACAGACACCTTCTAAGGCTCACACTGAATATAACAGTCCAGGAAAAGGTGATCACTCCTTCTGCCCTGCTTTCCTTTTATCTCTGCAGGCAGCTATTATTATACTTCTCACCCTATACTTCAGCAATTTCAGTCATTGCTCTTCATTCTTGAGGTTGAGGCCAAGTTTATACCATTTATTTTATTTTATTTTTTTCTTTCCATCTTTTAGTTTAAGTTCAGGAAGTACATGTGCAGATTTTGCACATGTACTTTACATGGGTAAATCACAAGTCTCAGGGGTTTGTTACACATGTTATTTTGTCACCTAGGTAATGAACATAACCCGATAGGTAGCTTTTTGATCCTCACCTCCTTCCATCCTCCACCCTCAAGTAGGGCCTGGTGTCTCTTGTTCCCTTCTTTGTGTCCACATGTACTCAATGTTTAGCTCCCACTTATAAGTGAGAACATGCAGTATTCGGTTTTTTGTTCCTGCATTAATTCCCTTGGGATAATGGCCTCCAGCTCCACCCATGTTGCTGTAAAGAACATGATTTTGTTCCTTTTTATGGCTACACAGTCTTCCATGTTGCATATGTACCACATTTACTTCATTCAGTTCACTGTTGATGGGCATCTAGGTTGATTCCTTGCCTTTGCTATTGGCTTACACCATTTTGTATCCTCAATGCTTAGCATACTGCCTGGCATATAGTACGCACCTAATCAAAACTTCTTTTTCTTTGCAATAAAAAAGATTAAAAGGACACACACTGAAATTTAACAGTGGTTTTATCTATGGTTAGTTGGATTACGGGTGGTTTTCTACTTTGCGGGGGTAGGCCTCATTTGTATTTTTCAAAATATTTTTCCCTACAATTACCATGTTTTATTTGAGTAACAAAATGATTCTGTAAGAATAAATAAATATATGCTCAGTGGGCAGATGAATAGATGGATGGATTGACAGATAGGATAGATGTAGTCAACAAATTTAAGCAATTTCCATTCCTCTATATTCTCAGTATCTGGGACTGAGACTGAATTTACTGCAGGGCGAGAAAAGCAATGTCCACTCCCCATGAGCCTGCTCCCTGCTTCCTACCACAATGGCTTTGAAGATCTCTGTCACCTGGCCCCATCCACTCTGTTCAAACTCACATTCTCTGAAACCCCATTCTGATCAGGAAAAATCCTAGACTCCACTTCCACCATGGTCTGTGTTAGGACTTAGAAAACTTTTTATATAAAAGGGCTAGATAGTAAATATCTTAGTCTTTGGGGGCCATACAGTCTGTGTCACAATTACCCAACTCTACTGCCGTGGCATGAAAACAGCCATAGGCAATACATAGATGAATGAGCATGTCTGTGTCCCAATAAAACTTTATTTACAAAATCACAGCAGGCTGGATCTGGTTTGCAGGCTGCAGTTTGCCAGCCCTTGCTCCATGACTTTACCAATGTTGTTCTCCTTCTTGGAAGGCCCTTTCTCCTGCTTGCCTATTTAAATTCTATCCATCTTCCGCCTTTCAACTATAATATGACTACTTACTATCTACTTCCTTAGCCTGCTGCTATTGCACTGTAATTATATGTATTCTAGTAGGTACTAAATATCAGACAGTTTGCTGTGAAGTTTTCTAATTTTGGGGAGACTTTTGAAGGGTGTGTTCTGGAATTATGCTTGGAAAAGACTGGAATGGGAGGACGTGAATATTTTATCAATATTTATAATAACAATGTACAAGGCATTAGTCTTATAATGATGTAGTCAGCATAGTGCTTCCCACTTTAGAAGAAAAACATCTAACAAAAAAAAATGTTAAGTAGGTTGCTAAACAACAACCTAATGGCAGAATAAGAAAGAAAAGCCAGATATTATGACTTATGAAGTGTCCTCACTCTATTTCTAAAATCTAAATGAAAAATAATAATAGCAACTTCTGTTGGGGACTTTAAGACCCAAATGCTTAGGAGTTTTTAATGTCCTTGGACAAGCTGGGGTGGTAAATCAAACCTTACCACTAGAGATATTGAAGTTTCCCCTCTAAATTAGCCACCATACAGCAGTTTGTGCAGAACTCTGGTTTCAACTTTCATTTCTCTTTTTTTTTTTTCTGATCTCATGAACACTGTGCCTGCACTCTTGGCTCTGTGAGATGGGCTAAAGTTTATGCTTAGAATCACGTGACAGCCCCAGCTAGCTCTCAGCAAATGTGACTGAGTAGTCCATAAATGGTCCTTATTTGGTGGCAAAATGCTTGGGTCCCTCTCCCTAAAAAGGAAATAATACAGAAAATGTGCATTACAGTCCCATGCCACAGAAAACACAATTTCTTGGCTTTTAGAACCACTTGCTGACAGAGCAGACCCTTAGAGAGCAGAGATGCAAAGCCTGTTGACTCACACTTGGGGCTTTTCTGAACATTTCACAGCCCCATACTTTTCACCAGCAGCAGCTCTATTTGTGAGCACACACCATCTGGCCCCAGAGCCGCTGGAACTAAATAAAAGGAATACATTTGAATAAAGCCTTGACCTGGGGTTTTAAAACACGCTTCCTATGGCTCCCCTTGGAATTTTAGACTTAATGACTTCCCCCTTCCTTCCCCTCAGTTCATTCCAATCATACCACATCTTTTTAAACAGAGCTAGTGCATCCATTCATTGATTCAGCCACTCATTCATTCATTCATGCATTCAATAAGTGAGCAAAGTATATATTGAGCACTTCACAAATGCCAATACTTCAATACAGATAGAGTAGTGTAAAAGTTAGACGTGGTCCCTATCCCCCCAGAAGTCACAGCTAAGCAGACAAGACAGACATTAAACATGTATAACTGATTATGAGGAAGATTATGTTTGGGACAGTACTGTGTGCTATGGGTAAGATAAACATGTAATTTACCACCCAAACCTAGATGCTTTTGAGAGTAAAAGGAGGTGCTATAGATAACTATTCCAGAACAACAGGTTAAACCAGAATTGTCCTGGACCAGGCAGGACATATGGTTCCTCTAGCTTTGGCCATTCAGCAAGGGGCCTAACTCAGTTATAGGCCTGTTTCCTCTCCTCTCTCTGTTATCCTGTTCCTACCTTCCCCTATCTCCCCCTGTTTTTGCTCCTTTATAGGATAGCAGATTTCAGTGGCATGAGTGATTGAGCCCATTGATGTCAGTGATTTAAATCCAGTGCTTGGCAGTGTTTCCAAGCATTGGTATGTCATCATTTCCTGCTACCCCAGGTTACCTTGAGAGGGACCTTCACCACATTGAGGCTCTAAATCTTGACTTCTGTCTTTGAATCCAGCTCCCTTCCCATATATCAAGAATGTGGCTGGACTTCTGCCCAGGACTGGCCTGTGATTTTATACTCTGTAGCAATATGAGGAGCAGGGTGGTTTTGGTGTTCTGGGAGCTGTTTCTTTGGGGATAATGGGCTTACAAAAACCCAAAGCTCATTCTGGTGTGGCAGTCACCTAGAAGGCATTCCAAAGGTATAAATACCTCACTGAGGCATTCCAAAGGTATAAATACCTCACTGACAACCTATCATTTTGTTCCACCTATAAGTCTGAGCTGTGGAAGATTTCTCTTTTCATTTTCAATGGTGGACCTGAAAAACTGTCTCAGTGATGGAATCCTTGGGCATCTGGAAGATGCTTGTGAGGCTTTGTCCCATAGCCCCTGTAGGCCCACCTCTGAGTTTACCTGAAGCCATAGTAGATAATTCCTGGAAGGTTGGCAGCTTCTCACCTCAAACGCCTGCTAACCCTCTGCCTGAGGCTTCCAGCAGTCCCTCCTGGAGCTTACTCACCCCGCACAGGATAACCCTCAACCAATGAAGAACAGGAGTTAATGGATATGGTATTCGGGATTGAAAGTGACCTCAATTATCCTTGCCTCATGGTATTCATGCCCTTGTGCAGTCCTCCTCACAAAAAAATAGGGCTGACCTTTGCAACCAGTATAATATAGCAGGAAATAATGGTGTGCAACTTTAAAGGCTGGATTACAAAAAGCATTGCTGCTCTCACCTTGTTGTCTTTTGGATCACTTGCTCTGGGGGAAGCCAGCTGCCATATTGTGAGGACACTCAAGTAACCTTACAGAAAGGGCAATGTGGTAAAGAGCTGGGGCCTCCTGCAGCAGCTAGCAACTGAGTTGTCAGCCAGGTGAGTGCACCATCTCAGAAACAGATCCCCCAACCCCAGTCAAGCCTTCAGTTGACTGCAGCCTCAGCCAACAGCTTGGCTGCAATCTTAAAGGGAGACCCCCAAGCCAGAACCATCCAACTAATCCAACCTCAAATTCCTGACCCTTAAAACAGTGAGAGAGTATAAATGTTAATTGTTGCTTTAAACTCCTACATTTAGGGTAATTTGTTACACAGCATTAGCAAACTAGCATGGCAGATAAACACCCTAGCTTCTGCAGAAGCACACTCCACGTGGTTTCTCAGGCAATCTTCAGTGGAATTGAGCCCCAGTTGTCCACAGTGGTAATCTTCTCACTGTATGCTTTTTATTTGTTTCGTATTTTCTCCCCTCTGTGTCTCATTCTCCCCACTTCCTCACTTTTGTTTCCTGTGATTACCTCCCAAATAAACTACCTACCCTCAAGTCCTTGCCTTGGCATCTTCTTTGAGGGAACTCAAACTAAGATAAGTTATCTTGCTCATACTCATGAATCAACCTTTCAAAGGAAGAGCAACTTTTATAAACATGTTTATGTTTTTAGCAAATTTTTATCCTAAGTATTGTCTTTATTTTTTAAAAAAAACCTCCCATATTGTATGATTCCATTTATATAAAATGTCCAGAACAGGCAAATCTATAGAGACAGAAGATAGATTAGTGGTTTCCTTGGACTGAGAGTGGGAATGGGGACTGACAGCAAATGGCACAAGAGATCTCTGGGTGTGATGGTGATATGGTTTGAGTCTGTGTCCCCACCCAAATCTCATGTTGAATTGAAATCCCCAATGTTGGAGGTGGGGTCTTATGGGAGGTGATTGAATCATGGGGTGGTCTCTCATGGTTTAACACCATCCCCCTAGTGCTGTTCTCATGATAGAGTTCTCATGAGATCTGGTTGTTTAAAAGTGTGTGGCATCTATCCTCTCTCTCTCGGTCCTGCTCCTGCCATGTAAGATGCCTCTCCCACTTTGCCTTCTGCCATGAGTAAAAGCTCCCTGAGGCCTCTCCAGAAGCAGATGCTGCCATGCTTCCTGTACAGCCTGCAGAACCATGCATGAAGTAAACCTCTTTTCTTTATAAATTACCCAGTCTCAGATATTTCTTTATAGCACTGTGAGAATGGAGTAATACAGATAGAAATCTCCTAAAACTGGATTGTATTAATGGTTGCACAACTCTGTATATTTACTAAAGGCTATTGAATTACACACTTTAAACAGGTAACTTTTATACTTTTTTTTCCTTTATTATACCTCAGTGAAGCTATTTTAAAGAAATAAAAATGATTTTCATGGCTGAAACATGTATAGAAATGGGGTGGGAAAAAGTGGGACAGAGAAAAGTGAAAGAAAGAAGTCCTATTGCTAGCCACTTTCATTTCATAAAAACTAGATTTACTACAGTATCTTCCAAAATAAAATCAACATATTTTATAGAGGTCAAGTAATAATTAGGCCAACCTTGCCCACTCAAATATGGAAAACTAACAGTAAAGACAGGATCTCATGTGGGCTTTGTCTAACCAAAGGAGTCCCCCACTCCACATACCCAGAAATGCCAAATATGTGGTTTAAGAACCAATAGCCACATCTGATATATAAGAACACTCTTTGGGAACTTGCCTAAAAAAGCCACCAGCAACAGCCAACCCTTGTGGGGTATGAGGTGCAGTGGGAGAGGCTGTAAGATTCTGGTATCTGAACCCCATGACGAGAAGGAAGAAAGCACCAATAGTAGTCCTTCCTTTCCCTAGGACTGGAAGAACCTAGGAGCACACACATATCCTTCCTTCATCCCTCTTGCTGGGGCTGCCAGGGAGAAGCAATATCTCCAGGGAAATGAGGAATATAGGGCATTCTATTATAGGTACCGCCTTCCTTCAGATTGGCCAGGCCAGGCTCCAAGTTCAGGAGCATGGGACAGGAAAGGAATGAGAGAGGAAAAAGGAGACTTACTCCTTTACTATATGTTTATTTTCCAAGCTTGAAGGTCCTACAGAGCATCCAAGTAAAGGTCTTAACTGACTGTACTGATTTCAGGACATGTTGGGAACATTTGTTATGGATACGGGGCAAAGTGTAAGAGACAAGAGACACATGTATAGAAACACACACGTAGACATGCAAACATATATGCACTGGCTGCTTAGTTGTATCAGTTAGTTTTTGTTACATCACAAGCCACCCCAAAACTTATTGTCTTAAGACAGTCCCCGTTTACTTAGAACAATTCTGAGGTTTGTCCGAGTAGTTCTTTTGGTCTAGGTTGAGATATCTCATTTGCCTGGAGTCAGCTAATGACAAGTCAGCTTGTCCCTCAGGACAAGCCAAATATAGGATGCCATTCCAAGGGACCTGTTGGTAGTGTGGACTTGGCTCACAGGCCATGGAGGGCTTGGAATAAAGAAAAACTGAAGAGTCAAAGTCATGAAAGAAGAGAGAGAAAGAGGAGAGGAAGTGCTCAGTTAATAAAATTGGCATTGATGTCACCGTGGAGGAACACCCAAGCACATACCACTCAACACCTCAGGAGGAATTTGTAGGATGGAGACATTAGCTGCATCTTTTTGAAGGTGATTTAACTGCATATGGGATGAAGGTTAACTAATCATATTGGAGGGAAGAATACTCTGCATTCAATTACATACTGTCATAGTCAGTCAACACTATTGGGGTCTGTGAGGGAAGACGGAATAAAAAAGATTATTGGATAATGAAGGTGAGTAGAAAAGGACACATATGGCTAGGGAAGATTTTCCAGGAAAGGAGAGGGACTTGAGACTTCAGTTTCAACTCCCCACTGTGAGACAAACGTGGGGGAAGGGACAGAGCCCTTTAGCTCGCTTCCCTCCTGCTTTACCCTGCTCCTGAAGCACATGCAGCTCTAGCCTAACTTGGTATCAAGCAAGGATTCAAGAACTGTAAATAATCCCCTTGCCCAAAGCCCATCAGAACATGGTGTGAGTGCACACACACAAGACAGATGCAGGATAGGCCAGAGTAGAACAAAGTCTCAATGAAGCCTGAAGAATATTGCTATTCCCTCAGGACATGAATAAAATGGCCCCCCAAGCAGTCCCTTGGGGGATTTAAAGGCTTTCTCTTTGGGGTAAATACTGCCAGTTGTCCCTTAAAATCCACTCTCCCCTTCTTGCTGGGCACACAGCTTGACTACACTTCTGTGTCCCTTGAGATTAGCTTCATCATATGGTTGAATTCTGGCCAATGGAATGTGAGAAGAAATAATGTATGCCACTTCCAGAATTAGAATTTAAGATGGTAGGCATGTCTCCATGCTGTCTTTCTTCTTCTCACCAACTGGAACCCACAGCAATCTAGCTTCAACTATACAGATAACAACAATACCTTAGAGCCACAATATAGAAGGACCTCAGGTTTCTGATTGACTGTGGAGGAGATTTGTTTCACCAATCTGGATCATGCACCTCTGAATTGTTACCTGAAAGACAAATCAACTTCCTGGTTCTGTAGGCTATGATGTTGTTAGGTGTCTTTGTTACAGCACGTTAGCTTTTATCCTAATACTTTCATTCGTTCAACCTAAATATCGTAGGGTCCCTTTGGAAAATTCTCCTCTGGCCTTAAGGTCATTAGAAATACATATCCAAGCCTGAAAAGACTGTAGAATGATGGCTGTATTTCTGCAGTTTTCTCAGTAAGGGGGAAAAGAGTTGTTGACATTGATCATGACTCAGCAAAACTGCTTCAAAACATATTTTTTCCCCAAAGTTTACTCCTTGTGGCAACCATCTTCTCTCTGTGTGTTTTTCGTTCTCTTGCTTTTATGCTAGCACCCCCAACGTACACACACATGCACACACACAAACACACACCCCGTCATCATCTATTTGCTGTCCTTCTAGAGCCTCCTCTTCCTTCTAGTCTGGCCTCTCTTGGCTTCCCCTATTTGTATCCTTTATCAGCCATCCAGGTCACAAAAACAAAACAGCATCCTTAGCACCTGCCCTTATCAGAAGGCAGGAAAATCAGTGAAAAAATAACTATGTTAATGTTTTGTAGTCAGGAGAAAAACAAATAACTTAATACTTTTCCCTCTCCTACATAGGGAAACAAATTCTAACTGAGCATCTATTATGAACTCACAAGACAGGTGTAGAACCATCTGGAAAGAGTCTTGAAGAGCAGCCAATGGGGAAGATTAAAGGTCAGAAAATTACTTGCCTCAAAATTATTAATGGAAGAACCAAGACTAGACCCTGGTCTCCTAATCACTCATGCTTAACTTCTAGCCCTATGCTATTTCCTGACCCTCCCCTATTTCCTGCTCTGAAGCTTGCAGGGGAATGCATGAGGCCCCTCCACAGAATGCTTGCTGGAATCTTAGTACTCTAGACCCAGAAGGAAGGCAGGCAAGGCAGAGGGCTGGGGAAACTGAGTCAGTCACAAAGGCAACCAGAGCAAAGGCTTCACACCTACCCTATGATCCAGCAATTTCACTCTTAGATATATACTCAAGAGAAATGAAAATATATGCCCATAAGAAGACTTGTAAATAAATACTCATAGTAGCTTTATTCAGAATAGATAAAAACAAGAAGCAACGCAAATATCCAACATGAGAATTTATAAATAAATTATACTATAGTCATACAATGAAACACTATCCAGCAATAAAAAGGAATGAACTACTGATATATACAACAACATGGATAATCTCAAAAACACTGTATTGAGTAAAGAAGCAAGACATAAAAGAGTACATACTATATGATTTCACTTTTATGAAATTCTGGAACAGCCAATTATAATATATAATGATAGAAATCACAGTAGTGATTACCTCTGGTGAAGAATGAGGAATGACTGCAAAGGGGTACAAGGGAACAATCTGGGGGTGATTGAAATGCTCTATATCTTGATTTGTGAGGGGCTTATACAGGCATATACGTTTACTAAAGCTCATTGAACAGTACATTGAAGATCTATGTATTTCACTATATGTAAATTTTACATCAAACAAGCACACACCTAAAAATAGTATTGGAAGAAAAAAGACTATTAAAAGAAAAATGAACATATTAAACTTGTAACTTTTGTTTCTTGCTGTATAAGATAGAGAAGATCTCTCCCCAGTCTCATTCCTCTCTCTTGTCTCCCAGTTTCTTCCTATCCTTGACCTTCATTCTATCTCTGATAACCATATCAAAAGCTCTGCCCTCCCCACTTCAAAATCATCATGCCAAATTTTTTGCATTCAAATGTCCAGCTTCAGCCAGTGACACAGCCTAAATGAGCCTTATGTTTCCAGATCAGGCTAAAGATGAATGAGACAAGAGCAGGGAGGTGATGATGGAAGTGCTTTTTAAAAACATAAATCTATAGTTTTATTAAGACAAAAATTGACAATGTGGTATGAAGTTTACATGTAAACAAAGTTTTCACAGAAACCTAACACACGCCTAAAACAATTTTACGATGTAGCTCTAGATGATATCAAGAACTGATGGAGCTCCTGACTTAACACAGAGCATTTGGGGTATCACTTAATTCTTAGGATTTCCTTTTAGAATGTTTTTTGTTTTGTTTTGTTTTGTTTTAAAGTGAACCACTGCCCCAGTATGAAAGTTTAATCTTCTCCTGATACAAAGGCTTTTGAAATCATTCACCTCCAAAATTGATTCAATGAAACTTGTGCTGTCAGTGATTGAAATCTGCCACCAATGGTTTCAGAGTTCAAAGCTCAAAAAACAGAAAGGCTCCAAGAGTTCTCCATCCTGAGCATAGGCCCTTGCCTTTCCCTACTCTTCCATCTCCTCTATTACCCTCTTCTCCTTCCCCAACACCTCAGCCTGTGGCTTGGATGGCGAAGCTGATATTTATAACTTCATAATTGGAAAATAAAGGGTTTTCTTCTCTAATTTCAGGAATTAGCACCTCTAAGACAGAATGATCTACCTGTGTATAGGCTCCAATAAAAGGTTTTCCCTCCTCAGTCAATTTCCATCTGCAAAATGGCAGCTTTGGTAACTTATGATCTGGCTTAGTTCTTTGTGGGGAATAGCATTAAATTCAAGCAGGGAATACCTTGGCTTACAGGTTTCAGACATTCAGGTTTTTTAATTAAAAAAAAATTTTTGTGGGTACATAGTGGGTGTATATACTTTTGGGATACACAAGACACTGAGGTATGAACATGCTTATTAACAGCTTTTAAACATTCTCTCACAGTCCTTATTTATGGTACCAATGACATTTTTAATGTAAAATATTCTGGACACAGAAACAAATCATTGCCCTTTCCATTGTTTCACTATTTTCCCAATCTGGTCCCAAATGGTAATCAAAATGAGGCTACCCATCTCCATTTCTCCCCACTCCATCTCTCCCTCCCCCAAAGCATACACCAGTAATAGCCAAAAACTACCTAATGCTACACTCTAAAAATGCAGAGTTGACATTATTGGGAAGAAGGCTGAGGGTTGTGGAGATGCTCTTTGAGGATCTACAGTATCTTTTTGCTCTCTCACACACCCAATTCTGCAAGTTTTGTCCTTCATAGGAAGCCCTTTGCTTTTCTCAGCAAAGTGCAACAAAGGTTGCCTTGAAACACTTATCCCTCTTCCCCTCCACTGGAACCATGTGCAAGCTACACAGCTTGGAACAGTTTTGAAGCACTTGGCCTGCTGCAGGACACAGAGACTATACTGGCTCTTCAAAGGACATCTTCTCAAGCCACCTCTGTGATGTCAACACAAGTCTTAACTCCTTCTCTCTCCACTTGAAACTCCCAGCCAGATTTGACAGGGGCTGGTGCTGAGGAGAAGTAATTCTTGCCATCTTTTTTTGTCATTGCCCTCCTGAGGTAGGAATGCCCACATCAGCCTTTCCTCATAGAAGGATATGACAACCTGTGGGCACTTGACATTGGCTTCCTTGACAGGGACCAGGTCAGCCTCATCAGAGTTTTCCCATTTCATCAGGAACGTGAGCTCTCTGCTGGAGTCTGTAGCTCCAATAATCTGCTCAGCTCCAAAGCCCAGCAAAGCCTCGTGGCTTTTCTGACTCTTCTTTCTTCTCTGGTTTGCTCTCCTCTCCCTTATACTCAGAATGAGAATGAGCTTTGCACTTGCCTCTTTCTGATCTGTCTGTCTCAGGTGCTATTTTCTGTGACTGTAGAAACTCAGCAATGAGGTCGTGCAATCCAGGTTCTCGTCTGGCTCCCAAGAGTCATCCTCATCTAAGAAACTCTTCCACTTTAGGAGGTGCTCCACTTTGCTTTTACCAGTTACAGTCGACAATGTTCTCCACCACGTAATTTTCTTCCTCCTCTTCTAGCACCTCCTCTATTTCCTTTTTGTTTTGTTTTGTTTTTTCCCCCATAGTTTCTGACAGCTTTCTAGTGTAAAGGGTGACACTGCTCAGAGCAGCATTCAAGAGCCTGAGAGGAGCATGTCCTATTGGACTCACTGGGGGAGTGGCACCCAGGAAGGCAGCAAGCAGGGTGGCGGCAGTGGGGCCCCTCACTGAAGCAGCATACCAAAGGCCCTGGCCAGCAGTCCTCCCGTCTGCTGAACCTGGAAGCTCTTTACCAATTCCTGGAGCACAATCCCACTGGGGAACTCCAGGAGATGGTTTGGAAAATATTGTTCATTTTGCAAGTTATTGGGTTATATATACATGAACTCCCATTCATCATTGGTTGAAGCCTGCTCATAGTAAATGTCAATTCTCCAGAACTTCTGGCCCACTGTGTGCACAGGCAAGGTGGGCTCTGGTGCCCAGAGAAAGCCCTTTGGCAAAAAACATGCAGAAATTGGCAGTCGGAAGTCAGATAAACATGGACAGAAATGGCCTGACCAATTAAGGGTGGGGCATTAACACTGTCAGCTACAAGACCCAACCACATAAGATCATATATTATTCTCTGATTCAGTCTGGTTTCTTAATCAAGCCCCCCGTACTGGTTAGCTTTTGTTGTGTAACGAACCACCCCAAACCACAGTGGCTTAAATCAATAAATATTTTATTTAGCTCACAATTCTGTGAGTTGACCAGGTGATTTAAAAATCTGGGCTGACTCTGCTGATCTCTGCTCAGCTCTCTCACATGTCTATACTCAGCTGGTGGATCAGCTGGAAGCCAGATGATACAGGACAGCCTCACTCACATGTCTGGTGATTGGCAGGCTATTAGCTGGGGCACCTTAATTCTCTTCCCTGTAGCCTCAATCTCCAGCAGGCTATACTAGGCTTGTCATACAGTAGCTTCAGGGTCCCAAGCACAGTGAGAGAGCAAACTCCAATATGCAAGGGCTTTTCAAACCTCTACTTGTGTTCTCTATTCAAGAGGTGAAGTCTTTCTCTTCCCCTTCAATCTGGGGTGGCCTTTTGATATGCTTTGGCCACTAGGATCACAACAAATACAATGCAGGCAGAGACTTGAAAAGTGTTTACATTTAAGGACTTACACTCTTGTTCTTGGAACTCTAAGATGTTATGTGAACAAGCCTGGGTTAGCCTTCTGGAGAATAAGCAATATATGGCCCTGTTATCCCCATCACCCCAAGTGACAGCCAGCCAACCACTAGACATGTGACTGAGGTCATCTGAGACCTCACCAACTCACCAGCCAAGTTCAGATCCATGAGTGAGCCCACTTGGGCCCAGCAGAATCATGAGTTAAATAAGCGCTGATTGTTTTAAGCCACTAAATGTTGAGGTGTTTGTTACATGGCAAAAACTAACTGATACACGGGATAAAGTGGTGAAGTTATATTAGGTGACTGAGTAAAGCCTCACTAAAAAGAGAACGTTTAAGCTGAGACTTTAAAAATGCCAGGGAGATATTGATGCTAAGAGGGGGTAGGGCATTCAAAGCACAGAGAACAGCAAGTACAAAGGTCATGAGATAGGAAAGGGCTTGGTGTTTTGAGAGAATTGAGAGAAGATAAGAAGAAAGGCTTCTAGGACTGAGGACTAGAGAGAGGGAGAGAGAGAAAACTGAGGGGTACAGGGGAAATTTATTCATATGCTTATCAGGGGAATGGGGTCATGATAGTATGTTCTTTCTTAGAGTCTGTCATTAATAGAGTCTTATTCAATAATACATTCTGAATATATCTGAAGCATTTTAATTATTATTAATAGAGAAGATGCTAAGAGAAATTATTCACATTCTTTATGCAATCTTTTCATGCTCTTCATTCTCCCCTTTCTCTTCTCCCCAGACTCAGCTGCAGTAGGAGAAAGCTGGGGCAGAGGAAAATGTAACAATCCTTAAAATGAAGACAAAATGAAAACCCATAAACTAAAGAGTTCACAAAAGCAAGACTGGGCTGTGCATTGGCCATTCAGCAAACTGGCCATTTTGCGTACTGGATCCTGGAACATTGGCTTCAAGCTCTGCCCTCTCTGAGCCTTAATGTCCTCAGAAGATAAACTGGATGAAGCCTAAATCCATTCTAGCTCTGGTGAACAAAGGTTTTGTGGGAACCTCAAGATTCATGGGTATAGAGGTGTGTGTGTGGTGGGGGCAGGAGTGTGCATATGAGTAAACAAATTAATTAATCTCAGGTGCCTGAAAAGCATTAAAATAGAAAGAGAACAAGAGGACTCGGAGGTTGAGGATGGAGAGGAAAGGAGGAGAAAAGGAGACTTTCACCGGGTTTTCTTGAATTGAACTAGATTTTAGTTCAGCGATGACCTAGTCCTCTAATCTCAAAGTCTAATGCTTGGGCACAAATGTGTCATAACCAGAGGGTGGACCTGGAAACGGGGCAGAGATGAGACCCTTTTTTCGACAATCCATTAAATTCACCAGGCAATCCCTGAATAAGCTTTGGTTAATTTTGTTCTCTTAAATGAAAGAAGAAAACTATACCGTGTCTGGCATGAAAGCAGACTTCCAGAAAAAACAGGGGCAACATAGAAAGAAAATTGAAAAACATATTTTGCCTGAGAATAAATGGTAACAAAAAATATGGTTCTTTAACTGGCTTAGTGTCATGGAAAAGGCACAAATCAGGACATCAGGGATCTAGGTTTGCTTCTATTAACTCACTTCATAATAGGAAGAAAATCATGCCAACTTTCTTTGCTGCAGTTCTTCTCATGAAGATGTGACTGTATCAGAGATAGAAAACATACTTAGCATACATGCCACCTCCATCCTTGTCCAGACCAGTGAGAGAGATCAATAATCACTCATAGCAATCTTTTCTGTTAACATCCGGATGTGTCCTCAGAATCCATCTCAACACAGTGCTTCCAGTAATCACTACCAAATTAATAGAGTTGGTCTCAAAATTAAACCTATCTACTCTTCAGGACTAGACCCCCAGTTCCCAACCTATGGGCTGCAGACTGCCGAGAGGCAATGAGGTTACTGCAATATGTTTTTCAAGATATGCTCTCTAAGCCTTGTCTATCATATCAACAAAGTTCTATCTTATCTGTGTCCTCATTCCCAAAAGATGCTGGGAATATCTGGCCTAGGGGATTTTAAACTCCTCCTCTGCTCTAGTATTTTCTCCTCCTGAGCTAAATTTCCCTTTCTTCTACCCACTTGCCTTCTACCTCCTTCCTTCTACTCAAGATCTTCTAACACTAACACAGGTTCTTTGATCAGAAAGGAATTTCCTCATCCTCTGTGAAAAGGGAAAGAACCAAGCAACATATGATATCAAATGAGTCACAATAATCATCATTGCTTTGCCCTTCAGATGAGCTGTGACCAACTTGAGGGTCATCTGCCAAAACTGGCACTGGGCATCACCCTCATATTTCAGGTCAGAATGCCAGGTTCTTTCTTCACATGTCATTTCTCAGACCTTCTTAAATATTTAATTTCATCTTAGCTTCAAGTTTTGTTTCTCCTTCAGAGTTTTAGGCAATCCAAGTTTAGTTTGCATCCTAAGACATAAGGAAGTAGGGAATGTGAGCTTTGGTACCATCACTTATTAATCAAATGGCCTTCAGTAGTTTTCTTTATCTTTTTGAGCTTCAGTTTCTTCATATGTAAAATAAATAGTTGTGGTAATTAAATAAGATTATATATATATATATATATAAAAATTGCCTAGTTCAGAGCCTAACATATAGTAGATATTCAATAAATTATAACAATAATAATGACAATAGATTAATCTATTGGGAACTTACTGTGATGTCACATACTCTGTTAAACAAGTTATAGACCACCTGTTTAATTAAACATATTTCCTCTTTTTGATAGGTTGCAAAAATGGCCACAATTCTTTGCAGCTTATATATCTCTACTCCTTGATTCTGGACAACAATGTGAGAGAAGCTACCTTGTGTGATTTACAAGCTTAGGCCTCAACACGCTTTGCAGACTTTTGCTCTTGCTCTTGGGAGCCTACCTACCTGCCATATAAACAAGACTGGCCTAGCTTACTGGAGAGTGAGAGACAAATGGAATACAGACATGCTTTTCCAGATAAGGCCATCCTAGACTAACCAGTCCCCAGCCAACATGGCAGCTGACCACATTTGCCATGAGTAAGCCTTGCTGAGATCAGGTGAGTCTGACTGGAATCAGCATAACTGCCTAGCTAATCCCAGCCCAAATTGCTGCCACACAGAATTGCGAGCTACATAAAGGGCTGTTGTTCGAAACCACTAAGTTTTGTGATTGCTTGTAATGAAACAAAAAGTGATACATGTTTCTTCTTGAGCACACAACTAAACTACATTTCTCATATTCCCTTGCTTCTGGATTCGCCATGTGACTAGTTCTTCCCAATGAAATGTTGAGTGGAAATGGCCATGTGTCACTTTCATGCCAAAGTGGCTTAGGAGCTGGTGTGCCTTCTCACTTTCTCTCCTTCTGTCTGTTGACTGAATGCAGAGGTTCTAGCTGAGGACTCTACAATATAGACAGAACCTGGGTCCCCGAATCACCATGTGGAGAGGAGCCACTCACCAGACCACAACGTCCATTTGGACTTTATGTGATCTAGTAATAAACTTCAATTGTAGTAAACCAAGAGGTTTGAGGGTGTCTATGGTATGGTAGCTGACATTACCTTAACTAGCACACATGGATTACATAATCAAGTTATCTCCATTTACTGATGAAGAAACTGAAGTAAAGAGAAATTAAGCTAGTAAGAGTTGGACTATAAACCCAGTCTGTGTGATTCACAGCAACTCCACATCCTACCTTCTCAAAGTAATTGTTATAGCCATTATTATTAAAATTCCTTGAGGCTTTAATTTATTTGAGTGATGAGTGATGATATGACAATGCAACCCCTTGTCATATCTTGCCTTTCCCTCATTCCTCAAACTCCAAAGACATTGAGGTTGGTGTGGAGGGAGGAATTCATATTGGAGTCTCTGTCTCTTCAAGGTACAGCTGCTCAGTCAAAAAGAATGGCCTGAAGACCTTGCACCTACATTCTTTACAGTCAAAAAGAATGGCCTGAAGACCTTGCACCTACAGAACTAACTAATGGGAGGGCTTTCTCCAGAGCTCTGGGTCCACCATACACTGTGATTACATGCATTTTAGTTTTCTCCTTTGGTTCCCATGCCTCTCACTTCATTTCCACCGTAGCCTTTCCCAGTATTACAAGGATCAATGAGAAAGACATGTTTGCTTCCTGTGCTTTCATTCAACAGCACCTATGTGCCATGCACTATCCTGGGCACTGGGGCTACAATGACCAAAATAGATAGGATCTCTGCCCTCACTGAGCTTATAATTGAGAAAAAAGCAAAATGAGTAGATAGGACATTGATACAGGTTTGCATCTACGTAGATATAAATGAATATCCAGAACAGATGACTGATGGTGTATTTGTTGATTATTTTGCCAACATCTAGGACAGTGGTTCTTCACCTTAGTTTGTATGAGAATCATCCAGAGGCTTCTTAAAATATGCACTATGAGGCCTCATCCTCAGATTTTCACCTGGAAGATCAGGAGTAGGAGTTCAGGAATCTGCATTTTTAACCAATTCGCTGAGAGATTCTAATGCAGATGATCCTTTGAGAAACTCTAGCCTGTGCTAAGGTGCGGCATTTCCACAGAACTTTGCAGATGTGGTACCAGAACTCATGGGCAGATCTAGGCCAGGCCTCTTCAGCCAAAGCCTGGGGCACTGAGCAGTAACATGATAGTGCACAGAACTGCTAGCAAGTCAGCACCACAGAATGCCCAGAACAGAGAACAAAGAATCCAATGAAATCCACGGAGTCTGCATGAAAAGGTGGAGGGAAAGGGTAACTGTCATCACTGAAGTGACAAATAATGTGCTGAATGTAACTACTTTGCTTGAATTAAGGTAGCAAAATGTTTTCAGGAAAGCAGATTTTGGGGGCACACCAAAATAGCATAACAGACTGAAACACTTTAGAAGAAACTCAATTTTTTTCTTACCTTAAATCAAATATTCATTGAAAAGAAGAATTCCTACCCAAAACAAGCAGTCCTAAATTGTTTCAAAAAGAACTACCAGTTACAGCTGTATCGCTGGCCAAAGCCCAGTTTGGGGAGTAGATCGCTGTCTTTTAATAAGAGATTTAGGCCCTAAGGACAGAACAAGGACAAGTGGTTAGAAATTACTAGGAGGCAGAGTTCAGCTTGCTGTGAGGAAGAACTTTCAAATAATGTAAAAATGTAACAGGCTTTCTTTGAGGTAGCAAACTGTCTGTTACTTGAAGAATTTAAGCCAAGCTTAGATGCACTTATAAGTATTTACCAAGCTTTCTTTGTATCTAGTGATAAAAAAAGAACACAAGATAAAGACCCAGTCCTTGGCCTCAGTGAACTCATATTCTAGTGGGGGAGATAGGCAAGTAAACCCACAATTATAAGATAGCACAATGAGACCATGACTATATTATATCTAGCTACTGCAAGAGTCCAAGAGAGGAGGTTCTGGCTCAAGTGAAAAGGTCAGAGAAGGCTTCCTAGTAGAAGTGACATGAGATCAGAATGCTAAGCCACTCAGAAGAAGAAGGAATGAGGTTCTGGGCAGATGCAACAGCACATGTGAGGGTCTGGAGGCATGAAACAGCATTGTGGAGGAGGAGAAAAGGTGAGAAATTCAGTGGGATATAGGAGGAAGGAGGCAGGACTAAACGCTAGAGAGACAGGCATGGATCAGATCATGAGGAACTTCTTGAACTAAAATGAAGGGTTTTAGTTTCATCTACGAAAACGATGAGATGCCATTGAAAACTGACCTCAATGATTTCTGAAGCCCCTTTCTATCAAAAATTCTTTGAGCCTAGTAAACTATTTGCTTCTTCCAAGATTACGTTTCTAAATTGGTAATATGTATATAAAACCAATGCAATTTTAGAGAGTGGTTGAATAAATAAATGGAGCATGTACATGAGGGAGTACTACGCAAATGTAAAAATAAAAGAATAAGAAAGCTGACGAGTGAGTTCCAAGACATAATGGTGAGTGAAACAAAAAACATGGGAAAGTACAAAAGAGTAATCACAATCAAGCATTTGTAGGGTCTTGGTATGTAAATGAGATGCTATTATAAATCAGTAGAGAAAGAACACATTGTTAATAAATAGTATGGAGGGAAGTGGGGGATAAGGAGTTACTGTTTAATGGTTACAGAGTTTCTGTTTGGGATTATGGAAAAGTCTTAGAAACAGATAGCGGTGATAGTTGCACAACATTGTGAATGTACTTAATGCCACTGAATTGTGTACTTAAAAATAGCTGAGACAGTAAATGTTGTGTTATACCTATTTACCACAATAAGCATTTTTTTAATCTTAAAAATACTTGAAGAACAAAGGGCAAAAAAATCGATGGAATAATTGAAAAAAGACATGAACAGACAACTCACAAAAAAGTTCTAAAAATGGCCCTTAAACATACGAAAAATGTTCAAACTCACATAATTACAGAAATACAAAACAAAGCAACACTGAGATGCCATTTCCTACCTGTCAGATTGGTAAACTTTAAAAGTGTAAGAACAAACTGTGTTGGCAAGGCCGTGGGCAACAGGCACTCTCATACTTTATTAGTGGGCATGCAAACTCGTACAATCCTTCTGAAGGGACATTTAACAATATGTACAGAATTGCATATGCAAGTTACCTTTTGATACAGCAATATTTCTTCTGATGTATTTTTGTCAAACAAAACAAAAGCACATATGCAACAAGGTTATTTATTGTGGCATCATTTGTAATCATAGAATATTGGAAACAACCAAATGCTGATACATAGGAGAGTGGTTGAATAAATAAATGGAGCATTTACATGAGGGAATACTACACAAATGTAAAAAAAAAAGAATAAGAAAGCTGATGAGTGAGTTCCAAGACATAATGGTGAGTGAAACAAAAAACATGGGAAAGTACAAAAGAGTAGCATGCTACCCTTCATGCAAAAAAGAAGAGGACATAAGAAAATATACATGTATCTGCCCAGTTGTGCAAAAGAAATACAGAAAGGATAAACCAGAAACTGAAGAGACTGGGTAACTACAGGAGGTGCATGGGAAGAGAGTTGAAAAAATTGAGGGAATGGGGAATATGTAACAGACATTAAAGTGACACTTGTATTTGTATACATTTTTGGTTAGTTCTGGCTTTTAGAACTATGTTAATGCTTTGTATACCCTAAGAAATTAAAACTGGTATGTAAGGAGAGTTCAAAATGGAATACAATCAGTAACACATGAGTCTAACTGTATTGCAGGTGAACAATATAACCACACTGAAAAGAAAAAAACTAACCTAAGTAGCTTTGTTTAGCAAGATTGGTTGTATACTGTATGTTAAAGAGAGCAAACAGTGTATGTTGTTCTCCAGCTACAAAATTGTTTTCCACAGGGATTTAGATTAGCAATTCTGAAACTGCTCTATGTGTATAGTAGGGCTTAGCAAATACCTAAATTTATCATGAATAATGAGAACCAAGTTTCTCACTGTTAGGAAATGGAACTACAAATAAAGAGAAAGGCTAAAAGGAACCCTGTAGTGCTGTGTTGAAGGAAGTATCAGTATGAACTCATAGTTTAAACATATGTACATATGGAGAGGTATAGAAATAGATATAGGTGTATATTATACGTGCATGAACATATCTGCATATATTCCCTAACTCTGTTAACTGAGAGCATGAGGAAGTAATGACACCGTAGTAGCAATGAGCACGCCTAGTGCGCACATCTTGATTTCTAAATACAATTCTCCACAAAAGAAACCAGGTCTACTTAGAGAAATAATTATCTCAGGGCTGGGGCAGGAAAAATACAAGATAAGCCTGAAACATCTTATGGTACCAGAAAGTAAGGAAGTGCTCAAAAAATGATGAGGGCATGTCAAAAGGACATGGAACTAACTTGAAGGAGCTCCCAATGGCAAAATCTAAAACAATTTGAACAAGAAAATAATAATAGTAACAGTTTGTAACCCACAGGAAAAAAATCTAAACTGATATAAATAAATAAATACATACATAAATGGAGACTTAAGGAGCAGCTCTTTCTTAAAGTAGAATTATATTAATACATATAGAAGAAATGATGTAAATTGAAAGACATCACCATTTGGCAAAGACCACAGTAATAGTTGTTACCGGCAAGAGTTATTAATGTATGCTGTTGGACGGAATGCCACCCCGTTCCTATGTCAAAGCCCTAATCTCAAATGTGACTATATCTGGAGATAGGGCCACTAAAGAAGTAATTAAGGTTAAATGAGGTCATATGAATGGGCTCTAATCTGATGTGACTGCTGTCCTCATAAGAAGAGGAAGACACACCAGAATGCACACTCAGAGAAAAGGCCATATGAGGATACAGTGAGAAGGTGATCATCTGCAAGCCAAGAGAAGAGGCCTTGAGAGAAACCAATCCTGCTGACACCTTGATCTAGGACTCCCAACCTACAGAACTGTGAGAAAATAAACTTCTGTTCTTTAAGCCCATCAATGGTATTTTGTTATGGTGGCCCTAGCTAACCAATACAGATGCTAAAATTAGTGGGCAAAAGTATGATTAGAAACAAGATGTTTACATAGTGACAAAGCCTCTCCTCACAAGATACTTTTTAATTACAAAGCTTAAAATAATAACTTTAAAATAGTAGAGAAACCTTGCAGACACCACCTCAACCAACGATCAAGGTTAACATCACAAGTAATAAGACATATTGACATCATGCACCACTGATAGGATGGCTTAAGACAGACACAACATCATTTCTGTGAGATTCCTGCTAAAACTGCATAATCTCAATATAATCACAAGAAAACATTAAACAAGCCCAAATGGAAGGGCATTCTACAAAATAACTGACCAATATTCTTCAAAAGTTCAAAGGTAGTAGAAGACAAGGAAAAACTGAGGAACTATCACAAATTAAAGAGACTAAGGAGACATGACAACTAAATGCAATATGGAATTCTGAATTGGACCCCGAACCAGAAGAAGACATTAGTGACAAAACTGACAAAATCCATATAAGGCCTACAGATCAATTAATGGTATTTTATCAATTTTAATTTCCTGATTTCAATATTGTACTATGATTATGAAAGATGTTAACAGTAGTGGAACCTGGGTTGAAAGCATATGGGAAATTCATACTATTCTTGCAATGTATCTGTAAGTCTAAAATGATTTCAGTATAAACATTTTTTCTTTTTTCCCGAGATGGAGTCTTACTGTGTCACCCAGGCTGGAGTGCAGTGGCGTGATCTCGGCTCACTGCAACCTCCGCCTCCTGGGTTCAAGCAATTCTCCTGCCTCAGCCTCCCAAGTAGCTGGGATTACAGGCATGAGCCACCACGCCCAGCAATATTTTTTTTGTATTTTTAGTAGAGAAGGGGTTTCACCATGTTGGCCAGGCTGGTCTCAAACTCCTGAACTCGTGAACCCACCCACCTCAGCCTCCCAAAGTGCTGGGATTACAGGCGTGAGCCACTGCACCTGGCCCAATATAAAATTTTTTAAGAAAACAATATTGAGTAAAATATCCACATGCAGGGCTGGGTCTGCTGGCTCATGCCTGTAATCCCAGCACTTTGGTAGGCTGAGGTGGGAGGATTGCTTGAGCTCAGGAGTTCAAGACCAACCTGGGTAACATAGTGAGACCCCCATCTCTACAAAATTTAAAATCAAATTAGGCAGGCATGGTGGCAGGCACTTGTAGTCCCAGCTACTCAGGAGGCTGAGGTGGGAGGATCGCTTGAGCCCAGGAGGTTAAAGCTGCAATGAGCTATGATTGCGTCACTGCACTCCAGCCTGGGCAACAGAGCAATACCCTGTCTGCAAAAAAAAAAAAATGCAGGTGCATAACATTATATTATGATCTCATTTACGTATTCTTCTAAAATACATACACAAGCAGGCCAGGCATGGTGGCTCATGCCTGTAATCCCAGCACTTTGGGAGGCCAAAGCGAGCAGATCACTTGAGGTCAGGAGTTTGAGACCAGCCAGACCAACATGGTGAAACCCCGTCTCTACTAAAAATACAAAAATTAGCTGGGCATGCTGGTGGGTGCCTGTAGTCCCAGCTACTCAGGAGGCTAAGACAGGAGAACTGTTTGAACCCAGGAGGCAGAGGCTGTAGTGAGCTGAGATCGCACCACTGCGCTCTGGCCTAGGCAACAGAGTGAGACTCTGTCTCAAAAAATAAAAAATAAATAAAATACACACAGGCAATACAATGCATTTTTCATAGATACACATGTACTAAAAGTATACAAACATGGGCTAGACAGTGGTTAGTTCTCAGTCTTGGCTGCACATTGGGATCAGCTGAGGAGCTTTAGAAACTACTGATGTGGGGAAAGAGGGTAAGTCTCAGTTCTTCCCTTTGTCACTCTAGTGATCCTTAGTTTCAAGAAGTAAAACTACATATCCATATCTACATTAAATAGGGGGTGAAAAACATACACAAAAATATTCTTAAGAATCTGTGAAAATCATACTGAAGAAATGAATAAAAATCACTTTGATTTAGAAAAAAACTAACTGAGGCTTGAGTTCTCTACTTCCTACAGAGATTCTGATTTTATTTTTCCGGCATTGGTCCAGAAACCAGGGATTTTCAACAGACTCCCAGGTAATCCTGATATGCAGCCAGGGTTGAGAACCATAGCGCCTGAAGCAGACATACAAAATCTGTGATAGTGATTGCCTCTGGGGAAGGCAATGAGGGAGAAGTGTGAGATTAGCAGGAGGAGTCTTCAACTTCACTTCAAATCTGAGGCAAAAATGACCAAATGTTAAGGTTCGTCATTTTGGAAGGTGAGACCTTTATTTATTTATTTATTACACTCTTCTCCATCTTTCTTGTATGTATTTAAATTTATAACATTTTTAAGAAGACTAAAAATAAGCTTACTTGTGAACATATAAGAGTGTCATTTTAATGAAAGTAAATTGCAACCAAGAAACATTGTTAATTTGGTTTTACAGAGAAAAAGGAATAAGGAAATAAAGAAACACAGGCTTCAGATGTGTGGCTGTTGAAGCCCCTTTGGGAGCCCCATCGATAATTTTAGTGTCATCTCCAGCCCTCCTGCTTACAGGAGAAACATGTTAGTCTTTGCTCCAGTTCACCTTTGATTGATTTCTGGAAATACTACAATTTAGCAGTTCAATAAATTAGGAAAATAATTGGCTCAATGGTAATAACAACAATGCTCTTTACAAATAGAAATTATCTTTAGAAGATAAGTGCTTCAATTTTTAAGAATAATCCTGGACAGGCTGATACTCAACCTGTTTGCACAGTTTTAGCCACGCTGGTTGCCTTCAGCCTGATTAGTGGGGTTCCATGATGCACCAGGTGATAAATACCTGCATATCCAGCTGGGCACTGTAGCGCACACCTGTAGTCGCAGCTACTCGGGAGGCTGAGGTAGGAGGATCGCTTGAGCCAAGGAGCTCAAGACCAGCCTGGACAACATTGTGAGACCCTGTCTCTAAAAATATACTTTTAAAATATTGTAATATCCACCTTGGTCTTGCTGATCAGTTTGCACTGATCTATCCCCTCCCTCTCATCTTGCTCTGTAGTGGGAACACGAGCACGCCACAGCAAGAATTCTGCTAAGGGTACATTTTTGTGGCCAGGGAATGGAGCAAGGCTGATTGTCTCTCAGGGGGATCAGGTCCATGGCCATCAGGAGATTTCACCTAACCAAGTATAGACAGTGTGCTCCAGCAAAGAGAATATCAGTTAATGGAAGAAAGGGTACGTGGTGGGAAGGGCTGGGCAGGGAAAATTCAGTGCTGGGGGAAAAAACAGAACTCTGGACTGAGGATAGAAAATGTGAGTTCTAGTTCCACCTCTGCAAAAGTGGCTATGACATTGTCTTTACTACTTCCCTTATTGTTGCCCACCTTCCCTTCCTCCTCCCTTTTTCGGATTTCAGTCACCAAACATTTTTTTATCCAAAAGAAAGTGCTAATGTTTTTGAAAATAATTTACCTGACACTATCAACAATTGCACTTTCCTGAGTAACAACTCAGGAGAAAAGCTCTTCTTCATAAGAATGGGAAAAAGGAAACTTCAAGAGATGGTTATTTTTCTTTTCCTTTTTTTTTTTTTTTTTTTTAAGATGGAGTTTCACTATTGTCACCCAGGCTGGAGTGCAGTGGCACGATCTCAGCTCACTGCAACCTCCGCCTCCAGAGTTAAAGTGATTCTCCTGCCTCAGCCTCCCAAGTAGCTGGGATTGCAGGCGCCTGCCACCACACCTGGCTAATTTTTGTATTTTTAGTAGACACAGGGTTTCACCATGTTGGCCAGGCCGGTCTCGAACTCCTGACCTCAGGTGATCTGCCCACCTCAGCCTCCCAAAGTGCTGGGATTACAGGCATGAGCCACCACGCTCGGCCAAGAAATGGTTGTTTTTCTAAAGTGTAGCACATATTAGTTTAGCTGGCAGCTCCTTCTGCACCACATTCTACCTGTTCAGTGCCTTCATAATCATGTTGATTGGTGGTTAATTTCTGATACACCTATCTTTCCAGCAGACTATGGGTTTCTCAGAGGGAGGATTCTTGTCTTGTTCATCTGTATATCTCTAATGCCTAGACTCCAGTAAGCACTCAATTTTTTTTAATTGAAACTAAAAAGGGATAAATTAGTATGACATCTTTATTCCTTCCCTTATTGTCACCCACCTCCCCTACCCCTCCCTTTTCTTTAGAAGATAACCAAATTCTTTTTTTGTTTTTTTTGAGACGGAGTCTCACCCTGTCGCCCAGGCTGGAGTCCAGTGGCGTGATCTCGGCTCACTGCAAGATCCGCCTCCTGGGTTCACGCCATTCTCCTGCCTCAGCCTCCTGAGTAGCTGGGACTACAGGCGCCCACTACCATGCCCGGCTAATTTTGTTTTTGTATTCTTAGTAGAGACGGGGTTTCACCATGTTAGCCAGGATGGTCTTGATCTCCTGACCTCGTGATCTGCCCATCTTGTCCTCCCAAAGTGCTGAGATTACAGGCGTGAGCCACCATGCCCAGTTGAAAACCAAATTCTTTAGCTTTCTTTCTAGCTCAGTGTAGTGGATGCTCTGACATGCCACGCTGATCCGCCCTTCAGAATTGAACTACTCATTCCCCCAGCTGCCTGGAGTGTTGGAGACAGCATTTTTCCCTTGATGGAAATATCTTCCTTGGCAAAGGTGTGCCCCTTTACTGGAGGTGCCCTCATCTGATGATGGGCCAATGCTTTAGAGCTCTCCACAGGATCAACAGAGACCTGTGTTGCAACTTCACTGTAGCTCAAATTCTCCCTTCCTAATCTTGCTACTTTTTCCTCTTTCACAGGTGTTGATCCTGAGAGCACCCCTAATAAACTCTCTGCACACGAATCTCTCCATCAGAATCTGCATCCTGGGGAACACAGCAGGCAAAACTCTGTAACCTCTGTTTTAGATGTGCTTTTCTCAGGCTTGATCCATAAAACATCAAGTACCTTTTGGAACCCAGATCTACTTCTTAGCTGACTTTTCAGGAAAGAGGCCTAAAGGATAAGGAGATAGGGCTGCAGACTCACTTACAAGACACTACTCTATTGCCCTGCCCCCCTCCTTCCCACTCCTCTATAAATTGTCTATGCATCTCCACTCAGAGACCTTGTTACAATCCAAACAGACAAAAATTCCTTCTTTGGGTCCAAAGTAACTGTAAACTGAACACTATTTAGTTGAAACGGAATCCTTTTACAGGAAGTGCCTGTCCAATATCTTATAACAACTGAGCACCTCCCAAGTTCAAATCTCAGCATCCCTGTCAAGAGGCGGTCCTGTCTCGCACAGCAAAACTTTCAGCTCGGTAGAGGTTCCCTTGGCACAGACCAGCTGCTCTCCCAGCATCCTTTGCAGAGTTGCTGCAGCTCAGGTTTGCTACCACCAGGTACTCCTTTCAGCTGGGGATAGCCTTTGGGTTCCTGGGGTAGAGATGGCTCCCACTGCCCCTCAGCAGAGTGCAGCCTGGGGTTTTTCCAGGCTAGTCCAGCCCAAAGCCAACTAGAACTAAGAATCATTTAGAGGAATGAGAGAATGATGGGAACAATCAAACACAGATTTGACCTGACTGGTTTGGGGTCAATAGCTAGGGCAGCTACACAGCTACATCTCTTGACATCAGCCCTGGAGATATCCAACTTATTGATGTGTCAGATGCCCACAGCAGACACTGAATCTCAACACATCATTGTCTGGGAATCATTGTGCAAAGGTCTCTTTATTAGCTTCTTAACAGTATAGGCCTTTTCATCTCTTTCTCCCTCTGCCTGTGGAACATTCTCTCATTCTCACAAAAGAAAAAAGGCTTCTCAGGAAACTCTAATGTTCTTCTTTCAACCATCCCTCCTCCTCCAGCCAATAATTTTTCATTGATTTTAATAGAATCTAAATCAGATGCATTGCCATCAGACATACAGTATAAACTGATTCGTGTTTCATCATAATAGCAGATTTGGGACCAAAGTCAAACAGTGGCAATTTCTTCCCTTCAGGGGAAAATTGCTTTTAAGAATTAAATAAAATTCTTCTTCTGTATACTATCCTCAACAGACCCTTCCCCAACCCATGACACAATATTTTATGAGGATGATCTTTTAGTATTTTTCCATATGTCAAATTGATTCATTTGATGTCTTCAGCAAAAATAAATAAATAAAGTGGAGGCTTTATCAAATAATTTTAGAGTCACAGACCAGACAAAATTAGAGTGAAATCTGGCCTTAAAGAGGAAAATTATAAAAACAAAAACAAAACCAAGTAGAGTTAAGAGAAAGACTATACTGCCTTACTGTTTAAGCAGAAAGAACTGATCTGAAGTAGAGATTTGATGGACTTTCATCTTATCTCTGGTATTTGGGGGCCTTCCAGCACCCACACATTTTTGTCAGCCAGTGTTTACAAAGAACTGGAGAAGCAGTAACGATTCAGGAAAAGATTTTGCTTCAGGGTGGAAAAGATTAATAAGGAGTCACATGGCCCATTATTATGCAACAAGAAGTAATGAACTTTAAGTGACCAAAGAAAACAACTTAGTAAACAACTTTTTTCCCTCCCAAAGGATAAGGGAAAGAGGAAGTGGAGAAAATTTCAGTACCCCTTAGAAGTTGAAATTGGAGGTTTGACAATCTCTGCAGACCTCCAAAAGAGTGAGTGGCATTTCTGAAGCTGTAGTAAATATTGATTGTATAATTGCCATATATTTATTCTGGGGCTCTTAAGAGAAATAATTTTCTCAGATTGAGAGTTTGTTTATTAAGTTTTATTTTAGTTTCAGGGATACACGTGCAGGTTTGTTATATAGGTAAATTGCATGTGATAGGGCTTTGGTATACAGATTATTTAGTCACCCAGGTAATAAGAATAGTACACTGTATTAGTCTGTTCTCCTGTTGCTAATAAAGACATACCTGAGACTGGGTAATTTATAAAGGAAAGAGATTTAATTGACTCACAATTCCACATGGCTGGGGAGGCCTCACAATCATGGTGGAAGGCAAAGGAGAAGCAAAGCCACATCTTACATGGTGGCAGGCAAGAGAGCTTGTGCAGGGGATCTCCCATTTATAAAACCATCAGATCTTGTGAGACTTATTCACTATCACAAGAAGAGCATGAGAAAGACCCACCCTCATGATTCAATTACCTCCCACTGGGTCCCTCCCATGACACATGGGAATTCTGGCAGCTATAATTCAAGAAGAGATTTGGGAGGGGACACAGCGAAACCATATCATTCCACCCCTGGCCCCTCCCAAATCTCATGTCCTTTTCACATTTCAAAACACAATCATGCCTTCCCAACAGTCCCCCAAAGTCTTAACTCATTTCAGCATTAACTCAAAAGTCCACAGTCCAAAGTCTCATCTGAGACAAGGCAAGTCCCTTCCACCTATGAGCCTGTAAAATCAAAAGCAAGTTAGTTACTTCCTAGATACAATGGGGGTACAGGCATTTGGTAAATACATCTGTAAATGGGAGAAATTAGCCACAATGAAGGGGTTACGAGCCCCATCCATGCAAGTCTAAAATCCACCAGGGCAGTCAAATCTTGAAGCTCCAAAATGATCTCCTTTGACTCCATATCTCCCATCCACGTCATGCTGATGCAAGAGATGGGTTCCCATGGTCTTGGGCTGCTCCACCCCTGTGACTTTGCAGGGTACAGCCCCACTCCTAGCTGCTTTCATGGGCTGGCATTGAGTGTCTGCAGCTTTTCCAGGCCCATGGTGCAAGCTGTCCATAGATCTACCATTCAGGGGTCTGGAGGACAGTGACCCTCTTCTCATAGTTCCACTAGGCAGTGCCCCTGTGGGGACTGTGTGTGGGAGCTCCCACCCCACGTTTCCCTCCTGCACTCCCCTAGCAGAGGTTCTCCATGTGGGCTCCACCCCTGCAGCACATGTCTGCCTGGACATCCAGACATTACCATACATCCTCTGAAATCTAGGCAGAGGTTCCCAAACCTCAATTCTTGACTTCTGTCCACCCGCAGGCCCAACACCATATGTAAGCTGCCAAGCCTTAGGGCTTGCACCCTCTGAAGCAAAGCAATGCCCTGAGCTGTATGTTGGCCCCTTTTAGCCACAGCTGGAATGCAGGGCACCAAGTCCCAAGACTGCACAAAGCAGCAAGACCCTGGGCCTGGCCCACAAAACCGTTTTGTTCTCCTAGGCCTCTGGACTGTGATGGGTGGGGCTGCCATGAAGGCCTCTGACATGTCCTGGAGACATTTTCCCCACTGTCTTGGTGATTAATATTTGGCTCCTTGCTACTTATGCAAATATCTGCAGCCAGCTTGAATTTCTCCCCAGAAAATGGGGTTTTCTTTTCTATCGCATCACCAGGCTGCAAATTTTCCAAACTTTTATGCTCTGCTTCCTCTTGAACACTTTGCCACTTAGCAATTTCTTCCACCAGCTACCCTAAATCATCCCTCTCAAACTAAAGTTCCACAGACCTCTACAGAAGGGGCACGATGCCGCCAGTCTCTTTGCATAGCAAAAGTGACCTTTACTCCAGTTCCCAACAAGTTCCTTATCTCTATCTGAGACCACCTGAGCCTGGACTTTATTGTCCATGTCACTACCAGCATTTTGGTCAAAGCCATTCAACAAGTCTCTAGGAAGTTCCAAACTTTCCCACTTTTTTCTGTCTTCTTCTGAGCCCTCCAAACTGTTCCATCCTCTGCCTGTTACCCAGTTCCAAAGTCACTTCCACATTTTCTGGTATGTTTACAGCAGCACCCCACTACCCAGCACCAGTTTACTGTATTTGTCTGTTCTCACACTGCTAATAAAGACATACATGAGACTGGGTAATTTACAAAGGGAAGAAGTTTAATAGACTTACAGTTCAGCATGGCTGGGGAGGCCTCACAATCATGGTGGAAGGCAAAGGAAAAGTAAAGTCACAACTTACATGGTGGCAGGCAAGAGAGCTTGTGCAGGGGAACTCCCATTTATAAAACCATCAGATCTCATGAGACTTATTCACGATCATGAAAATAGCACAAGAAAGACCTGCCCTCATGATTCAATTGCCTCCCACTGGGTCCCTCTCTTGACACGTGGGAATTATGGGAGCTACAATTCAAGACGAGATTTGGGTGGGGACACAGCCAAACCATATCATACCTGCTAGGTAGTTTTTGATCCTCTCCCTCCTCCTACCCTCTACCTTAAATAGGCCTCGGTGTCTGTTGTTCCCTTCTTTGTGTCCATATGTACTCAATATTTAGCTTCTACTTATAAGTGAGAACATGCAGCATTTGGTTTTCTGTTCCTATGTCAGTTTGCTTAAGATAATGGCCTCCAGCTCCACACATGCTGATGCAAAGGACATGACCTCATTCTTTTTTATTGATGTGTAGTATTCTGTAGTGTATATTTACCACATTTTCTTTATCCAGTCTACTGTTGATGGGCATTTAGATTCATTGCATTCACATTGGAATTTTTTCATTGCAGCTACCCTACTGGGACAGAATGATCATTTCTTTTGCTTCCCATACTGCAATTAGTTTGAGAGCTGTGTGGAATCAGTATTACTGTCCATCATCACTATATAATGGAGATAATGTTAATAATAATAGCGACGGTGGTGATGGAGATGGGAGTAATGATGATTATAGTGGTAGGCATGGGATGGTAATGACTGTGGTGATGGCAACGTGGTGAAGGTGGTGATTGCAGTGACAGTAGTGGTGGTGCTGATCATGGTAGAAGTGAAATGGGGATTGCGTTGATGGTGATGCAATATAGGTGGTGATGGTGGTAGTGGTAATTGTGTTGGTGCTGGTGGTGATGGTGACAGTGACAATGACAGTGGTGAGGAAAATGGTGGTAATAGTGATATTGATGGAGATTATGATGGTAATGGTGATGATGGTAATGATAATCATGATAATAATAGGGGTGGTGAGAAGAATGGTGTTGATGATGGTGGTAATAGAGGTAGTAATATGGTAGATATAATGATAAGACCAGTCTTTTACGGAGAAAATGTCCCTATTCAGAAGGCTTTAAGAGCCTAGAACTTATTTCTGAATTTCTTTGAATGTGCCCTCAGTGATAATGGGTGGACTTCTTTACTGTCATTCAACAAATATTTATGCAGTGTCCGCTAGATTCCAGGCACTCTTCAAGGTACTGATGATACACCAAAACAAACAAAAATTCTTGCTCCATTTAAAAATGGAAAGTCTCTACATATTGGGTACAGTGTATACTGCTTGGATGACGAGTGCACTAAAATCCCAGAAATCACCACTAAAGAATTTATCCATGTGACCAAAAATTACCTATACCCCAAAAACTATAAAAAATAAAAATAAATAAATAAATAAAAACGGTGAGTCTCCATTTTAACCAAAGAGACAGACAATAAACAAAGCAGATAAGTAAAATATGTCATATGTAGGGTAGTGATAAGCCCTAAGGAGAAAGGCAAAGCATGGAAGGGAGATATGGAGATGGGTGGGAGGTGTGTGCGTGAGTATCTGTGTGTCTGTGTGTGATAATTTGGGTGATTGTTCAGCAAATATTCTTTCCCTTCTTTCTCCCAGTGTGGGCAGAGTATAGTTCTCTGCCTCATTAATATTGGGTTTGATCATGTGATTTCCTTTGACCAATATTGCTTATGTTATTTGGATTGACTCTTATGCTGTGATGATACACCATGAGAAGAGCATGTCCAGGGTACCTACTTCCCCGTAATTCTGTGCCTCAACACACGTATAGAGCAGACCTAAACCGAACCCACAGCCTAAAGCAGAGCTAAGCCCAAGCAAGGCCCATCCTAAATGAATCAAGTCTCAGATGAACTCATGAGTATGGAAATAAATGCTTGTTAACCACTGAGTTTGGGCATGTTTTGTTATGCTGCCTCATTCTGGTAATAGCTGACTAACACAGAGTAGATGTAATTTTATTTTATTTTAAACTTTTAAGTTGATACATAATTGTACATATTTATGGAGTACTTGTGATATTTCCATACATGTATACAATGTGTAATGATCAAATCAGAGTAATTGGCATATCCATCACCTCAAATATTTATCATTTCTTTGTGTTGGGAATATTCAAAATGTTTTCTTCTACCTGTTTTGAAAGATACAATAAATTATTGTTAACTATAGTCACCCTACTGTGTTATATAGAACATTAGAACTTATTCCTCCTATCTGCATTGGGTACAGTGTACACTGCTTGGGTGATGGGTGCAACAAAGTCTCAGAAATCACCACTAAAAAACTTATTCATGAAACCAAACACCACCTGTTCCCCATAAATCTACTGAAAAATTTAAAAACCTTTAAAAAAGTAAAACTAAAAAATAGAATAAAGCCTCTGAAATTTTGAATTAAAAAAGAACTTATTCCTCCTATATAGTTGTAATTTTGTGTTATTAACCAGCTTCTCCCTAGCCCCTGTACTCTTCCCCTTCCAAAACTCTGATAACTACTATTCTGTTATCTCCTTCTATGGGATCAATTTTTTTAACTCCCACATATAAATGAGAACATGTGGTTATTTGTCTTTCTGTGCCTGGCTAATTTCACTTAACATAATGTCCTCCAGGCTCATCCATGTTGCCACAAATGACAGAATTTCATTCTTTATGGCCAAATAATATTCCATTTTCTATATGTATCACATTTTCCTTATTAATTTATCTGTCAATAGTCACTTAGATTGATTTAATATCTTGGCTACTGTGAATAATGCTGCAATAAACATGGGAGTGTAGCTATCTCTTCAATGTGCTGATTTTCTTTCTTTTGATATACACTCCATGGTAGGATTGCTACATCATATGGTATTTCTATTTTTAATTTTTTGAGGACCCTCCATACTGTTTTCCATAATGGCTGTACCAATTTACATTCCCATCAAGAGTGCATAAGAATTTCCCTTTCTCTACTTCCTCACCAGTACTTGGGGTGAGATGAAACTTCATCATGGTTTTTATTTGCATTTCCCTGATGACTAGTGATATCGAGCAATTTTTCATATACCTGTTAGCCATTTGTATGTCCTCTTTTGAGAAATGTCTATTCAGAACATTTGTCGATTTTTAAATCCAATTATTTGGTTTTTTGTTTGTTTTCCTATTGAGTTGTTTGAGTTCCTTATATATTTTGAATATTACTTCTTTGTCAGTTGAACTGTTTGCAAATATTTTCTCCCATTCTCTAGGTTCTCTTTATTTTGTTGTTTCCTTTGTTGTGCAGAAGCTTCTAGGTTGGACATAATCCCATTTGTCTATTTTTTATTTTATTGCCTCTGCTTTTTGAGGTCTCATCCAAAAAATCTTTGCTCAGATCAATGTCCTGAAGCATATCCCCTGTGTTTTCTTCCAGTAGTTTTATAGGCTTTGGTCTTACATTTAATCTTTTATCTATCTTGAATTAATTTTTGAATATGGTGAGAGATAGGGGTCTAGTTTCATTCTTCTGCATATGGATATCCAATTTTCCCAGCACTATTTATTGAAGACGGTGTTCTTTCTCCAATGTATGTTCTTGGCATGTTTGTCAAAAGTCAGTTGGCTATAAAGATATAGATTCATTTCTGGGTTTTCTCCTCTGTTCCATTGGTCTATGTATCTGTTTTTATGCCAGTATCATGTTGTTTTGGTTACTATAGCTTTGTAGTATATTTTGCAGTCAGATAGGAGGATGCTATCAGCTATGTTCTTTTTACTCAGGATTGCTTTGGCTGTTCAGTGTCTTTTGTGGTTTCCATCTGAATTTTAGGATTGTTTTTTCTATTTCTGTGAAAAATATTATTGGAATTTTGACAGGGATTGAATTGAATCTTTAGATCACTTTGGGTAGTATGGACATCTTAACAATATTAACTCTTACAATCCATGATCATGAGATATCTTTCCATTTTTTAATGTGTACCCTGTTCAATTTCTTTCATCAGTGTTTTATAGTTTTCATTGTAGAGATCTTTTACCTCATTAAGTTTATTCTTAGGTATTTTATTTTTTGGTAGCTATTGTAAATGGGATTGCTTTCTTGATTTCTTTTCATATTGTTCATTATTGGTATGTAGAAACAATGTTTCTATACTAATATCACTGTTTCTATAGATGTTTGTAAGTTGATTTTTTTTATCTTGCAACTTTACTGAATTTATTTATCAGCTCTAACAGTCTTTTAGTGGAGTCTTTAGGTTTTCCTCAATATAAGATTATGTTATCTGTAAACAGTGACAGTTTGACTTTCTCCTTTCCAATTTGGATGCCCTTTATTTCTTTCTCTTGCCTAATTGCTCTGGCTAAAACTTCCTCTCTTGCTTTGAGGAAGCAACACATTACTGTGTTGAAAAAAGTGCTGAAAATGGGCATCCTTGTATTGTTCCGGATCTTAGAGGAAAGGCTTTCCACTTTTCCCTATTCAGTATGATGTTAGCTGTGGGTTTGTCATATTTGGCCTTTATTGTTTTGAAGTACATTCTATATCTAATTTGAAAGGGTTTTTTTTATTATGAAGGGATGTTGAATTTTATCAAATTCTTTTTCTGCACCTATTGAGATGATCATATGGTTTTGTCTTTTCATTAGTTAATGTAATGTATTATGTGTATTGATTTGCATATGTTGAATCATGTTTGCATCCCTGGGATAAATCCCACTTGATCATGGTGTATAGTATTTTTTGGTGTGCTATTGGATTTCATTTGCTATTATTTTGTTGGGGATTTTTACATCTATGTTCATCAAGGATAATGTCCTTTAGTTGTATTTGTTGTTGTTGCATCTTTGTCTGGTTTTGATATCAGGATAATGCTGGCCTCATAAAATAAGTTTGCAAAACTCCCATCCCCTTCATTTTTTTTGAATAGTTTGAGAAGAATTGGTGTTCTTCTTCAGTAGAATTCAGCAGTAAAGCTATCCGGTCCTGGGCTTTCCTTTGTTGGGAGACTTTTTATCATTGACTCAACCTCATTACTCATTATTGTTCTTTTCAGATTTTCTATTTCTTCATCATTCAAACTTGTTAGGTTGTATATGTTTATAAATGTATCTGTTTCTTCTAGATTTTCCAGTTTGTTGATGTGTCGTCAGTGGTTCATAATAGTCTCAAATGATTCTTCATATATCTTTAGCATTAGTTGTAATGTCTCCTTTTTCATCTCTGATTTATTTGGGTCTTCTTTTTTTCTGGTTCAGCTAAAGGTTTGTCAATTTTGTTTTTCTTTTCAAAAAACTAACTCTTTGTTTTGTTAATTTTTTTAAGTCTCAATTTCAGTTATTTCTTCTCTGATCATTATTATTTCTTGCCTTCTGCTAATTTTGAGTTTGGTTTATTCTTGCTTTTCTAGTTCCTCGAGTGCATAATTAGGTTGTTTATTTAAAATCACTCTGCTTTTTGGAGGTAGGCATTTATTGCTATAAGCTCTCTCTTAGTACTGTTTTTGCTATATCCCATAGGTTTTTGTATGTTGTTTTTCCATTTTTATTTGTTCAAAAAAAGTTTTAATTTCCTTCTTAATTTCTCCATTCAACATTGTTCGTTCAGGAGCATGTTGCTTAATTTCCATGAATTTGTTCAGTTTCCAAAGTTCCTCCTGTTATTGATTTTTAGTTTTATTCCATTGTGATCAGAAAAGATACTTGATATGATTTCAATTTTTAAAAATTTGTTAAGGCAGTTTTCTGGCCTAACATATCGTCCATCCTGAAGAATGTTCCACGTGCCAATGAGAATAATGTCTATTCTGCAGCTGTTGAATGAAATGTTCTGTAAATGTCAGGTAGGTCCATTTGGTCTGGGGTGTAGTTGAACTCTGATGTTTCTTTGTTGATTTTCTGTCTGAATGATCTGTACATTGCTGAAAGTGGGGTGTTGAAGTCCCCTACTATTACTGTATTGTTATAAATCTCTCCCTTTAGATCTATTAGTATTTGCTTTATATATCTGGGTGCTCCAGTATTGATTGCATATATATTTACATTTGTTATATCCTCTTGCTGAATTAACGTCTTTATTATTTATAATGACCTTATTTGTCTCTTTTTATAATTTTTGACTTAAGCATAGCTACCCCTGCTCTCTTTTGGTTTCCATTTGCATAAAATATCTTTTTTCCATCCCTTCACTTTCAGTCTATGCATATCCTTAAGGTGAGGTGAGTCTTGTAGGCTACATACAGTGTTTTGTTTGTTTGTTTGTTTTTAAGATGGAATCTCACTCTGTTGCCCAGGCTGGAGTGCAGTGGTGAAGTCTGAACTCACTGCAACCTCCGCCTCCTAGGTTCAAGTGATTCTCCTGTCTCAGCCACCCAAGTAGCTGGGACTACAGGTGTGCACCACCACACCTGGCTAATTTTCATATTTTTAGTAGAGATGGGATTTCACCATGTTGGCCAGGCTGATCTTGAACTCTTAGCCTCAAGTGATCCACCCGCCTTGGCCTCCCAAAGTGCTGAGATTACAGACATAAGCCACCATGCCCAGCCAGTTTTTTTTTTTAATTCATTCAGCTACTCTATATCTTTTAATTGAAGAATTTAATACATTTACATTCAAGGTTATTATTGATAAGTACTGCCTTACTCCTGCCATTTTGTTAACTGTTTTATAGTTGTTTTTTACATCTTTTGTTCTCTTCTTCCTCTCTTGCTTTCTTCCTTTGTGATTGGATGGCTTTCTGTGGTGGTATGCTTTGGTTCTTTTCTTTTTATCTTTTGTGGATCTATTACAGGTTTTTTGGTTTGTGGCTACCCTGAGGCTTACATAAAACATCTTATAATGGATTAATTTAGTCTGATAGCATAATTTTGATTGCATACACATACTCTCCAATTTTACACCCCCTCCTCCCACATTTTATGTTTTTATGCCACAGTTTACATCTTTTAATAGTATGTATCCCTTAGCAAATTATCGTAACTTTAGTTGTTTTTAATAGTTTTGCCTTTCAACCTTTATACTAGAGATACAGTTGATTTACACACCACCATTACAGTATTAGAATGTTTTGGGTTTGACAATGTACTTATTTTACCAGTGAGTTTTATACTTTCATGTAATTTTATGTCACTAATTAGTGTCCTCTTCCTTCAGCTTGAAGAACCTCCTTTAGCATTTTTTGTAATGCATGTCTAGTGGTGAAACATCCTCTCAGCTGTCGTTTGTCTGAGAAAATCTTTATCACCCTTTTGTTTTTGAAAGACAGGATTCTTAGGTATAATATTTTTGGTTAACAGTCTTTCTTTTAGGATTTTGAATATATTATCCCACTCCTTTCTGGCTTGCAAGGTTTCTGTTGAGAAGTCTTCTTGTGGCTTTATGGGGGTTCTACTATATATGACAATTCACTTTTCTCTTGCTGCTTTCAATACTTTCTGTCTTTAAATTGGACATTCTGCCTATGATGTGTTGTGGTGTGGCTGTCTTTGGATTCATCTTATTTGATGTCCTACAGGCTTCCTGGATCTGATTTTTCATTCATTCCATAGACTTGGGAAATTTTCTGGCACTATTTCTTTGAATATGTTTTCTGTCCTTTTCTCCATTTCTTCTCCTTCTGGTACATTGATAATGCATAAGTTGCCCCACTTGATGGTGTCCCTTTGGTCTCTTAAGCTATCATCACTCTTTTTCATTCTTTTTTCTTTTTGCTCCTCAGACTGGATGATTTCCAGTGACCTGTCTTCAAGTTCACTGATCCTTTCTTCTGCTTGATCTACTCTGTTGTTGAACCCATCTATTGAATTTTTCAGTTCAGTCATAGCATCTTCAGATTTGTGGTTTCTGTTTGGTACTTTCTTATACTTTCTATCTCTTCATTGAAGTTCCCAGCTTGTTCTTACATTGCTGTCTTGTCTTTTCTAAGCATCCTTATGACCATTACTTTGAATTCCCTATTGGGTAAATCGCAGAACTCCATTTCATTCAGGCTGCTTTTTGGAAATTCATCTTGTTCTTTTGTTTGGAATATATTCCCCCTGTTTCTTCATTTTCCTTGATTCTCTGTGTTGGTTTCTGTGCATTTTATAAGCCACTTACTTCTCTCTGTCTTGTTAGACTAGCCTTGTGTAGGAGAAGGTTTCCACCAATCCATCTGGCCAGAAATTTTAAGACACCTCTCTAATTTTTGTGTTTGTCCAGACTACCATCTCTGTTTTTGGTGGTCCCCTGGAGCTTAGGATGTGCCACATCTTGTCAGTACCCCAAGACTGGTATGATAGGATCCAGGGTATTTAAATGTAACTGGAAAGGTTGGGGTGTTGGAAGTGTTCCATTTTTTTCTATCTTTATGATGAGGCTGGATGTGAGTGTTTATCTACAGCTCTCTCTGCACTAAGCTAGGGAGAAGATCTGTGGTAAATACTTGGACTCACTTTCAGCCTGCACCTTCTCATCCTGGAGGACTAGCTACTGGGTGTGAACTTGTTATATTCCACCTCTTTGTCTTCTATGGTCTTGGGTCACTCAGGATCACAAAGCCCACTTGACTTCCAGAGCTAGGTCATGACACTCTGTGCATAGCCAAATTCGTTCCAAAAAGAATAGGTAGGCCTGGATTTATCTCTGAGGTGATCCAGGTGGAGGTCCCATGAAGTGCCAAGCTCTGGCTCTGGCTACCAAAGGGCTATTGTTTGTTTACCGTGTTAATTCCCCAATGCAAGTTCATTGGAGACCAGCTCATCAAGTAGCCACTGGAAGTGTGTGTCATAAGCCCCTTCTGGAAAGAAAGTGAGAGCTGCACATTCCTGCTCCTTTCCTGCACTGCTCCAAGGAGATGTAGCCCCTGGGAATGTTTGGATTGCCCTTTAAAACCATCTCTTTGTCCTTGGATCAAGGGAGACCTGCATATGCTTAGTCCCTTCTGTTCCCAGAGCTACTAAGTTGATGATAGAGTCCTTCAGGAGGCAGCTTTGAAAACTGGGGCTCCTGATGTGTGTCATAAACCCTTACTGGGGAGAAAGAGGGAGTTGTGTTTTTGGAGGCCCCTTCTCTGTATCACTCCAGGGCGATAAATTCCCTGAAGGTACTTGCACACCTGTTTAAAAATGCTTTTTTTTTCCTGTGAACTAGAGATAAATATGTATGCTGGTCCTTTCTGCTCTCAGAGCTAGGAGATTTATTATAAATGCAGGTAAGAGTTGGGGCTTCTATTATGAGTGCAAATTCCTCCTAGGCTGGTGGTGGGTTATTGACTGTCTCTTTAACTCCCCAATGTAAGTTAGTTAGAAGTCAGACCACCAGTTAACTACTGGAGGGATGCTTTATAAACCCCTTCTGGAGAGAAACAGGCCCCTTCTCAGTATTGATCCTAGGGGGGATGGAGTCCCTTAAAAAGCTTGCAGGCTGGCAAAAAGCCACTGCTCCTCTTCCTGCAGTCTAGAGAGACACATGTATGCTAGTTCCTTCTGCTCCCAGAGCTAGGAGATTTAGTATGCAATCTCTTAGGTAGACGTTGTAAGAGTTGGGGTGCTTGATGTGAGTGCAAACTCTTCCAAGGCTGGCAGCAGTTTAATACTTGACTGTCTCTTTAACTTCCTGATGCAAGTTAGAAGCCAGGCTGCCAGGCAGCTGCTGGAGGGATGTTTCTCAAACCCAAACAGATGGCTGTGTTTTTTTAAGCCCCTTCTTTGCACTGTTCCCAGGGGGATGAAGGCCCTGGAAGTGCTCGTGCACCATTATAAACTCACCACTTTTTGTTATGGTCTAGGGGACATGAGTGTGTCTAATCCCCTCTGCTTTTGTAGTTGGTGAATTAAGAGTCAAACCATGGAGAAACTTAGGGCTTGGGCCCTATATGTGAGATCCAGATCCTCCTCTCCACAGGAAGAAACTGGGTGTTGGGGATTCCTTTCCCAATTTTTTGGCACAGTGCCTGAGGCAGTGTCCATACCCAAGCGTATCATTTGAGGTGAATGTTTTCTCAGTTGCCTGGTGGGTAGGAGTCTCTTGACCAGTCTCTGACTTTCTCTCAGAGGGAATTATCCATGGATAGATGTTTATTTGGTGTGTCCACTGGTGGAGGGAGAGTTAGGAGCTTCCTATTCCACCATGTTGGTGACATCACTCAGGTACAATTTTAAATAGGGTGATAAGGGAAGGCCTCATTTGGAAGACGGCCTCTGAGAAAAGATCTGAAGTAGGTGAAGCAACAAGTCATGCAGGTAGCTGCTGAAAGACCATTCAAGGCAGAGGAAACAGCAATTGCAGAAGCTCTGAAGCGTGAATTGAAAGTTCAAGTAAGAATGCCAGTATGTTTGGAACAAAGTAACAGAGGGAGAAGGTAATAGTCCATGAGGTTAGAGAAGTAATGGGGGTGTGGGGAAGATTGTGTAGGACCTTGTAAGTTATAGTAAGAATACTAGGAAGCCATTGGAGGGGTTTGAACAGAGGAGGGACATAATTTGACTTGTATTTTGTGAGGATCACTCTGGCTTTGGTGTGGGTGGACAGTAGGCTATAGGGAGGTAAGAGTGGAAGCAAGGAGACCAAGTGAAAGGCTGCTGCTAAAACCCCAGTGTGAAATGATAGTAGCTTAAAGTGGAGGGGGCGGCGTATAGCATTGTGACTTACTGTCTTGGACTACCTCCACCCGAGTAGCCAAGGAAGCTGAGGCCATTAGCGTTGGGTTCAGTGGTGGCTGTGAGTAACAGAGCCAAGATAAAAGCTTCCACTCCCACTCCCACATCTCCAATCTGTTGCTTAGCACAGGGAGCGTTGCCACTCCATTCCTCTATTGTCTGGGGGTCTTAGTGATTCAGGAAAGGAGGATCTTTTCAGAACAGTTCAGGCAGACACAAATACAGTCTGACAGCCTAGGAGCAGAAAGATCCTTTCTGCTCCTAGGCTGTGCGTGGATCCTTTCAGCTTTGTCACAGTTAGCAACACGCCTTTTATTCTAAGCCTCAAACAGAGAGCTCGCCTGAATCTTGGGGCCCCGGGTGCTCCTAATGTTTCATGATGGCACCTAAAGTGCTGGAATTCCTACATTCTAAGCCTCCTTATTTTCAATTATTGTAAGCTCCACTTGAAAAGAATTTGCCTGGCTCAGGCATTCTATAACCCTGCAACTCCCCATGGTACCATATTGTCCTTAACCAACTGCTTCTATAGTTGGCCTTGGACCTATGTGGAATAATCAGAAAGGCAGAGCTAGCCCAGCATTTTCCAAACTCTGTAGAGTCATTACTATTTTTTCTTCAAGTTTCATCTGGTTATATGGGGAGGTAGTTAGAAAAGGGTGTAGGTATGTGTATATAGGTGTGGCTGGGAGAGGATACTGCTCAAAATATTTATTTGAATAATACCTGATGAATATTATCTGAATATTATTAGTTATTCAAGCTCATGTTTCCTGCATTTCTTTTTTCCTCTTGGGTAAAGTTCAAGAGAATATGCTTTAGAGGAGAAGATAATTTTTTCAAAGGCAAAAGATGGTCTGAGATGAATGCATCTATCTTTAAAAACATTCAAAAAGATTAGCAAATTGAACTAAATTGGCCCCCATCCTCTCTTATTTGTCAAGTGACTCCTAAAGAAAAGAGGGGAAATTTTATGAAAAGTTGTCAGAGCAGCTAAATACTGTGTTTTTTATTAGCAAGTCTTCAGTTTTGGAGAAACATTCTGTCTGACCTTCTGCAGCCATGTGTATGAGTCCACTTGGCTGGATTTAGTGTCGACCTTAGAACCTTTGGCTGTAGGTTACCATGACAACAATCTCCACCCCAGTGAAGGGAAGAGAAGGTATTCAACAAGAGGAAAAACTCCAGGCAGTTCATCCTTTGCTTTGAGGAAGTAAAGGGAAAGGGCAGACGTGTACATGAGGTAGCTGAAGAGAAAGAACAGTGAGAAGACAAAGGCAAGCTGGACAGTGGATGACAAAGAGAGGCCTCAACGCCTGGGAAGTCATGAAGGAAGCCCCGTTTGTGGTTAAGTTGTTGAAGTCACGTACCCAGTGTACAAAACATCTGCATAGATGGCTCATCTAAAACACAAGGCAGAGGAGGCTGAGCTAACTCCATCCAGAGTCTAAACAAATGTTCAGGAGTCACAAGATTGTGTTCTAGCACCACAGTGCACTGGGACCCGAGGCTGAACCCTGGGGGCTTCAGTTTAGCTACCCCATTTTGCAGATGAGGAAACTGAGGCCCGGTGTTAAAAGGAACCAAATCTTGTCCCCAGTACACCTTGGGAGGCAGAGGTGGAGTTTTTAATGCAGTTCAGTTCCAAATATGAACAGCTAATCAGAGATGTTGCAAAAGAATTTGTAATTGAGAAATTAAATTGAATGATGTAAAAGACAGCTGTGGGGTATCAAATTTGTCTTGTATTCACTGTGTGCAAGGAGTGGATAAAATGTCGAAGCGGGGCCACTGCTCATCTTGGATTCTCTTCGGGAGTGGTATTTAAGGATGAACCAAAAGTATAAAGTCAGCTGAAAAAGAAAAACATAATTGTGTAGTTCCCATCAGCTGATGGCAGTGTGCATGTACCAATGAATAGTCCCTCCTTGATTCCTATCTCTCACCTCCTGACTTCGCAGGCAAGGTCGTAGATTTCCTGCCTTCGTACTTTCCTACCTTCTCTTCAACTGTATTTCTCTAGCTATTTTGCTTTTAATTAACTGTTGTCATTGTAACTGATCCTGAGATTTTCGTATAGTCTTTTATTCTAATACTTTGCAAAACAAGTCTCTGGGACAGACAAGTTCAATGATTTGCCCAAGGTCACATATCTTGTAAGTAACAGGAATAGGTGTCTAGGACAATGGGTTCAGTGCTTTCTCTGCCAACTATGCCCGTCTACCATCAGAAAAATGTTACAGATTACTAATTGGATGGTACAAGTACAACTCAATAGTAGAAATGGTTAACAAGTAGAAATGTCATGAAAATGCATAGGTGAGGACAATGTGTAAGTAAGGCAAGAGAGGAAAATAATTGCTGAAAGCTGGGACAGAGACCAAACTGTCAACAAAAGGAAAAAGATAAAGAATGATTTGATTATCTGGACAGGCAGTCAATGAAAGGAGGAAATTGAGAAATGCCAACCTCCATGGCTGTTAGATCATGAATCTAAGATGGTAGGGCAGAGTTAAATGCTGAGATAAATACAGAATTTTGTAAGGGAAAGCCTTCACTTATTATGCATCCCCAAGTGATTACAAGCAAGAAAAGAATTCTGATTATTTTAAGCAAAGGGGGAATTAATTAGCTGGCTATCAGGAGCTAACAGAATCAATCAGAAGCTGGAGGACAATGCTTGGACAACCAGCAGGACCCAAGTGTGCTCCTGAAGTAGTAGAAACCTCAGCCAAAGCTCAATTGCCATAAGCACCATATTTTCCTCAAGTTTCTGTTACCACTGTTATATGTCTGATTCTTAACTTTCCCTGCATCTTTGTGTCCCTTATTTGAGACTCAGTATCCCAGGAGCAAGTGTCTAATTGCCTATTTAAATGTAGGCTGAACCAGGGAGCAGCTGAACCAGGCTGGACCCCTTCAGCTTCTGTAATGAGAGCATGAGCAGGTGGCCGAGATTGCTATGGCCCTCCTACTGAGACCACGCACAATGGAGGTGTATCAGTTAGGGCAATGCTAACTGCAGCAACAAACGAACCCCAAAGTTTAACAGCTTAACACAATGAAAGTGTGTTCCTCAGTCATGTAACTGTACAACACAAGTATTTCTGGTTGGTGGTCAACCTTCCACATGATTATTCACTACCCAGATTGCTTCCATATTGTGGCTCCACCCTCCTCTTGGGCTTTAGAGTCCTTTGTATTCAACTGGAGAATGAACAAAGACAATGAAGGTACACTCACTGCTTAAGTTTCTTGACCCAAATGTGATATATATCACATCTTTATATTCTTTATATTGCTACCGTTCCATTGAGGAGAACAAGTCTCTGGCCTCAACTACATGTAAGGAGACTTAGGAAATGTAATTCCTAGTAAGCAGCTGCTTTCATCAATAATTCTACACTCTGTGGCCAGGTGCGGTGGCTCATGCCTATAATCCCAGCACTTTGGGAGGCCAAGGCAGGTGGATCACGAGGTCAGGAGTTAGAGACCAGCCTTGCCAAGATGGTGAAACCCCGTCTCTACTAAAAATACAAAAATTAGCCAGGCATGGTGGCGGGCACCTGTAATCCCAGCTACTCGGGAGGCTGAAGCAGGAGAATTGCTTCAACCTGGGAGGCGGAGGTTGCAGTGAGCCGAGATCGCGCCACTGCACTCTAGCCTGGGTGACAGAGGAAGATTCTGTCTCTAAGTAAGTAAATAAATAAATAAATAAATAAATAAATAAATAAATAAATAAATCTATACTCTGGAAGTTCAAATCTTCAGTGGACAAAGAATTGTCTCTGTTACAGGAAACTTCCTACAAAGGGAAATGGAGGCAGGAAGGGAGTAGGTCAGGTGTGTAACTGACAAAATCCAACACATGATTGTAACAAAATGGATTTCCAGACACTTGTAAGGAAGCCTATGTTTTAATTTAAATGAAGTTAGCTGTAAGTCCTTTACCAGAGTTTATGAGTCTCAGAGTTGGATGTACCCTGGGAGGCCCACCTACTTGCCCAGGGTAGAATAACCCTCCAGCAGTTCTGATGACAAGGCAATATTCAACCTGTATTCCTCAACCTCTTCAGGATCCATGTATTAGTTAGGATGTTTCAAACTAGAAATAAGGGAAACTCCAACTCAAAGTGAAATCGAAGGGGAGAAGAGCCTTCAGGCTCAGGATGATCAGCAGCTTAATGGACAGGCCCTTTTCATCTCTCTGCTCTGCCATCCTCAGTGCTGGTTTCATCCTAAAGCTGGTTTCCCTCATGGCCACAAGATGGTTGTCAGTGACAGTTAAGACTAATGAGTTCTGATGAATGTCCAGCAGGACAGGGGGAAACCCTCTCTCCTAACCATGAAATAGAAGACCTTCCTTTAAATCTGATTGTGTTGGCTTAAGGTATGTACCAATCTTTGGACCAGCAAGAGCCACTAAGAGAATGCCATGTGCTGAATGGCTTGGACTAATCAGGATCCATCCCTAGAACTGGGCATGGAGTTCCCTCTCCCATAATCACATGAGGACAATACTTCAACAAAATTGGGGTTCTGTAGTCAGAGAAGAAGGGGCAAATGGATGCTGAATGGTTAATCAACAGAAGGCGGCTTTAAGAAAGGCCAGTTTACTTTGAGGAAGTGCTAATTATTGGAAAGTTCTTTTTTTTTTTTTAATCTGAGATGGAGTCTCACTCTGCTGCCTAGGCTGGAGTGCAGTGGTGCAATCTCAGCTCACTGCAACCTCTGCCTCCCGGGTTCAAGCTATTCTCCTGCCTCAGCCTCCCGAGTAGCTGGGACTATAGGGATGCGCCACCACGCCCGGCTAATGTTTTTGTATTTTTGGTAGAGAGGGGGTTTCACCATGTTGATCAGGCTGGTTGCGAACTCTTGACCTCCAGGGATCCTCCTGCCTTGGCCTCCCAAAGTGCTGAGATTACAGGCATGAGCCACCACGCCCAGCTGGAAAGTTCTTTACGTTGAGCCCAAATCTTGCTCCTAGCACTGCTCTCTGGAACGCCTCAGCATAACTCTAAACCTTCTTCCTTGTGACATACTGCTAAGACTTTAAAGATAGATATTATATGCCCTTATTATTCTACCCCAAAGTTTTCTTTAGGCTGAAGCCCCTTGCTTTTATGCTCACCAGTAGATCATTTCCCACTTCCTTATCACTCTTGTCTTTCATTTATGTGCATGTTTGACCAAATCCCCCTTACAGAATAGCAAAACTGCACCCTCCTTTGCTCTTCCTACAATCCCTCTATTAATACAGCCAATGACTATATATTTAATTAAAATAATGAAACAGATAAACCGTAATATCTCAACACCTTAATAAAGGTTTATTTCTCTCTCACATAAACTTCTGATTGTCAAGCAGCTCTACTCCAAGCAGTGACTCAGTGACTCAGGCCTCTTCCATCTTGTGGCTCTGTTATATCCAACACACAACTTCCCAAGTCACCTGTTTTATTTGTGTCAAGATAGAAAGGGAGAGCCAGATGAGGTGGTTCATGCCTGTAATCCCAGCACTTTGGGAAGCCAAGGCGGGTGGATCACTTGAGGCCAGGAGTTCAAAACCAGCCTGGCCAATATGGTGAAACCCCGTCTCTACTAAAAATACAAAAACTAGTCAGGGGTGGTAGTGTGCACCTATAATCAGAGCTACTTTGGAGGCTGAGGCAGGAGAATCGCTTGAACTCGGGAGGTGGAGATTGCAGTTAGCCAAGATTGTACCACTGCACTCCAGCCTGGGTGACAGAGCAAGACTCTGTCTCAACAACAACAGCAAAGATAAAAAGGGAAAAAATATACAGGAGCATGTGTGGACAATATTTATGGACCAGATCCGGAAATAGAGGACCTCACTTCTGCTCACATTCTACTGGCCAGAACTCAGTCACATGGCCACACCCAACTGCTAGGAAGGCTGGGAAATGTAGTCCAACTACCCCTGCCACAGATACTTAGCCACTGGGCATCTGCATTTCATTGTTGGTTTCTTGAGATTGTCTGAACCCTCTTAGCTTTTACTTTTATGGGCTGCTGCTAAGCTGGCCTCCCCATTCTGTAATTATAGAGTTTCTCTTTTGAACCTCAAGGCAGGGCTGCTCACTTATCCCATTCACTGCCCATTTGGGTTTCTCATTGTGCCTGCTGCTTCTACCACTTTTCTTCCTTTCTTTCTATTATTATTATTACTATTATTCTTATTTGAGACAGAGTCTCACTCTGTCACTCAGGCTGGAATGCAGTAGCATGATCACAGCTTACTGCAGCCTCGACCTCCCAGGCTCAGGTGATTCTCCTGCCTCAGCCTCCCAAGTTCCCTTTAGGAAGATCCCTTTGGCTGTCATATAACTGAGACATACCTGGAGAAGAGCAATTTTTAACTGAGTGTGATCAAATTTGTATAAAATCAAGCAAAGCAATGGTGCTGACCTAGTTCAAGGACAGCAAGGGCTCAAGAGAGTTACTAATTAATAAAAATTACATGTTAACATAGTCACTTTCTATAATTTTTTGCCACTTTTTTTCTGGATTTGCAAGTTGATTTTCAGATCTTCAGTTGGTTTATTCTTTTGTGTCTTAAGTGCCACGTGAAAACAAGAGGAAGAAATCATATAGCTGGCTTTGCTCTGCATTGCTGGGAATTTTGAAAATGAACTTGAAGTCTACGTTGCTTTCATCGCATTTTGGGGCTTTGTGGGCCAGAGCATTTGCTCTGTGTATCTACTTCCAACCCATAATGCAAGACATGTAATTAGTGGTGCCTCCGCTTCTCCCTGGCAAGCTCAATCAGGCAAAGCCCATCCAAATGTACTCCACAGACTCCTCTTCCGTGGCAAACGAGGGCAGATGTTTCTTACTCCAAGGCACCATTTTCTTTCTTTTTCCTTTCTCTCCTTTCTTATTTATTTATTTTTTGAGACAGGGTCCCACTCTGTCACATAGGCTGGAGTGCAGTGGCACGATCTTGGCTCACTGCAGCCTCAACCTCCTGGACTCCAGCGATCCTCCTACCTCAGCCCCCCAGGTAGCTGGGACTACAGACGTACACCACCACGCCCAGCTAATTTTTGTATTTTTTATAGAGATGGGGTTTCACCATATTGCCCAGGCTGGTCTCAAGCTCCTGAGCTCAGGCAATCCACCCACCTTGGCCTCCCAAAGTGCTGGGATTACAGGGGTGAGCCACCGCGCCCAGCCTAAAGCATCATTTTCAACCATTTCTTCTGCCAAAGAATAGTCATTTAGATGTCACTAAATGGTCCTTGCCCTGGAGCAGCTCTCATTAATTAATAAGGTTATTAAATTCTGGACATAGAGTTGTATATGGCTAGAATTCCATTACAATAAAACCTCAAAGGGGTTAGTACCATATAGATCAAAAAATATCTTGAAAGACATTTTTGAAAAGGCAGAGTGTGGCTCAACCTCGTGTGTAGCAACACGATTTTTTATAGCTAAGAAATCCATAGACTTATGCACACATTCAAGGATTTACTAAGCATCTACTACATGCCAGGCACTATAGTGGGTGATAGAGATGCAGATGAATCCCTGTTTACAGCAGCTTCTAGGCCAATGGGGAAGACAGACATTAGTTGGTAATTTGATATAACAATATAACAGGTTATATAAGATGCAGTGTAAAGATATTAGACCTGAATGAGGTCTTATGGATCTTCAAATCCAGTCTTTCTCAACCTTTTAGAACCAATACCTTCCTTTACGTAAAAATGAAAATCTCTAGGTCACCTTCAGGAAACCAGGAGATGTGAAACTAGAGTTGCCCTCTGTGGATCTTGGCCAGCTCAGAAGATTTGTTCCTACTTTACTTTTTTGTAGCTTAAAAAAATACCTTGGTGTTTTCTAAATATTGAAATGCCATTTTAAAGATTCCTCTCTCCTATCCTCCCAACATCCGCTATCCCAATTAGGAATAGCTCACCTAAGCCAAGCCCCCCATTTTGAAAGTCCAGAGAGGGAAACACCAAAGCTCAAGGGTCCTAGTACTTGCAGTGTTGTTTGGGTTAACAATGATGTGGGATGATAAAATAAATAGCAAGACTGGTTTAAAGAATAGTTTAGCCCTTGCTTCTCAAAATATGGTCCACGGACCAGCAGCATCACCATCATCTGGGAGCTTGTTATAAGGGCAGAATCTTAGTCACCACCCAAAGTCTATAGAATCAGAATCCACAACCTAACAGGATCTTCAGGTAATTTGTATATACCCTAAATTCTGAAAAGCACTGCTGTAGCAGTCATTGTTGATGCCCCCAACCCATATCTCATCTTCCCACCTAATTCATCAGCAGGTGTGGTAGACAGTTTCTAACATGCCAATAGCTTCCTGCCTTAAATGCCTGCATCTTAACTCCTTGCATGTATGGTGAGGTTAATACCCCAGGGTAAACCTTCACCCAAGGAGGGATGGAAGCCAGTGGATAAAGGTCCATCCTTCCCACGCTTTAACCAGAGAGTTGATGAATCCTCAGCTAGTATGATTTGTCCAGTGATACAAACATCTTACCAAAAGGAGTAACATATAATCCTGTAAGGTTTTTGCCCCAAAACTGACCACAGGATCACACTGACCCTTTCCAAGTTCTACTTTGTTTGTGTGATTGTTTGGGTTTTCCTTGGCTCTTTGCCATTCCCCCACCATCTCCCATGACTTGGGATTACCCCAGGCATGGGAAAATGGCACCCAGTAATTTTTTGTAAACAGACTCCACCTGCTTCTCTCATACAGGTTCCCCATGTTGCTTTGGGAATTCATCCAACAGTCTCTACCTTTCAAAGCCGTAAATCAGACAATGATCTGACTGAGGCTGGAATTTCAGGGCACCACTTTCTTTATTTTATTTGGGTTGGTTTTTAATCATAGGCTTGCCCTTCTCATGTCACCCTGGCCAAGGTCCCTCAGAGTCTGTAATTTACTTATTTTACTTACTCTAAGAGACATGCCATCCATGGATGATGAATGTTGATATTCTGCCACCTAGTGGAGGAACTGGGACTGCAGAGATGGAGCTTAACCGCTGAAAACAAGGAATCAATAATAACCATGTTCTTATTTGAATGCTTATTATGTACAGACCACTCTACACATAGGAGCTCTTTCCATCCTCACAGCAACTCTGTGATAACGGCGTGATTTGAATTTCATAGGCTTAAGAAAATTAAGCAACTTGGTAATAGTGACATAGGGATGGGACAAAAAACAATAAATAAGTGCATTAATGAGTGGCTTAGAGCTCTGGGCAACTGAGGCTCAATTCTCCTGGGGATCCTTTGAGAAATCAAAATGTTTTGGAATAAAAAGAACCTTCAGAATTATCTCACTGGAATATGGAGAGGCTGCAGCATGTATCCACTGACTCCCATTCCTCATTGGTTGAGAGTTCCCCCAGGGGTGTTAACCCACCCAGTGATTCTGAATTGTACCTACTTGTGGCTGAGCAGTCTCCAGTGATGTCAGTGAATGCCCTTAGGAAAGAAACAGAGACATTTAAGTTCTGGAGGTGGGGAGCTGCCAGAACAATGGAAATTTAGAAAGTGATGGAATAAGATTCTAATCTAGATCTGTCTGACTCCAAAGTCCATCTTCTAACCCATCCATCAAACTGCCTCAATGGTCAACCATGTATGATATATTTCACTGGTCACATTCTTGCCTGGAAAGCTCTTCCATGTAGTCCAAGCTATAGGCAATGGTCTGTCAGACCCTGAGTTCTCATCTTAGTTCTGGTTCAGATTGTAATTTGAAATCAGGGTCCATGTTCTTCTATGGGTCCTCTGATACACTGTGGGTGACTACGGTCTTTGGTCTGTCTCATCTCACCATGCTTACAAGCAGACATGTTGCCTCGGCTTCTTGAACTTTGGCCTGAAAATGCCTGATAGATGTAAATCCTAAAGCAACCAGCTGCTGCCTAGAACAGGTTGTGGACATGTGGCATAGCAGTCCCACAGTTCTTAGCTTCATCCAGGCCCTCCAGTCTTTGCTTTAGCGTCTTGTTCAATATCACCAAGATACAAACTGTTATTAGGGAAAGAGAATGGGCTTTTGCCAGACAGACCTGGATTTCAATCCAGGGATGAGCTCTGCCACTTACCAACTGAATGAGCTTGAGAAGTTCCCTTGACCTGCCTGAGTCAGCTCCATTGGAGCTGATAATACCTACCACCCTTAGGGTTGTTGTGGTAACTGTGTATAAGGCAGATCATGAGACCAGGCTTCAGATGCAACTAGTTTATTTGGGAGGTGCAGAGTAGACTGGTAGGGAAGTGGGAGAAGCGAAGCAGAGAAGGGAGACAGCCCATAAAGGGGGCATTGGTAAGCTGGCTACCACAGTGGGCAACTGATTTCATCCTGCAGGAAAACTCTGGGAAACAGCGTCAAACCCTCTAGCTCAGAATTATCTCAAACAAGAGTTGAGGGAACTGGGGTATTTACATCCCAATTCCTGAGAGTTATTAGTTGAGGGCTACTCCAGGAGGGTGTTAATTCCTCAACCTTCACACTGTCTAGCAGGTAGGAGGGGGCAGAAATGAGCCCTCAGGCATGCAGGCACCACCACCTGCAGTTGGAAGTGGGCCAAAGCATTCTGAAAGGACCACGGGATGCAAGCAGAGCAGCTCAGCACCTACTCTCAGTAACCAGCACATGCCAAGCACAGATCAGCAGCTCAATATTTTGGCCTCATCCTACTGCCCCTCCCTGCATCCCACTCCCCTTCAAAGTCTCTCTTTTGCCATCTTGCTGAGTATGTGTGATGCACTTGCCATTCTCCTCCTCTGTAATCATGCTCCTATTTAATCCTTATGCCTCATTCTTACTCTATTTTCTGCACTACATTCACCTCCTGCCACCAACTTATATTAGTGCCCTCTTTGGCACACTGTGTTTTGCTCAACTCCCTCATCCTTGAGCTGTTATTCTTTATTTTCCCCTTTATGTTGACCATCGGCTTCTTTCCCAACTGTTTGGGAATCAGCCTTTGTGATATTTCAGAAGTCACTTCTCCCATGACTTACATTAGCAAAAGCTTTTCCTTCTCTCTTGCTCCATAAAAGATCAGGTTGCCCATTCAAAATGAGCACTAAGTTAAACAGCCCTGTGACAGACACTGTGCATTGTCCAGCCAATGACCATTCTATCTTCTTCTTTTTGCCAAGAACACACTGATTTTTGTTTACCCTTCAAGTAGAAGCCATGTCCTTCAGGGGAGGCCACACCTCTCCCCAGAACCAGGGAGGAAATACTTTTTGGTCAAAGCCAATCAGGGTGTTAGCCTTTCCCTTGAAAATGACTAGGTTTTTTTCGTTTGTTTTTATTTTTATTTTATTTATTTATTTATTTATTTTTGAGACGGAGTTTCATGCTCGTCACCCAGGCTGGAGTGCAACGGCACGATCATGGCTCACTGCAACCTCCCACCTCCCAGTTTCAAGCAATTCTTCCGCCTCAGCCTCCCGAGTAGCTGAGATTACAGGCACATGCCACCACGCCCGACTAATTTTTTGTATTTTTTAGTAGAGATGGGGTTTCACGATGCTGGCCAGGCTGGTCTCGACCTCCTGACCTCAGGTGATCCACCTGCCTCAGCCTCCCAAAGTGCTGGGATTACAGGCGTGAGCCACAGCGTCTGGCCAGACAAATGACTAGTTTAGATATTGTCATGTTAGACAATTCTGAGACCTAGAGAATAGCCAATGGAGGTCTCTGGGAAGGTTTCCCTTGCTCATGAAAAGGTTTCTTTTTTTCTTCTGCCTCTGGAAATCGTCACCTGTGTGTAACACCCAGAATTGCCACAGTCCTCTTGGAACCAAGAGGGAAATCAAAGAGAATATCTGAGAAGTAGAATTAGAGCCACTATGTCATTGAGCCACTAACTCTGCCCTAGAGCCTGCTTATCTAATTGTTTAAGCCCATTTTAGTTGGGTCATCTGTTACTTGCAACCAAAAGCATCCTTAAATGATATAATAAAGCCCTTAGACTTTGGAACTTAGTTTTTTAAAAAAATGCTTATGAAAGAATGGCTTAAACCTATAGCCAATCTACCCATAAATGTTCTTAATGGCTTATATATTTTCACTTGCCTTGGCCACATTCTCTGGCATTGGTACATGATGTATGTAATGTCTGTAAGAATCAGCCTGAACAGGCACAGAAATAGATCTAAAGGAGCCCATCTGGACTTTAATCAATGCAATTCCTGAAAAGTCAGGTGGAAACTAAATTCTTCCTAATTGAAGAGCAAGCTAACCAAACTAATGTTTTTGGAAGTGTTCTAGATAAACCTGAGGCAGTGTAGTTTATGAATCAATTTCCTTTCAATAAGCAAGCCTATGGCAAATCCTTTTGGATTCAGAGGAATTCTTTTATAAAAGTATATATTCCCCCTCTGATGAAAAGTTCCTTAAATTGGAGTTTGGCTTCAGGGAATCTGTGAATCCCATGAAATTATAAGCAACATTCTGTGTCTATGCATAAATGTGAATTTCTCTGAGAAGCAGGTACTAAGCTTTCATCAGATTCTGAAAGGAGTTTGTGACTACCTTCCCATCTCCAGAAAAAAAAAAAAAATGAGTTAAGAGCCACTGCTAATGTAGTTGTTTTCAGAGCCTGGATTTTCTTAAAGAAGGATACACTTATATTTGAAGGCAATCTGACAGAGGGCTAATGTATTTTGAAGAACCAGTGTTCATATCCAATTTGTGAATTCTGAGATATTTCACCAGATGTCCCTATTTTCATGAGGGCCTTAGGCTCTATGGGGGAAAAAAAATATGTGACAGGGACTTTGAAATTAGTTGTCACGTCCTGCATTCTCAGGAGGTGTGGTAGATTGTTAGAGTAGTAGCCCTCAATTTTTTCATACCTCTCTGTATCCAGCCTTTGGATAGTCCCCTCTCATACTGACCCTGAGCTTGGTCATGTGATTTGCTCTGGCCAAAGGAACAATAGTAGTTGTGACAGAAGCAGAGACTTGAAAAATGTATATTAGAGATTTCCTTCAATTACTTCTAAAGCCCCTGCCACCACCTCCATATGCAGAAGCCTGGGCTAGCCTGATAGATGATGAGAAACATATGGTGCAGTTTCCCCCATTATCCTAGTTTATAGCCAGTCAATCTGCAGAAGCAGAACCATGTTTCTGGGTGGCAGCTGACTGTAGGTACATGAGTAATTCCAAATGAGGCAACAGTAGACCCACCCAGCTGAGCCTACCCCAAATTGCCAACTCTGTAAGCTAAGTAATAGCTTGTTGCTTCAAGCCACTAAGTTTTAGGGTGACTTGTTATGCACCATAAGCTAACTGATACAGGAGGGAAGAGAATGGCTATTCTTTTCAAATGCTGATGTCAGTTGCAGCCATGCATGGCGAGGATGGAGAAAAGCTGTAATATGATAGATGTAATAGCTCCAGACCATAAGGAGGCTCATGGAAGCCCCTGAGGTGGTAGTCAGCAAGCCAGGCTGAGCAGGATGAGCGGCTAATGAGCAGAGGGGAAATAGGATCCCTACACTGGGTCCTCACTGCCCCTGGCCTAGGCTACCGGGGCCCAGAAAGAGGAGGCCTACTGGGCTCCTCCTTTCAGCCACTCTACACTCACCAAAGGAGGACCTGGGAGATGGAAACTCAACAATGTTTTTAAAGGGTTATTCGGGCCCTTGTTTTTTCTCATGCTTGACATAATTTGGCAAAATAGTTATAAGAGATTAAGTAGGAAAAGAACAAGAGTTGAAAGTCAGAGAAGAAGGAAGGGAGTCAAAGAGTGAAGGAAAGAAAAAGATATGAGAGAAAAAAGAGATGTCAAATATCACCCAGAGATCTGTTCTT
>NW_026652282.1:13944027-13962613 GCF_009828535.3 Hylobates moloch | reverse complement strand
CAGCAAAAGAAACTATCATCAGAGTGAACAGGCAACCTACAAAATGGGAGAAAATTTTTGCAACCTACTCATCTGACAAAGGGCTAATATCCAGAATCTACAATGAACTCAAACAAATTTACAAGAAAAAAACAAACAACCCCATCAAAAAGTGGGCGAAGGACATGAACAGTCACTTCTCAAAAGAGGACATTTATGCAGCCAAAAAACACATGAAAAAAATGCTCATCATCACTGGCCATCAGAGAAATGCAAATCAAAACCACAATGAGATACCATCTCACACCAGTCAGAATGGCCATCATTAAAAAGTCAGGAAACAATAGGTGCTGGAGAGGATGTGGAGAAATAGGAACACTTTTACACTGTTGGTGGGACTGTAAACTAGTTCAACCATTGTGGAAGTCAGTGTGGCGATTCCTCAGGGATCTAGAACTAGAAATACCATTTGATCCAGCCATCCCATTACTGGGTGTATACCCAAAGGATTATAAATCATGCTGCTATAAAGACACATGCACACGTATGTTTATAGCTGCACTATTCACAATAGCAAAGACTTGGAACCAACCCAAATGTCCAACAACAATAGTCTGGATTAAGAAAATGTGGCACATATACACCATGGAATACGATGAAGCCATAAAAAATGATGAGTTCATGTCCTTTGTAGGGACATGGATGAAACTGGAAACCATCATTCTCAGCAAACTATCACAAGGACAAGAAACCAACGCCGCATGTTCTCACTCATAGGTGGGAATTGAACAATGAGAACTCATGGACACAGGAAGGGGAACATCACACTCTGGGGACTGTTATGGGGAGGGGGGAGGGGGGAGGGATAGCATTAGGAGATACACCTAATGCTAAATGACGAGTTAATGGGTGCAGCACATCAACATGGCACATGTATACATATGTAACAAACCTGCATATTATGCAATGTACCCTAAAACTTAAAGTACAACAATAAAAAATAATAATAATAAGTGATTTACAAGAGAATGCCTTGAAGCTGCTGAAAACCCCGTCTGGCAAAGCCCACATACCTTCCTGTTGCTATTACAATGGATTCTGCCTCTCTTCTGCCTTCCAAATCTTGCAAGGGGGCTTCTCATTGGTGGACTGTTTCCTGGCAGCCTGATGGCAAGGTCTTCTAGGAAATGTAGCTTCTAGGTTTCTAGCTCCTCAGTAATTAGGAGATCATATAAAGAAATGGGAATGAATACTGGTTGCCAAAATAAAACCATCCAGCATAGCAGTGCAGACCTCCCAACTCCTCTTAACCTTATATCATCCACTATTCTTAAGACTGTGACCTAATATTGTACACATATGCTTTTAACAAAGTGGAATTAATCTATACATACTAGTTTTGTGTTTTTTTCCTAACATGAATTTATGGTTGTATCCATACAACTCTTAAACCTATTAGTTAATAATTTTCATAATACTATATTCCTTTTATTTAATGTATTTCAGTACGCTTGAGTTCTTGTGAGTAGACTTCTAATATTTTTTCCTCTGTTACAAAAACAGTTACTTTATACAAATTGCTATTTTTCCCTTTTTGAGTTAATTTCTTAAGTGCCATTCCCCAAATGAATGAATGGGTCAAAATGCATAATCAGTTCCTTAAAAGTTATTGTCTTGTTAAAGCTAATGTAGAATAGTAAGTTGTACAAATAAACATTATGCAGTGTAATCATACATCTTATGGCATTAATCAATCTGTTACCAGCTTTCATTTTCCTCTAGATATGTAAAGGATTGAAAAGTGCAGTTTCACACTAAGACAGCTGGCCTCAAAACAATTCAAGTCACAAAGAGATATATAATTTTTTGCTTTCTAACCGTTCTTTCCTAAATCTCAGAATTTTTGGCTAATCCCTCCAAAAAAGTCCACCTGCCAAACTTTTGATTACTCCTACCCTTCATAATTTATCCAGTGTAACCCCATGTTGAACTCTCTATTGCAGAATGCAAAGGGTCTCTGGACAGCAGAGGCTACATCTCAGGAGTCTTAAGAAGCCCTAGGTGTCAGCCTACACTCCACAACTGCTGTTTGCCTGAAAGTAGGCTGGCCCTCCCTGTACCAGGACTTCTGGAAAGAGTGATTAGACCATCACCACATTCCAGCTTCTACATGGAGCACTGTCCTACAACTCTTGACATCTTCCACCACTCTCCTTGATTGCCCTCTCTTAGCCCCTCAGAAGGTTGACTGTGGCCATGGTTTGAAGATATGCTCAAAAGCCACCTCCTCTAAGAGACCTCTCTGATTTCCCAAATAAAAGGGATCTCACTGCAGAACTGCCATGACGCTTTAGACTAGTTTTCACATAATTTTAATTTTTTTCTCATTTGTGAAGTGATCCATTCTCATTGTAGAAAAGTTGAGAAATATGGAAAAGATTAAAGAAAAAAATCACTCTTAATCCCACAACACACAGAGATAATCATTGTTAACATTTTCTTGTGTTATCCCTTTAGCCTTTCAGATAATTTTTAACGTAATTGAGAGCATACCATGGATACAGTTTTTTTATACTTAACATTTTATTATGAGCACATTTTCATGTCGTTAATTTTCTGAAGTCTTGTTTCAACAGGAATATAAATTCCATTGTGCAGATGTACTATAATTAACTCATTTACAGTTGTTTGATATTTGGGTTGTTTCCAGTTTTATACTATTATACATAATGCTGTGATAAACATCCTTAATAATAAAGCTTTGTCTACGTGTCTAATCACTTATTTAAGATGGGTTTCTAGAAGTTGGAGTATTGTAGTGAATTAATGTTTTTATTTAAGAATTAGACAAAATTAGGTATGCTCTCCCAAGAATAATGCAATAAAACATATAACCACACTTTTGCATATTCTTTAAGGGAATTTGCCAAAATTTATGTGTGGAATTTTTAGGGGTCCAAGAATTTCTAGGTCAGATATATTTGAATTACTAGATCAAGGGGCATGAAAATTTTAAGGATATTAATAAATATTCCTTTTTTAAAAAATAAATCTTCCTAATTTTTTTTTCAGAAACATTTATCTGTCCCACTTTTATGGTACAGATACTACTTTCTACATTTTAGAATTGTTACTCATATTTTATCACCTCTGTTAGACTGTAAGCTCTTTGAGGGAACGGTCGTGTCTGATTTGTCTCAAATTTTCTTCAGGACTGAACAAAGTGCCTAACCTATAATAGATGCTCAGTAAAGGGTCATTGAATCAATAACTCAATTTCAAAGCCAACAAGTCCAAAAAATAGAAAGCTTCAAGTTTGATCATCTGAAAAGTGATTTGAGGTATGCTTCATAGCCATGAAGGATGGCACTGAGAAATTGTCACAGGAGTCTTCACCAAGTCTGGCAAGCAGAATGGGGTATGCCAAATTGGATAGCTAAAGGGACAATGACGCAAATAGATCTTCACATTTCAATGCAAGTGCCAAAAGTTCCATTGTCTGTGGTGTGGAGTGTGGCTATTGCCTGTCTGTGGGATACTGATGCACCAGCAACTGGCCATCAATTACTTGCCAGTATAGTATTTATAAGAAAATTCTATTCTGTGATTAAAATTATATAGAAGTCTTATTACCAAGCCTCAGTTAACTTCTTGCATAATGCACATTTTCCAAGCAATCTGGAAGGGAACAGATATCTTGTGGCAGACACACTCAGTGACCTAACCAACAGCCACCTTCCCTCTCTGTGAGAAGAGACTCTAATTTGGTTAGGGTTGGCAATATTCCCAGGCTTAAAGGGTGGCTATGATTAATGAGAAGCCAGCCGAGATGATTCTGTTCCCCCTTTCCAGGTACAGACTTCACTGTACATAACAACTGTTAGTTAATGACTTTTTGTCATAATGGCTCTTAAAAGGTTGTGACACTTTTTGAACAATGACTCATTTTTTTTCAATATATTGACTTTTTTTTGTTCCCCAAACATACCAAACAAATACGCTATAAGACGTGATATTGCATCATTTCAGTTGCAGGCTAAGTCATGCTCACAGATTTTACTTGACATACATTTACTTGTCAGAGCATACCATATGGAACAGATTTGTAATGAGCATCATGTTTGAATGAGCCTACAATGTTCTGCTTTGCATACAGATGCCAAGTGAGAGGGATAAAGATGTGCTGTCTACATTTCCTTTGTCTTTGTGCATGTGCAATTTCACGTTTCAACACACTCTCACATTTAGCTTTTATTTTGCCCTAAAGGTGATTTCTAGGCTATAGCTTTTAAGTAAAGTTAGGGTACAAAATAATCATGAACTGCCTCCCCTAAGTTGAAAGCTGGTGAAGCAAATGGTGTAGACAAAATAATTCACCTTCCAAAAAAATGAATCCCTCACCCTCTCCTCCACCATCCCTATCAAGTCTGCTTTTCCTCATTACATTTCATTTTGTGTACAAACTGTATATGCTTACTTTCAAATGGTTCTTAATTTATTATATAAATTTGTTTTCATTGCTCACTGAATATATTTTCTTATCTGTGAAAATTACTTGGATATCTTGGATTGGGACAGAACACAGTGTAATGTTTCCCTTAAAAGTAATAGAATTCAAAAAAATCAACAGCTTACCACTTAGAGGCAAAGCTTTCAAGAAAAAAATAAAGTAATTAAGTGAGGGATGAGCATGCTTGCTTCTCAGCACCCCCTAGCTTGCAGCTGGGGATGGAATGAGTCAGATCTGGCCAAAGAGACGTAAAGCCTCCCGGGGACTCCCAGGAAAGCTTCTTCCCTCTGATACAAGGAGAACACTTTTCTCCCTTCCCCATCTTCTGACCATGAGTTTTAAGGCATTTTAAAGACGAGTTTGCACAGAGTTGTGGCTGCTGAACTTGAGGGAGAAAGTGGCAGGAGAATCACACGACGCCGACTCAGTGCCCTGACTTGGTAGAGTTGAAGAAATAATCCTAGAACTTCTGCCCTCAGTCTTCTTGTTAGATAAAGTTTTTATTTAAAGCAACGTTAATTATGTTTTCCATTATGTGCAACCAAAACATTCCGAAATGATTCCTTATTCACCCCCTAATCATTAGAAGGGGAAAGGCATTAAATAATAGTAACCTTTCACTTTGTATAGTGATTTTCAGTGTCTAAGTGCTCTCAGGTTTTGCTGGAAGGCTTCCTTTTAACCTGATCCCCTCTGGCTTTAAAATGTCATTCCCACAGGTCGTGGTCTCTCCCTTATTATCTCTTTTCTCATTGTTGTTCTTGAATCTTTGATCTGGCCTAAGTTGTATGTAGAACTCAGCTCTCTTTTTTTCATTTCCATAAACCAAAAATGTTCACACACAGAAGATATTTTTGTATGAAACTGGCTTCCTTTAAAGTTTGAGTTTGTATCGCAACAAGGCCACACGGCTTAAATATCAGACATTTTTATCTTTATAAAATATTTAGGCTACCCTTCCATGATATTGAGCCACACTTTATCTTCCAAAGCTTCTTGATTATCCCCTTTGGGGTTCATTGTCTCAGGGTTCCCTGGAAAGTCCCATTCCCCTCAAATATTATGCAAAGTCTTTTAGCTCACTACTCCTCTGCCTAGAAGGGCAGCCACCTGCACATATCATTATTCTATATCTTGTTACAAAATGGGCCAAATACTTTATTGGCAGAGGTTTTGAAATATCCATCTTTGCTTTCTCTGTCATTCCCAAGTTTCTGTTATTAAAAGGTAGCAGAGATTAGTTCACTGTTGAATTATGCTACCACTTTAGAAGGCAGAAGTGGATGCAGTCTGTTTGGGTTTTAAAGAACAATTTTTTCTTAGTTTCAAAATAGTAGGGTTGAGAAGGACATTGTGATAGTGTATTGAAAAGAGCACAGAACTGGAACTTCGAATACTTAGATTTCAATCTAACTGAGCATTTCTATTTCCACGTATCTCTGGATCTCAGTGTCCTCATATGTAAAAACGTGGAGGGGGAATGCACTGAAGAATAGCTGAGGTCCTATCTCCTAGCAGTTTCTAGATGAAGAATCTGGGGCCTGAGAAATCAGGCAACTTAATATTTTACTTACCACTTGTGATCATTCTCCTATTTTCCTTTGAGGCTTGATTTATCAAGATTAATTGTGTATTTCATATTTTGTTCAGATGCTCTATTTTTTTTTTTCCTTGCTTCCAAAGTTACACTGATCTTAGCACTGACACTGCAGGAAGAAAGAGGAAATGTAAAGTAATTAAATTCAATTTGGATAAACAGATACACTTGCACATAACGGGAAAAAATGTGTGTATAGATAGGTTGTTCACTGAGGCAACAGAATAGAAACAATCTAAATGTCCATCACTAGAAGAACAGTTTGCCAAATCATTCCATATTCCTGCTATGGAATACTAGGCAACTATTCAAAAGAGACAGATCTTAATGTACTAATTTCAGAGGTGCTCCAAGATTATAAATATACACACACACAGTAACATTTCACTTAAGGACAGGGATATATTCTGAGAAGCGTGTTAGGTAGTTTTGTTGTGTGAACATCATAGAGTGACTTACACAAACCTAGATGGTACAGCCTACTACACACGTAAACCATATGATATAGTCTATTGCTTCTAGGCTACAAACCCGTACAGCATGTTACTATGCTGAATACTGTAGGCAGTTGTAATACAATAGTAACTGTTTATGTATCCAAGCATAGCTAAACATAGAAAAGGTACAGTAAAAATACAGTATAAAAGATGGAAAATGGTTCACCTTTGTATCAGTCCATCCTCACATTTCCATAAAGAACTACCCAAGACTGGGTAATTTATGAAGAAAAGAAGTTTAACTGACACAGTTCTACAGGCTGTACAGGAAGCATGGCTGGAGAGGTCTGAAGAAACTTATAATCATGGCAGAAAGCAAGGGGAAGCAGGCACGTCTTACATGGCTGGAGAAGGAGGAAGAGAGCAAAGAGGAAGGTGCCACATACTTTTAAACAACCAGGTCTCATGAGCACTCACCCACTATCACGAGAACAGCAAGGGGCCATTCGCCCCCATGATCCAATCACCTTCCACCAGGCTCCTCCTCCAACAGCGGGGATTATAGTTCAACATGAGATTTGGGTCGGGACACAAATTCAAACCTTATCAATCTGTATGGGGTACTTACCATAAATGGAGTTTACAGGACTGGAAGTTGCAGTGGTGAGGCAGTGAGTAAATATGAAAGTTTAGGAGATTACTGTGCACTACTGCAGGCTTTATAAGCACTGTACACAGGCTACGTTAAATTTATTTTAAAACTTTTCTTTCTTTAATAATAAATTAACCTTAGCTTACTGTAACATTTACACATTTTTACTTTATAAACTTTTCAATTTTTTTAACTTTGACTTTTTAGTAATTATTCCTAGCTTAAAACACCAACACATTGTACAGCTGTACAAAAATATTTTCTTTCTTTACTTTCTCCTCATTCTATGGCTTTTTTATTTTACTTTAAAATTTTCTGTTGAAAACTAAGACACAAACACTCACATTAGCCTAGGCCTACACAGGGCAAGAGCCATCAATATCACTGTCTTCCACCTCCACAGCTTGTGCCACTGGAAGATCTTCAGGGGCAGTAACATGCATGGAGCTGTCATCTCCTATGATAACAATGTCTTCTTCTGGATATCTCTTGGAGGACCTGCCTGAGGCTGCCTTACAGTTAGCTTTTAAAAAACATATAAGTAGAAGGAGTACACTCTAAAATAACAATAAAAATCATGATATAATAAATACATAAGCCAGTAACATGGCCTATTATTATCATTATCAAGTATTATGGAGCGTGCATAATTGTATGTGCTGAACTTTTATGTTACTGGCAGCGTGGTAGATTTGTTTACACCAGCATCACTACAAACACGCAAGTAACGTGTTGTGCTATGACATCACTAGGTGATAGGAATTTTTCGGCTTCATTATAATCTTAGGGACCACTGTCATTTCTGTCATGGACCAAAACATTGTTATGTGGTGCATGACTGTATATATATCTCTGTGTGTATCCATATACAAATATACATTTACATATGTATGCATGAGCACACATATATAGTTATGGTGCCAAAAATATGTGTACTATATCACCATTGATGAAAAAAATACATATATTGCTTGACTAAATATAGAATATCTCTGGAACGATACACAAAAAACTGATAACAGTGGGTGCCTTTTGGGACGAGAAAGGGGTGAAAGATAGGAGGGAAACTTATCCTTTACTGCTTACTGTAAAATTTAGTACTATGTGCATGCATTGTCTGTTAAAATATGTTAGATGCATTGTTTAAAGGTTAAAAAAATCTTTTAAAGGCTGAGCATGGTGGCTCATGCCTGTAATCTCAGTACTTTGGGAGGCCAAGGTGGGAGGATCACTTGAGCCCAGGAGTTCAAGACCAGCCTGGGCAACATGGTGAGACCCTTTGTCTACAAAAAATACAAAAATTAGCCAAGCACAGTGGCATGTGCCTGTGGCCCCAGATACTCAGAAGACTGAGGTGGAAGGATCACTTGAGCCTGGGATGCAGAGGTTGCAGTGAGCCGAGATCGTGCCCCTGCACGCCAGCCTAGGTGACACAGTGAGAACTTTTCTCAAAAAAAATTTGTAAAAAGAAATGTAGAATAAAACGAGGTGTGGTCGGGCACTGTGGCTCACGCCTGTAGTCCCAGCACTTTGGGAGGCCGAGGCGGGTGGATCACTGGAGGTCAGGAATTCAAGAGCAGCCTGGCCAAGATGGTGAAACCTCGTCTCTACTAAAATGCAAAAATTAGCCGGATGTGTTGGCGGGCGCCTGTAATCTCAGCTACTCAGGAGGCTGAGGCAGGAGAATGGCTTGAACCCAGGAGGCAGAAGTTGCAGTGAGTCGAAATCATGCCACCGCACTCCAGCCTAGGCAACAAAGCAAGACTCCCTTTCAAAAAATAAATAATGAAATGAGGTGTGGACATTATTGGTGGATTTCAATTGATCACTCTCTTCTTATCTTAAACTAATAACAGTTCTCCATCTCCAACCTAAGCCCTAGAAAGCTGTTAATGGTGAATGGTGTACTGCTTTATAACCCTCCCTGAGCCTTGCACTCCCCACAGTCACTCACCGGAGTTGGGATACTGCCTTTTGAGTCATTATAGAAGGGCCTGTGTTCCCTTCTTAGGACCATCGACCATCTTTGGGTGGCTACTGCTGGATATCTCTGACTTGTTTTGACGTAAATGGGAGGCAGCCCTGGATCCATGGTGGATATTGGAATTAGACACACCTGGCTTACATTACCAGCTTCACCTGTTACTTATGTTCCCTAAGCCTCTAGTTCCTCATCTGTAAGATGAGGTGATGGTATCTTCTTCACAAGACTTTTGTGAGACTTTAATGACCTTAGCAATGCACATGGTTGGAGCTGAATAAATGTTCATTCCTCTCTCTATATTTGTTCATCCCTCTCTCCCTATTTCTTCACTTGCTTCACTGTCATCCATTCCCATCACCCTCCTTAGTTTTCAGAGTGGTACCTGCATTGATGTTCCCTAAACGGTTTTTCAAGAGCAGTAATTTTCAACCAGGAGCAATTGTGCCCCACAGGGGCATTTGGCAACGTCTATCTGGAGATATTTTGTTGCTATAACTGGAGGAGAGACTACTGGCATCTGGTGGGTAGAGGCCAGCGATGCTGTTAAACATCCTTCAACACATAGGACAAAAGAGAGTTATCTGGTCAAAAGTGTCAGTAGTGTTGCAGTTAAGACACTCTTTTTTAAAGATTTGTATAAAACTCCAGGTGATTGTGCAAATTGGCAGGAAACTGCACCTAAGGAAATAATTTTATTTTAAAGATGCCTATAACTACATTCACTAAGAAAAACTTCAGCAGTTTCCACAATTGCTCTGTTTTCAAGATCATGAATTTGTTTTTCGGGCAAAGGAGAAGGGAAAATTTAGAGGAAATAACTGCTATATCTTTTATTCTAGGAACTTGAGAAACTTACCTATGCCCTTTAAGACCATGAGCTGAGGTGGCTTTGTATCAGTTATCTATTACTGGATAGCAACCACCCAGAATGTAGTGGCTTATCACAACAACTTGTATTTAGTTTAGATTCTACTAGAGAGTTATTCTCTGGTCTGAGACAGGCTCAGCTGATTTTGGTTACCTCAGATTAGTAGAACCACCCAGCTGAGCCCAGTTCAAATTGCTAAACTCCAGAATCATAATTTGTTTTTTTAACTGCTAAGTTTTGGAGTAATTTGTTATGCAGCAGAAGCTAACTGATGCAATGAGAATTGGGGGCTTTTTATTTCAGTTTGGGGCTCTTGGCAATAATGCTGCTATGAACATTTTGGCTACAACTCATCCAAGTGTGTTCAATTCTGTTGATTATAGGAGTAAAATTGCTGGTAGTTCTGTTTCATTCTTAAAGTACCAAATTATTCACACACACATAGAGCTTCATTTTCTGCTCATAACTTCTGTTTCTTTTCTTCAGTAGCAGCAAGTACTATGGGCCCATTTTTTTTTTTTGAGGCGGAGTCTCACTCTGTTGCCCAGGCTGGAGTGCAGTGGCACAATCTTGGCTCACTACAACCTCCTGGGTTCAAGCTATGGGCCCATCAAAAAAAAAAAAAGACAAATGGTGGAAAGCTGGTTCATGATGATTTTTCAGAGCCTGGTTGGGAGGTCAAACTTGTGAATGCCCTGTCTACCATCTCTTCCACAGTGAAAACATCCTCTTCCATTTAAAAAAAATTGTTTCCACTTTGTCTACACAAAGAACTGTTCCCAAACATTTCCACACACAAGAAGGAAATGACCAAGAGCACACAATACAAAAATAATCTCTCAGGCATGTGAGAATGCAAAAGCTATTATGGTTTTTAAAAAGCATACTTCAATGAATAAGACAAAGGGGTTTTTGGTTTTTGTTTGTTTGTTTGTTTTATGAATAAGAAACTTGAGGCAGTAAATGAGTAAGAATTGCTAATTCTTGTGGGTAAGATTAGTACATGTCAGGAAGAAATGTGTGAGTTCTTCAAGTAATCCGTCAATAAATGTTTGAGTGCCAATGGTGTATAAAGTGCTGCACTTCTGGTAATTTCTTTGGACCTTAACAAAGAAGAGGGAGAGCTGTAAGCTCAACCTGGGATCACAGGTATCAGAGGATTGAGGTTCCAAATAAGAAACTGGCTTCGCCCAGTTCAGTTTCCTGTGATTTTGCCTTGGTTAAGTTATTTTCTTCTAGTGTGGCTTAGTTTCTTCATCTCAAAAAAACGAGAAGAAATATACAGACTTAGGCAGCCCTACACTGCTGAGGAATGTACTTGATAACATCATTAAATCCAAGAGACATTTTTCTGTTCTCCTCTTGACACTGGTGACCAGTCACTACTTTAAAAAAAAAAAAAATTCACTTCCCTTGGCTTCAAGGAAACAATGTCCTGCTAACTTTTCTTTCTACCTTTCTGGGCTCTCTGTTTTGAGTAGGTTTGTCCTCCTTGCCAAGCTATTAAATTTTGGAGTTCCTTAATCCTTGGCCCTTAACTACATCCCCTTCCCATCCACTCTTCCTAAAAAAACTCCTTCACACCGTACCTCAGACATTTAAATGACGATGGCTCATAAATTTCTATTACCACCTTAGGCCTCTCCTCTGAGCTCCAGACCTCTACCAATGGCCTACATGACACCTCCTCATGGATGGCTCAAGGGCATGCCAAACCTAGCAATTCCAAACCAAATTCATGAGTGTCCAAAACAAACTTCATCCTTGTTCATGACCTGTTCCCTATCATAATGAGTTGCGTCATCATTCATCCCAAGGATGCAGGACTGAAGCCAGTTAGTTATTTTTGGCATCCTTCATTCCTCTGTCTCACTGAAGCCTCACAACCAAGCATTATCCAGCCCTGTTGAGTTTCCTCCTATATCTCTCCCATCCTTCAACTTCTCTCCATTTCCAGCTAGTACAAGCTATCATTATTGTTCACCTCAACTACTAGCTCCTCCAGTCCATTCTCCACAGCCTGCAGCAGAATTGTCTTCTCAAAATGTAAATAGAAGCATGCCAGTTCTCCTGCTTAAAGCCTGTGTTTTCATATGGCTTTGAGGATCCAGGCAAAATCATTTTACATGGCCTGAAAGGTCCTATATAGGTCTAGTCCCTGCCTATCTCTCTAGCTTCTTCATGTCCCATCCTTTCTCTAGCTTCTGGGCTGTAGCCACACTGACCTACTTCTAGTCCCTTTGATTTGAGATACTCTGTCCAACCCCAGGGCTTTTGCACATGTTGTTTCTTCCACTTAAAATGCTCTTCCCTCTTGCAGTAGACCAAATAACACCTCTACCAAAGATGTCCATGTCCCAACCCCAGAACCTGTGAATATGTTACTTTATATGGCAAAAGGGACTTTATAGATGTGATTAAGGTAAGGATCTTGAGATGGGGAGAATATCTTGAATTATCTGCGTGGGTTCATTGTAATCACATGTCCTTACAAGGGAAAGAGGGAGGCAGCGGAGTCAGAGCCAGAGAAGGAGATGTGATAAGAGAAGTAGAGGTCAGAGAGGAAAGAGATTTAAAGATGCTATGTTGCTGGCTTTGATGATGAAGGAAGCGGCCATGAGCCAAGATGGCCTCTAGAAGCATAGGTAGCCTCTAGAAACTGAAGAAGGCACAGAAATGAATTATTTCCTACATCCTCCATTAAAAATTCAGCCCTGTTGACACATAGATTTTAGGACTTCTGACCTCTATAAGATAATAAATTTATGCTGTTCTAAGCAACTAAATTAGTAGTGACTTCTTACAACAGCAGTCAGAAACTAATACACCTCTCTTCTTCACATAATTGATTTCTACCTTCCCTCAGATCTTAGTTCCTCAGGGAAGCCTTCTCAACATTCTGCTAAGTTAGATCTATCTAATATGGGCCCTCCTAGTCTGAGCCTATTTTCTTTCCAGCTCTTTACACAATCGTGTGATTGTTGATTGGCCCAGCTAAAAGTTCTGTGAGAGGAGGCATTGCACCTATTATACCCACCAGTATATCCCCAACACTTAGTGCAGGGCATATAATAACCCTTAATATTAATTTGAAAGAAATAATATCATAAAGCTCTAAAAAACCAGCCAGGCATGGTGGCTCACACCTGTAATCTCAGCACTTTGGGAGGCCAAGGTGGGAGGTTGCTTGAGCCCAGGCATTTGAGACCAGCCTTGGCAACATAGCAAGACCTCGTCTCTACAAAAAAATAAAATGAAAATTAGCTGAACAGAATGGCATATGCCTATAGTCTCAGCTATGCAGGAGGCTGAGGTGGAAGGATCACTTGAGTCTGGAAGGTCGAGACTCAAGTGAGCCATGATCATGCCATTGCACTCCAGCCTGGGTGACAGAGCAAGACCCTGTCTCAAGAAAAAAAAGGCACTAAAAACTGTTCTTTGTCACAAAACGAGCTTCCCTAAAATAAGCAGAAGTTGCATTGCTGGACATTAGGAACAGGTATCAAAACACATCAGAAATAAATAGCTTCTAACAACTCTCCTTGGAAAACCTTTCAAATATACCTTTATTTATTCTAAAAATGAGGGCATTTTTGTTAAAACTCTGGCTATCATTCTATTCTTCAGACCAAAATCTGGTATAAATTCGCATTAAAAAATAACATTGTAAGGTCCTTGACAGTTTACAAATGAACAACACATATATTATTTTAATCCTCAAAAGAATCTAATGAGATGGACTCAGCTGAATGTCTTGTAGTAGTTTTGTACAAGGAAACTGATGCTTACAGGAATTAAGTGAATTGCTCAATGAATCGCAATACCCAACAAACATCGAACTTAAACTTAGCTCTTCTGACTCTAAATGCAGCATGATCACCACTGCATTACGCACACACACTGTTATGTGTCAGTGGATTGAGCAGATCTCTTCATTTCAGTGTTGAACATGAAATTCAATTGGTGAATGCTTGCTCATCTCTGTCAAGCAGCTCTTAAATAAACTGGCTAAAACCATTCTGCTATTTGTCCAAAAGCATTTAGAGTATTGTGGGTAATTTTGTCATGACTCAGCTCTACATTTTACAGAATCAAAACAATTGCTTGGATTGGATGCCTTGGGAGAACAAAAATTATGGAGGAGGCAAAGGAATTGGAAATAATTCCTGGGTATGACTATGCAGGTGTGCAGCTGCAGTGGGAAGAGACAAAATCACTGGAGGAAGGAAAATCAAGGTATAGCGAGGCAGAATATTGGAAGGGTTATTGACATGGTATGGAAATCCCCAAGAATCATGACAAGAGCAGTATTAGAGAAACTGACAATGAGGGAGGTCTAAAATCTCAGAGGAAGAAGAGAGAGAGAGTGACATAGGGTTGGCCAATGACGGTAACCAAGAAGAGCAGTGGGTGGTATAATCCAACAACCTAAGAGTCAAAGATAGGGAGAGGGATGGCATTAGTGTGGAGGGAGAATAGTCTTGGGAACAATGGTGTTTCCCAGTAGTCTTGGGAAATGAACAGCAAGGAAAGGCATCCATCCCACCTTCCAGTTCAGGAATATGAGGAGCATAGGAGAGAAAATAGCCATCACCTCAGAGGGTGGCAGGAAAAGCTCTGTCCTCAGGAAAATATCAGATTTCATGTAGAGCAAGAAAATAAAGGAAACATTCAAAGAAGAGACTTAGGCTAGAGGGAATTTTGTTGATGACTGAATAAGAATTTCAAAGGCAGAGGGCACAGTAGCAAAGTTTGAGTTGAGGAAAGGTAAACAAAAAAAGTCATGAAGGGGGATTATGTAAGCTAGTCTCCAAGGATTCCCCAACAAGTCCTGCCCTTCTAATGGGGTCCTCAGGAAGAAGAGAGCCTATTTCCTCTCCCCTTGAATCAATGCAGTCTCTCGACCAATAGAGTACTTCTTTCCTTGTAATACTTCCTTTTGAGACTCAGCTACTATACTGTTAGTGACCCAAGCCATTTGGAGAGGCCACAAGGAGGGGAACCAAAAAAATCTGACCAACTGCCTACTGGAGCTTTCCACCAGAAGCCTGCATCAACTGCTAGTCATGTGAGTAGCCATCTTGGACATTCTAGTCCAATCAAGCACTCAGATGATAGCTGGCCCAGCTGACAACATGAGCGAAAGAACCATCCAGCTGAACCCATTCAACCCACTGCATCATGAGAGAGAAAATGGTTGGTGTTTTAAGCCATTATGGTTTTGAGTGGTTTGGGTACAGGAGATGACTAAAACAGATGCATAAAATCATCTGGGGACGAGGGTAAGTAGGTGAGGGATGACCAAGGAGCCTTGGGTTTCTTTTATGACTGACATCATCAAAGATAAAGGCTTAAGAAGGTAACCTTTTTTTTTTTCCCTGAGCAATTGGAAGAGTGAAATTGCCTTGAGAAATATACGTTCTCTCTATAGTCTTCGCACTGAGTAACATTATGACTTTTTTTCTGCTTCAGGACACATTCTCTGCCACTGAGACAATGCACATACAAGATACAGAGCTCCAACACCAGATCTGAAGATGAGGACTCCAGATGACTTGTGATTTCAGGCAGAATCTTAAAAATTATTTCTATTTTAGAGATGCCTGAATTTAAAAACCATCACCCAGACACTTGGGATTTAAGACTCTGCTTCACCCTTCCCGTATGATTTCCCCCTCCTTGAAGGAGACCCTCTGAGTGGCTTTCAGGTTAATGTGAAAGAAGCTTGAAGATGCAAATAAACTGAGTAACCATGACAACAAAGAAGCTGAAAAAAACAAAACAATCGTGCCTATGCAAATTGCTTCCTGAGCCATCAAGGTATAAGAGTACATGGCTGTCAGCAATAATGCCTAATGGTCAATGACAAATGCAGATTGAGTTAAGGCCAGTGGTATCTTTGAGGCAGCTGTAGTCAGGGAAAAAGCGAGGCCTTCACAAGTCGCTGGCCCGTGCTCATGTTCACAATGGTGGCGTGTGTGTGTTTTAGTGTTTATTGAGCACCTACTAACCAATGACTTTCAGAGAAAATACATTCTAATTTACTGAATTAATTTCAGTCCAGGCCTTCCTGGACTTTTGCCCTAATAGCACTTTACACATAATTCCAATGAAGCCCTTAACTGATCAAACTCCAATTGGCATGGTGTACAGCAGTGCCTAATTGTAATATGCACATGATTCACCTGGGGAATCACATTAAAATGCAGATTCCAATTCAGCAGGTCTATGGTGGGCCCAAGATTCTGCATTCCTAACAAGCTTCTTGATATGGTTTCAATCTGTGTCCCTGTGCAAATCTCCTGTTGAAATGTAATCCTCAATGCTGGAGGTGGGGCCTGGTGGGAGGTGATTAGATCATGGGGGTGGTTTCTAATGGTTTAGCACCACCTCCTTGGTGCTGTTCTAGTGATAGAGTTCTCACAAGATCTGGTTGTTTTAAAACTGTATAGCACCTCCCCTCACTCTTTTCCTCCTGCTCTGTCCATGTAAGATGTGCCTGCTTCCTGTTTGGTTTTTGCCATGATTGTAAGCTTCCTGAGGCCTCCCCAGAAGTTGAGCAGATGCTACCATCATGCTTCCTGTACAGCCGGTGGAACCAGGAGCTAGTTAAACCTCTTTCTTTATAAATTACCCAGTCTCACGTATTACTTTATAGCAATGCAAGAACAGACTAATACACTCCTCCAAGGACCACACCTTGAGAAGCAAGGGTGTGAGTTTAAAAGTATGGATTCTGCATCTAGACCACCTGTTCCTGGACCAAACTGAGGGCTGGGCTGTTATTTCTCATAGCTCAGTAACTAGATGCAGATGAACTGGGGAGGAAGAGAGTTTTATTTCTGCAACTGGTTACAGGGAGAAGGCCTGGAAATTATCACCAGACCAACTCAAAATTACAAAGTTTTCCAGAGCTTATATACCTTCTAAGCTGTATGTCTACATGTAAGTGTGCATTCATCTAAAGACACAAGTGATTAACTTCTTTTAATCTATAACTAAGGTCTGAGTCCTGAAGACCTTCCTCTGGAGCCTCAGTAAATTTACTTTATCTAACTGGGTCCAGGTGCTGAGGTGATTAGCCCTATCTTGTCTCCTGCCAAATCACGGAGGTTTGGGGAGTTCCTTCAGACCCCCAATCAACTTGTTTGTGGAGGCCTGGGGAGTTTCTTCAGACCCACAGTAAAACTTGTTTAATCCTAAATAGGTCCTCTTAAGAATTCCTTCTCTGGGCCGGCGCGGTGGCTCATGCCTGTAATCCCAGCACTATGGGAGGCCGAGACGGGCGGATCACGAGGTCGGGAGATCAAGACCATCCTGGCTAACACGGTGAAACCCCGTCTCTACTAAAAATACAAAAAAAAAAAAAAAAAATTAGCCGGGCTTGGTGGCGGGCGCCTATAGCCCCAGCTACTCGGGAGGCTGAGGCAGAATGGCGTGAACCCGGGAGGCGGAGCTTGCAGTGAGCCGAGATTGCGCCACTGCACTCCAGCCTGGGTGACAGAGCGAAACTCCGTCTCAAAAAAAAAAGAATTCCTTCTTTTTTTGTCATGCCTTAAGGCGCAGGAAAGGCCTAGGCAAAACTCTTGGTGGGCTTTTGTTACATCCCAGCCTTTGTAATACGGGCACTGGCTTTTAATATTTAACTGAACCACTCAGTACTGAAACAGTTGTTATGGAGGCCTGCATTAGTAAGATCTGGCCTGCCACACACCTGGGTTCAAATCCTGTCTCTGTATATTAGCTAGATGACCTCTGAAAAGTTACCTGGCCTTTCTGCACTTCTTTATTCCTAAAATGATCGCTTCTCGGCCTTTTGGCTAAGATCAAGTGTATTCCTAAAATGGGGATGATAAAAATAGCAAAGAATAACCTCTACCTCTGAGGGTTCTTGGGTGGCCTAAATGAGTTTATATCTTTAAAATGTTTAAGCCATGTCTGGCATGTTGTAAGTACTCAATAAATATCAATTCTTGTACTCTTCTTATGTCTTACCCACTAATTAAACATTTCCTATGTGCTTTGTCTTGATCATAGATTTTAATTCTCACAACCCTGTGAGAAAATTGGTCCCACTTTACAAAGAAAAAAACAAAGGTGTAGTGAAGTCATGGAGTTAGTGAAAGTAGCTGTCTGCTTCCAGAGTCCACGACATCTGTGCTGTGAGTGTCCTGAGGGAAGAAATGATAGCCATTTATGACTATATCCCCAGGGAGTTAGCACAAAACTGGTAACTAGTAGGAGCTCAGAAAATAGTTGTTAAATGAATGACTTAATGTAATGGACATTTTTGCCTTTAATTTAGAGATTTAGAGGCAAGTGAACTGAAGCTCAAAAGAATCTGAAAACTTGCCAATACACCACAAATGAGTGAGTTGGGATAGAAACCCCAACCCCCTTATATATAAAGGCTATTTTCTTTTTCTTTTTCTTTTCTTTTCTTTCCTCCCTCCCTCCCTCCTTTCTTTCTCTTTCTTTCCTTCCTTCCTTCCCTCCCTCCCTCTTTCTTTCTTTTTCGTTCCTTCTTTCTTTCTTTCTTTCTTTTTTTTAGATAGGGTC
>NW_026652282.1:13890826-13944012 GCF_009828535.3 Hylobates moloch | reverse complement strand
TATACTATAAAGTATATATATTATATATACTATAAAGTATATTATACTATAAAGTATATATATTATATACTATAAAGTATATATATATTGTATACTATAAAGTATATATATATATACACTTTTTTTTGTAGAGACAGAGTTTTGCCTATAAAGGCTATTTCCATCAAGAAATAATATTCACTTTGTAATGACCTGATGGGTTCGTCCTGCCTGCTGCACAGACAAAACCAATTTACTGAGACCACAGCATTTCAGTAAAGAAAGTTTAACTGATGCAAACCTGGCTATGCCATGTGGGAGACACAGTTATTACTCACATCAGCCTCCCCAGAAAATTTGGAGGTTAGGGATTTTCAGATAGTTTGGTGGGCAGGGATTAGGCAATGGGTGCTGCTGCTTGGTTGGGGATGCAATCATAGGAGTGTGGAAAATGGTCCTTGCGCACTGTCTGCTTCTGGGTGGGGGCCACAGGACTGAGTGAGTCACTGGTCTGGGTGGGGCCATCAGGTCATCAGAAATGCAAAAGCTTGAAAAGACACCTCAAAAGAACAATCTTAGGTTCTACAATAGTGATGTTAATTACAGGAGTAATTGGGGAAATTGCAGATCTTGTGACATCCAGCAGAATTCAGGCCACTCTCATCCTCCTGACTTGGTGGACTTGCATTAGTTTTATAAGGGCGATTTAGTTTTTGGGAAGGGCTATCATCATTTAAACTATAAATTAAATTTCTCCCAAAGTTAGCTTTGCCCACACCCAGGAATGACCAAGGACAGTTTGGAGATTAAAGGCAAGATGGAGTTGATTAGATCAGATCTCTTTCACTGCCATAATTTTCTGTTATAATTTTTGCAAAGGTGGTTTCAACTTTATCCACTTGGAGAGATGACAGTGTGGCAAGAAGACTGACTGGTGAGCAAGCATTTAAAAATGACCAAACTCAAGGGGGCTGCTTGAGTTGTTTTGAGGATAATTGACCAACAGAAGCTAAAATTAATGCATTTGTTCACATGCAACTTAATTGCCAGAGTTTTCACTTCTGCTGGAGCCTCTAAAGAGTAGCAGAATCATTTCCCCATGCTTCCTTGCACTTTCAGCTTACGGGTTAATGGAACTTCTTCAGTGATCTTATATAACCTTTAGCAGTTATCATAGTTTGAGTTCTGTGAAGAATTCAGAGCGAGTACATAGTTTATTTGGGAGGAGTTGAGAACACGTGTAGGAAAGTGGGAAGTTAATTCAGAGAAGGCAAGGCATTGGATAAGGCGTACATTATCAAGCCTTCTGCTCACAATAGGTAATTGAAATTAATCCCATGGGGAAGCTCTGGAAAGTGGTGAAAAACACAGGTCTCAAATTTATCCCACATGAAGGGAAAGGGAACTGAGGTGTTATACACTAACAGCAAAGTCATTGAAGGCTGCTCCCAGCAGTGGTAATTCCTTGGTGCTTCAAACCTGCCACATATAGGTACGGAGTGGTTTCTGCTGTTCCATAAAAAGCCATCAAGCACAGAGATGTAGATGCTGCCACTTGGAACTCAGTGGGAGCACTCTGAAATGCTAAGAGCTCACGGGATATGGACAGAGAACCAGCAGAGTCTGCTAAAAAGGAGCTCTTTTTGCTGCTTCCCACTACAGCAGCTCACCAAGAGGGCAATTATATGGAGAAAAAAATTACCTACTTGTCCAACTGGGTTTGATGGGGGAAGGTTATGCAAGTACTATACATTTTAGGTTTAGGCATCGCACAGTCATTTCCAAAAAGAGGTATGCAGGAGACATTGGACCACATCTATTGGTTAGAGTGTTGATAAGTGGCCCATGTCTGTACTTCTTAACCCTGAATTCTTTTAAATGGATTCCTGAATTTGGTTGTGTGAAAAGGAATAAGAGAATCTGTACTTGAGGGAATGAGGAAGTGGTAAGAGGAGAAGGCTCAGAGGAGGCATCCTGTATGCATTATTAGATTTGTTCTTAATCTTAGAAGGAAAGAATACATATATTTTCTGAAATATCAGTGTGCTTTCCAGAATCAGTGAGGTCATGGAAACTGTAATCTTTGCCATGTGCTCTCGCAGCCACAATTATGCTAATGAAACCAGGAATGGGGGTTGCTCTGGTGAACATGGTGAAATCAGACTTGAGTCTGGGAGCTGGAGGTGGGTGGAAAAGCATGTGGGGGCGTCGGCAGTTGTTTTTGTGTTCGAGGCTTAGGTCTGAGGTTGATGGGCCCCTGATCTTCCTTTCATTTTCCTAACACTTGGGCCCCCATCCCAGAGTGTGGAGTAGAGGACAGCAAGATATGCCATCAATGTTAATCTGATCTTTCATCAGCAAATACTGGAGAGAAGTCATCTTAAGCAGGTTTTAAAACTAGATTTGGGGCATAGAGAGTCAGGTGTTGTTGCTGTTTTTACTCAGTTTCTTAAACAAAGGGGCTCTGATGCTATTGTGCAGTTACAGTAATGTGGACCTCAAGAAGTCACAACAGATAACCCATTAGCATTTAGAGCTCTACCTCTAGAGGCTGAGTTAAAATATTGAATATGCTTTCAAACCATCATACTACCTTTATTCCAAAGACGTCTCAGAGAGCCTAAGGAAGGTAGATTTATTTGGTGTGTCCATGCAATCTTCAGTGTCTTTCTGTCTCCTTCCCCTTTCCGCCATCCCTCGTTCCCTATGTAGAAAATGTCTTTAAAATATAGAGTGGGTCTGTATATTTGCATAACAGCAGTCCTCTATATAAAAATAAATTCTGAATAGATTGCTCCATTGTATATACATGTGGGCACGCATGTCACATACACTGATTTATTTTTCTAAGAACAAACGTCTTAATGTTTCTCTTCCTTGAGAAAAATCACCAACTGCCAGAATCTCAAATTCCATGTAGAGCTTTGCAATAACAGAGAATATATATGTAAAAAGCCACAGAGAGATGAAATATAGTGGGGAGTTAGGTTTTTGTTTCAAATAGCTCTGAATTTCCAAAGATTTCACAAGTCAAGTAGAAGGCTGTTCGTGGAATGGCTTTGTCCTCTACTCTTTAGGACACTCTTTAGGGCACTGATCAGTGTAAGTAACCTAACCAAGGCTCATTCTTTCCCTGAAGCAAAGAGGAGCTATGGTTACAGGATTTCTACAGAACTGTGGAAAAAACACAGCTTTGGAAACATATAGTTCTGAGTTCAAATCCAACCCCTGCCACTAACTTGGGCACATTTCTAAACCTCTTGGAATCTGTTTCCTCCTCAAGAAAATGGGGCTATTCACACCTTCATCAAAGGGTTATTGTGAAGATGAGATACACTGTATGTGAAAGCACTTGGCCCAAAGTAGGTGTCAAGAACTGCAAAGGGTCTAAGATTCGATGCTACTTGCAAACTAACAAGCTAGCCTGTCACAGTTTTATGGATGCTGGTAGAAGACATGAGACACCTGGGTCAGAAATGAAGGACAGTTTATTACTCACAGAATAATCATAGACAGATTATCAGCAGTTTTTGCATCAGTCTTCCAAGCCCCAATTCCCACAGGATGATCCAAAGAGGGCCAGGTGATACCTGCATATGCAAGTGGGTTCTATTACAGGAGAGAAACCCTGAGCTTAGAAAACCTGAATCTTTTACAATGGACAGTACACATTTTTTCCTTTTGCTCCAGAAGGAGCCATTGCCTTTATTATTCTAGGTGGTAAGGGTATTGGTCCTTTGCTCTGGAGGGAGGCACTATGTCTGTCTTCCAAGGCATCCTTGAAAAGGTAGTCCAGAATCAAGAGCAGTGAGTCTGCTTGCAAGATGCACAGATGTATAAGAGACTCATGAGGAATAATCTCCCAACAGTAGATTCTCAATAAATGGTGGTTGGCAAGGGAAGTGGGAAAAGGATGACAAAAAAATGACAACAATTTCCCTGGGTTCTGTATTGATCCCATTTTGCAAGGCCTCAAGGAATATAACTACATAAATCTGCCTTATAAATGAGATTCAGTGTGATACTGCGAAGAGAAGAAAAGCTTTATAGTCATAAAGACATGGGTTCAGATACTAGCTTAGCCATTCACCAGCTGGGCAACCTTAGTTCTTTCTTAACTTCTGTGATCCTCTGTTTCCATATCTGTAAAAAGGCGTGACCATAATGCAAGCTACTAAGTGCTGTATTAGACCCTAACATATATAAATGTCTGTGGCATATAGAAAGAATCCAATAAACGGTAACTATTGCATTCTATAAAAAACAGGCATTTATTGAACATCTACCACCTGTCCTTCATTTTTTCATTTGACAAATGATTATTGTGCATGTACTTTTTACCAGGCACCGTGACAGGCAGTGAGAATACAAAGATAAGCCTAGAATGATCATTCCCTTTGAGGACAGCACAGTCCAGGGGCGCAAACAGCTAAATTATAGTAACAGGAGGCAAGTACCAAAGCAGAGATTGCAACCAAGTGCTCTGAGAACTCAGAGAACATAAAATAAACAAATAAATAAATAAATAAATAAATAAATAAATACTCCAGAGGAGGCTGAGAAGGCTTCACCCAAAAGGTGAAATTTGAATTTGGTTCCAACCACTCCAACTTTAGCTCCAACACTTGTGTAAAGATCCTGAGATGATTTAATGCTCTCATATCCCCTGAAATCCAGAGCAACCCCTCCCATCTCTCAGCTTTTGTGAAAGAAGGAAAGAGAAGGGAAATGAGAAGCAAAAGAAGGGAAGGAAAGGAAATGTAGAGAGAGAAGGACACACCATTTGGAGCTCTTAGCAAGTGTTGAGAGTGTCAGGGGACCAATAAATAGTGCACTCTCCCTTCTCTGAGTTCCAAACCAAATGAGAACTAAGACAAAAGAGCCTATGCAGGCCAAAATATCATTCATATGTATTACTGATAAGGCCAATGTCAGAAATTATTCAGGCATCTAGGTTCCTTCCATTTTGTGGATCTGCCATTCCCTTAGGGTTTTGTTCTTATCTATACGGTGTAAAGAAGAAAGAAAAGTTCCAGGGCTAGAGGCACTCTCTTTAAGGAGATGACCTGGAAGTTGCACATATCACTCCAGCTCATGTCCCACTGAACCAAACTTAATCACATAAGCCTATCCAGCTGCAAGGGGGGCTGGGCAGGCATATTTCTGTTAAAATTCAGGGGATCCTGTTACTAAAAGAAAGAAGTGAGAATGAACATGTAAAACTGTTAGCAGTCCTCACAATAAGTTCCAACAGGAAGTAGAGAAAAGAAAGCAGATTTGGAAGGAAGCTTTGGACATATTGTTAAGAAAGTAATTGACAATTAAAGGTTCAGGGGTGAAGTCACAGCTGGGACAAAGAGTTGAAAGTCGTCCTCACAATAGGGAGGTTGCTCTGAAGCCATGAGGACAACTTAGAGACCCCCTAAAAATGTACAAGGGAAACATCTTTGAGGACATCTGCCTTAAAGCGTTGAGAATAGAAAGTAGAGTCAGAAAAGGAACAGAGAAGTAGGAGAATTTACAGGTTTTACATCATAGTGGCCAAGGGAGAGTTTCAAAACGAAAGGCACAGTCAACATTGATTAACACTTCGGAGAGAATAAAGATTATGTGAATTAAGAAACGGCTATGAAACTTAATTTAAGATGACACTGGTAAATTGTAAGAGAGCAGGGTCAACAGATTTAAAAGGGAAGATGTGCCATGTTTCAAAGGACTAAGAAAAAGGTTCATAGTGAAGACGTAATGGAAGCAAGTATGGACACATTAAAAAAATAATTAAATGCTAAGTGGAAAACAAGGGCCAAGACATTACCTTAGGAGGAAGCAAGTTCCCAGGAAGGGACTTCAGAGGATGGGGAAGATGTGAAAAGGCTTGTGAGATGAGGGTAAATATTCAGTGGTGAGAGTGAGGAAGATACAGAAAGACAAAATTTCCAGGCAGGTTGGAGTAAGGAGTGGTGTATCATGGGAGTGTATAGGAGAGTGGACCCTGGAGAGACAGAGGAACACTCCTCTTTTTTTAAGAAAAGGATGGAAATGGTAAGAAGGTGGAATAAGACTCTATAAAATGAGGGGCTGGAGAGAAAATAGGTAGAAGTGTATCTAATGGTTGCTAATCTTCTACTGAGAAAGGGAATAGACCTGTAAGGCAGATAATATTTTCCCAAAACTCCCTTAACAATAAAAAATTAAATTAATAAAATTAAAAAGCAGTTCTACATGCTTTTCCAGAAACTTGCTACCTCTCATCAACAAGTAGAGTCTGTTTTCCCTTCTGTTGAAACTAAGTGGGCCTTCATGACTGCCTCAACAACTAGAATTCAGCAGAAGTGATGTGTGACTTTCAAAACTAGATTCGAAAAGCTACTCTATCTTCTACCTGGCGTTCTCTTTCTTGGGATGCTCACCCTTGAAATAGAACCACCATATTGTAAGGAAGCCCAGGCTATGTGGAGACGTCATGTATAAGTATTCTAGCCAATCTCCCCAGCTAACATCACATATTAGTGAACAAGTCCTCAGACGATTCTAGCCTCCAGCTTTCAAGTCACCAGTAGCCTCTGTCTCCCAACTGGGGCCCCATTGAGTAACAGAGATAAACCACTTCTGCTGTGCCCTGTCCAAATTCCTGACCTCAGAAGCCATGAGCCTAATAAGTGGTTGTTTTATGTCACTGAGTTTGGGAGTAATTTCTTTTTTCTTTCCTTTTTTTTTTTGTTGTTGTTGTTTCAGGGAGCAGAGTCTTGATCTGTCACCCAGGCAGTAATGCAGTGGTGCAATCTTGGCTCACTGCAACCTGAAGCCTCTGCCGCCCAGGCTCAAGCTATCCTTCCTCCTCAGCCTCCCAAGTAGCTGGGACTACAGGCATGTGCCACCACGCCTGGCTAACTTTTGTATTTTTTGTAGAGATGGGGTTTTGCCATGTTGCCCAGGCTGGTCTTGAACTCCTGGACTAAAGTGATCCACCCGCCTTGGCCTCCCAAAGTGCTGGGATTACAGGCATGAGCCACTGTGCCCAGTGAGAGTAACTTCTTATACAGCAATAGATGACCACAACAACCAGGCTGGGAAGTGGGAAGGCTTTCTTAAATAGAGCTATGGGGAATTGACAATGTGTCTTTTAGAAATGAAAAGCTTTCAGTGGAATGGAACCTACCTGAGGAGTGTATAGCACAGATTTGTAGGGGAAATGGACCCAGGGTATCAACATTCTTGAGCTAAGTCAAGAACCTGGAAATGTGGACAGTCCTATCGGGCCCATGGAGGAAAGGAAGACCCTGCCCCCTTAACATCTTGAATTCATTATCCCAGCAGCATCTCTGACCATCATCCCAAACCAGTTCCCACACATTCTCCTACTGACAATCTGCATTCTTCCTTCTTATTTCCTGTCTTAGAAAGGTTGGCAGCACTAACTAGCCACCCAAGCTGGAAATTAAGGAGTATCCCTCTGAAATGGAACCCCTTTTCTTCACTCCCATGTGCTATTGCTTTAGTTAAGGCCTTAAGCATCTTCTGCTTGCACTATGGTGCATGAGATGTTTTACAAAAATGGCCACAATTATTCCCCTTTCTGTATCCACAGTTTCTGCAATGTGACTTTGCAGTTTCTACCATTAAGAGAGGAACTCTGTTTGCTTTCCCTTGAATCTGAGCTGGTTTTGTGATACATGTTGGCCAAGAGAATAAAGCAGAAGTGATGTTGTGCCAATTCTGGACCTAGACCTAAAGAGGTCTTGTGCATTTCTACTCACTCTCTTGGAACTCAGCCTTGTGAACAAGCCTAGGCTAGTCTGCTGGAGTATGAAAGGCCAAATGAAGCAGAAACAAGCCATCACATCTGACACCATCATAGGCCAGACAGCTCCCAAGCAATACAGCCACTGATTGCAGATGCATGAGTGAGCCCAGCTGAGACCAGAAGAATCACACAGCTGAGCCAACCCAGATTGCCAACATGCAGAATTGTGAGCTAAACAAATAGTTTTTGCTTTAAGCACTAAGTTTTGAGGTAGTTTATCATGCAGCAAAAGCTAACTGATACACAAGACAATGGCTTCCTAAATAATCTTCCTGCTTCCAAGCCCACCAACCTCCCCTGATAACCACCACCAATACAGCATCCATTCTGCCAGACTCATCAAAAACTCGCCTGAATTTTTTACTTCCCTTCTTAAAATCTACTAGTAACTTCCCATCAACCACAATATAAACTCAACCTTCAAAGACTTAGAAATAATTTAGAGCTTTTTTAAAATTTAACCCTGGACTCATTTCCCAGAATTCCTTACCTCCTAGCCCTCCTCATCTGTCAACTTACCATCTAGCCATGTTCTACTATTCTATGTTCTATGAAAACACCCCATGCTTGACATTTGTCCAAGCTTTTTCTCTTACTGTTCTCTCTACTAAGAATAGCCCTTCCGCCCTCTTCTCCATCATCTCCACCTTCATGCCCCCTAGAGCCTAGTATACAGTTCCTGGCATATAATAAGTGCTTAGTATATGTTGAGATGAATGAACAAATTACATTTCAGGATGGTGCTCTGATCCAATTGTAGCACTAAGGAAGTGCTTACTATGTGGCCAAGTACTGTGCAAATGCCACAACAACCCTACTGGGCATATATTACCACTATCATCACAATCATCATTGTCCTCATTTTGCAGATGAAGAAACTTAGGTTTGGAGAAATCAGGTGACTTACCAAAAGTTACTCTGCTAAAATAAATGATGGCAGCCCAGTAATGAAAAGCCTGGGGAATCTGATACTACCTTCTACTGTGAGCAGGATCAGCCCCAGCTATTCCAATCTATGCACCTGGCCCTGTTTTCTTAACTTGCCCTTCCTGACTTTTTCAATTTTGAACTTCTAATTAAATGTTTCAAACTGCTTGTCACTAGTTTGCCCTACTCATCTTCTTTCTTTTAATGTTTGTCTTCCAAAGGGAGATTGAAAACAAATCTAAATGTATATTAAGGACCAGAAGTTTAGGCACTGAGCTAGAGAAGAATCTCCCTTGGAATCTAAAATCTTTATCAGAATAGATTCTTTTCCTAAAATCAGCAAATTGTGGGCCATGGGCCAAATGTGGCCCATGGTCTGTTTTTGTACAGCCCTCAAGCTAAGAATAATTTTTACATTTCTTAAAGATTGTAAAAAACACACACAAAAAGAATATGCAACAGAGAGTCATATGTGGCCCACGAAACCTAAAATATTTACTATCTGGCTCATTACAGAAAAAGTTTGCTTACCTCTATCTTGGGCCATTCTTCCACTCATATTCTTCCCTTATAGTCTGAGTTCCCCCAGAAGCAGACTCTGGGGAAAGGATTCCAGTGCAAATTATTTATTGAGCTGGTGATCCTGGAAAACACCAAGAATGAAGTGGAAAAATTGAGACAGAGAAGGGATGGGAAGTGTGCATTGTCAAATGAGTTATCCCTGTGGGCAATTAGAGTTTAAACCCACTGGGGACTGTGGAAGACAGTGTAGATCACATACCTCAGAGCCAAGGGATGCATGAGCCAGGGCACTTATCCATCAACTCCCATCAGTCATTGGCTACGGGCAATTCCCTGGGAAGTGTTAATTCCCCAGCACTACCGGCCTTCCCGGGACAAACTTGTTCCAATTGCCAGATAAACCTCTTAGGCAAGGGGTTGCAGGTGCTGGCAGTTGGATATCAGGCAAACACACACAGAAGTGGTAAATGCCAAGGGGATATAGGTGGGGCAGTGAGAGCACTTGCCACATCCCTTTCCCCCATTCTACTTTGAATAAACTATACTTTTTATAAAAATATATACCAGTGTCAAAATTTAAAACTCACCAACTGGGGCATAGAGAAATATAACTTTATTCCTTGCTCTTGAGCTCCTGTCCCTATTGATGGTGCTAACTATAGACATCTCAGTTTCTTCGCTTTAATTGCTTCTTTCAAGTGTACTGTTTTTCTGACTTTTCCCTATCTATCAAAAATTCTTCCCCCTCTTTTTCCCAATACGGTTACTAGGTCCATTTTTAAAAAGTCTTTTTGAGACAGGGTCTCGCTCTGTCACCCAGGTTGGAGTACAGTGGTGCGATCATGGCTCACTGCAGCCTCAACCTCCCAGGGTCAAGCGACTTCCTGCCTCAGCCTCCCGGGTAGCTCGGACTATGGGCACATGCCACCATGCCTGATTAATTTTTTTGTATTTTTAGTAGAGATGGGGTTTTACCATGTTGCCCGGTGTCAGACCCAGGGGTCCAGGTCCAGCCCATGCTGAAGTCCGAGGGAGTGGGCGGATGGGCAGAAAGAACACTTGGGGGGCTGTAGGCAGGTGAAATGTAGTTTTGTTCAGCAGCAGCTCTCATCAATAGCTTACTGACACTAGCTCTCTCACACTGTCCACCTTTCTCTCAGCTGTCTTCTCTGGTTCTGCGGCTTCTGCTTGCCCCCATGGCTGCAGCTGCATGGCCAGCTCTCCCTTGCCTTCAGGGTTAGGAGCTTAACCCTTTCTGTCTCTGGGCATGAGCAAGCCGAGCTGTGTCCTGGCTCCCTCCTGTCCATCTGCAAGATGGACAGCTTTGGCTCTCTCTCTCTTTCTCTGGGCACCAGCATGCCTACCATGTCAAGCCATGTTGAGCTAAGCCGAGCCCCAAGAACCCCTATACAGCATTAGCAGGGCAATTATATCTTTTATAGACAATAGTGGCTCAAAGCCAAGCATGAACTTACACAAACAAGTTATATAGCAAGTGGAGGTGTGTGCCTGTGCACCATACTCACTGAGTCATGCAGGACTGGATATCTGCCTCAGCCTATTCCTTGACCAAAGCACATCCATGCTCCTTACACCCAGGCTGGTCTCAAACTCCAGGGCTCAAGTGATCTGCCTGTCTCAGCCTCCCACAGTGCTAGGATTACAGACATGAGCCACCGTGCCCAGCCAACTGGGTGCATTTTTATGATTTGAGGAAAGATGGCCTGGTCCTCCTGCTATCCTCTGGGAGTAGCCTGGACCACCTACTCATTTGGCATCCTGCCCTGGTCTCCACTGAGTTATGGCTAGTTTCTGGACATTGTGCTGGCATCTTCTGCTATTGATCATAGACCTTGCCATTGCCTCCATTGTGAGGTCCCCAAACTCTACAGCTTCCTTGTCCTCGGACTTTCTTGAACACATCTCTCCTCTCAATGTTTCTGTGCCCAAGTTAGGGGTCCTGGAACTCTCTACTGCCTCTGAAGTATGCGAGACTGTGAGGCTATGGAGGTACCTCTCTCCACTGCTGTTACTTGGCTTCTTCCTCATCAAGAAGGAGGCACAATGTTGTTGCCAGTTTCTCTGAAATGCTTGTATTAATCCAGGATATGCCTGGTGAGGTGGTCACTTACCCCAGTGCTCTCAGATTCTCCCAAGCCTATCTGGGTGTTCCTACAACCCCTTACTTCTGCCCCCAAAGGGGGCTATTTGGATGATGGAAAGAATGGGAATGTAGAGGGACACTTGCATCTTCTTCCTTTCTCTCTGCCCAGTGTCACCTTCAAGAACTGGAAGGTTGTTCCCTCTCCAGTGTGCAGGAGTGTCCCTGACTTTCACTGTGTCCCTGTTTTTCCTACTCTATGGCTTTTCTACTGCCAGCTCTTGTCTCACTCCATTTTGGGCTGCTATAAGAAAATACCACAGACCAAGTTACTTATAAACGATGAACATTTATTTCTCACATTTCTGGAGGCTGAAAAAGTCCAAGACCAAAATACCAGCAGATTTTGTGTCTTATGAGGGTCCACTTCCTGGTTGAAAGATGGCATTTTCTTGATGTGTCCTCACATGATGGAAGGAGCAAGGCAGCTCTCTGGGGCCTCTTTTATAAGAGCACTAATCCCATTCATAAGAGCTCTCCCCTCATGAACAAATCATCTCCCAAAGGCCCCGCCTCTTAATACCATCATATTAGAGATTAGGTTTCAACATAATGAATTTTGGGGAGACACAAACATTCAGACCATAGTAACTATCTAAGCTTTGGTTTCTATTATACCGGGGCCCAACTTTGGGAGTCCTAGGAAAACTCCTTTATTTCTTTTTTTAGTCTGGCTTTCAAGACTATTGCCCCAGTAAGGGTTTTTAAAAAATCTAGTTGAAATTTAAAACTGAGCAATGACTATTTTGTCCTACGCTGTATCTACCTCCTCCTCCCAAGACAGTAGGCCTTCATCTTATTGCATAATCTTAATGGCAGAAGAACAGCAGGTGCTTCTTCTTTTCTTCTTCTTCTCTTCCTCCTCTTCCTCTTCCTCCTCCTTTAGTAACTACCCACCAAAGAGGGAAAACACATTTGGATAATATTTTAAAACATTATCCTCGCATCTAAAATAATAAAATCATGGGAAGTAGTGGAGTGTTGGAATCTATTTTTTCATTATTTCTACTTCAAGAAAATGAAAATTGGTTTGCCAATAATTAAAATATTGAGTTATTTTTATTGCATTTCGCATAAACCTTAATTCAAGTTAATTATTGTTATCAAGAGAGGAATTTTGAAGCCAGAGGGCAAAATCTTTAAATATTACCTCAAACATACCAGGTAAAACACTTTAAAGTGGCTTCCCAGGACAGAATAAGAATACTCCTTATTTAGAAGACAAAATTCTCATCACCAATTATCAGCTGATAGCATCTAGAACACCCACCAGAAGTCACATTTGTGTTAATGACAATTTCATTTCCCAATGTGTACATACCCTTACGATTTTAGGCTCAATTTTTAAAACTTGGAATATATATTTGGGAAAGGATGGATTTTGTATGTGAATAAGGTTACAGTGGGCAGGGGGTTCTGTTGAGCTATTTGAACAGGGCCAAAATGATTTTTATCCCAAACTGCCAAGGTGCTAAACATTTTACCATTAGACTGTTATTCCTGTAACTTAGGAATTACCCTAATCAGCAATCGTGTTTTAAAATTCTTTCATTATCTTCACCGAATATATAATGCACACTATCCACAAGTCATTATTCTAGGGCTCAGTGATGAGTTAGGCATGAAAGGTGGGCAGATGAGGGAGAAGCAACAAATAAATAAGTGAATTAAATCAACAACAGCTTTGTGTGGCTTCTTTTGCCAGAGGTTCTTTCTTCCTTTTGGAATTAGGCTTAATGAAAACTTTGGTTATCTGAAGAGAGAGCATGAAGAAGGAGGATAAATAGAAGCTGCTAGAAACTATCAAATTTCCTTAATTTAGCTTGCAATTTCTCCCTCCCTCACAACCACATTTTAATAGTTCTCAAGTCAGGATTTATCCTGCAATCTAAAAATAGATTTAATAAGGCAGTGTATTTTTTGTCTTAAATTATTAAATTGAGCTTGTTATTAAATAGTGCTTCTTATAATCCATGCCATGTTACACTTAAAGAGATCAGTAATATTTTAATTGGAAATTTTATTGAGGTAATTGTCAATTTAGATGAAGTCACAAGATATAATAGAGGGAGAGTCCACATGCCCTTTAACCAGTTTCCCCTAATGGTAACATTTTGCAAAAGTAGTTCAATATTACATTCAGAATATTAAGAATTTGTAGAACTTACTTGGATTTCCCCAGTTTTGCTTGTACTCGTGTGTGTTTAGTTCTATCAATCTGAGCACGTGTGTAGGTTTGTGTATCTACCACCACACTCAAGATATTAAACAGTTTCGTCACCACAAAGTCCTTTCATAATCCTTTTTTAATCTTACCCACCTTCCTCCCAGCCATCTTCCCATCCTTAAACACTGGCAACCATTAATCTGTTTTCCATTTCTAAAATTTTGTCATTACCAAAATATTATATAAATGGAATCATACAATATGTCACTTTTTAAGATTGGGTTTTTGCACTTGGCATAATTTTCTGCAGGTTCATTTAAGTTGTTTGTACTGTATGCATCGTTGTCCCTTTTTTATTGTTGAGTAGTTTTTCATGGGATGTACATACCATGGTTTGTTTAATCATTCACCTGTAGAAGGACATCTGAGCTGCTTTTGGCTATTAGATCAGTAATATATATTGAGAACCTATTAGATATGGTATGTACTTTCATATTTGTTGTTCCAACTAATCTTTACCACTGAAAAAATCCTTGTAAGATAAACTTTAGTGTCTGTACTTACAAAAGAAGAAATTGAGGCTCCACAACACCAATTAACATGCCACGATCACACAATTGGCAAGTAGCAGGTTAGAATTCATACTTGGATATTCAATTCTCAAGCTGATGAGTGCTGTTTGTCAGTTTATTTGATGACTTCTTCCTTGGGTTATCACAGGCATTGGGGCTGGGGCCAGCTAAAATGAACGCAGAGAGCACTTAGGACTGTCGATGCATCCCCAGTTTTCTCCATTATTTTCCCACCATAAATCAGAATAGATCTGAGGAAATGTACAGTAAAATAACTGATAGCTCACCTGCTTGATGGATCTGTGTTTTGGAGGTTCCTGTGCTTAGAGGGTCATCGACGAACCAAATAAATAGGTGAAAGTGAGTTTTGGTTTCCCCCATCTTGATAAATAATGTTTCTTGGGCTGTTTTCTCACTGTCTCTTCTAATTGGCAAGTGTATCAGGGGAGTGGTAGTTAAACTGACACATTGTCATTCTGAAAACAAATGACTGGAAATGCCACACCAGTTCATATAGTACCAGAAAAACCTTCCAAGCAGCCCATCTGCTTAGGAGAGGGACACATTCTGCCTGTCATAACTCAAGCACAGCCTCCTGGAGAAATGAGTATGCCTGTTAATAATGAGCCAGCCCTCTGAGGGAACAGCCTTTAGGAAAATAGGCACATGGATGCTACCCCCTTTTGGACTGCAATGCTGGGACAATTCACAAGCCCTCCCTCCTAATGAAAGTGCTTCTCCCACCGTCCCATCACCTGCCATTGCCACTCCCACTCCACATCCCTCAAACCAATCAGAAATTCTCCTCCTTGGGACAACAGTAAGGGTACACATGTACATTTCAAGGGGAAAATTAAAACCACGATAAGATACAACCACAAAGCCACCACAATGGCTAAAACTAAGAACATTGACAATACCAAGTGCTGACAAGGTTTGAAGCAACAAGAGCTCTCATATATTGCTGGTGGGAACACAAAATGATACAATTGCTTTAGAAGATTGTTTGGTAATGTCTACTAAAAGCTAAACATATGCATCTCCTGTAACCCAAAAATCCCTCTCCTATCTATAAACTCAAGAGAAATGCATGCATATGCCCACCAAAGGACATGCACAAAATGTTCATAGCAGCTTTGTTTATAATAGCCAAAAACTCAAACGTTCACAGTGGGTAAATAATTATTGAATATTCATGCAATAGAATACTTCACAGATAAAATTCTGATACGTACAACATGGATGAATCTGACATGTTAAGCAGAAGAAGCCATGCTCACAAAGAGTACACACTGTGTAATACCACTTACATGACGTTTGAGAACAGGCAAAATTATTCTATGGTGATAGAAGGCAGAAGAGTGGTTACCTCTGGGAAGGAGTGGGAGATAGTTACTGAGTGAAAAGAGGCATGAAAAACCATCTGGGGTGTCGAAAGTGGTTCTATATCTTCATGTGGGTAATGGTTATTTGGGTATATACAAAACCATATCAAGTAAAACACTTAGGGTTTGTACACTTTATGCCTTTTACTGTGTAAACTAAATGTTAGACCAAAAATTTTAAAGTTTCAAAAAAATATAAGGGAGAATTGCTCCCCCATTCACCTCATGGGACACTGGACCAGGCCACCCTTTTTTCCTGTCCTCCTCCTTCTCATCTGTGGATCTGTGGACACCAGGACATGTAGCAGGGCCAGTTGACTACTCCACCCAACAGATTATTGGGAGGAGGCAAATTGATACAATAGTAGGCATACTTAGTGGGAAACCAAATGAGAGATTGGCACTGCAGTCTGAGGCAGGATAAGCACTTCATGCTAACATGCCTCCAGAGACTTTTCCTGTCTCCTGTTAACAAAATGGTGACTCATGCAGAGATGGAGATGAAATAATTACTTGAGCATGGATGATTTCCACTCTCTTGGAAACTTGAGTTAAAGAGACAGAAAACACACACGCACGCTCACGCGCGCACACACACACACACACACACACACACACATCGGCGGTAGGGGGCAGAATCTATCTCTGGCAGGCACTGATTCCAGAGTGATTTAAATACTCAAAATGAGAGAGAGAGATTTCAAAAAAATTAGCAGGTGTACCAAGCTCACATAATATATGCATTTGTTGTTTCTATTTATCTATTTTCTAATTTGCATGCAGTAAAGTTCACTCTTCGTAGCATACAGTCCTATCAGCTTGAACAAATGATACAGTTCTGTAAGCACCACCATAATCAAGACACAGTTCTATCACACCAAAAAATTCCCTTGAGGTGCCCCCTTTGTAATCAACTCCTTGTCCCACACTTAAACCCTGCAACCACCGATGCGTTCTTCAGTGCTGATCTGTTGTTTTACCTTTTTCCACATGTCACATAAATGGAATCATACAGTATGTTGCCTTTGGGGCCTGACTTCTTTCACTTAGCAGAAAGCCTTTAAGAATAATCCATGTTGTTGCAGGTATCAATATTTCATTTTGTTTTATTGCTGAGTATTCCCTGCCATATATGTTATGCCTTGTTTTGGGCAATTATGAATAAGATTGCTATAAAATTCATGTACAGGTTTTTATATGAATATATGTTTTCATTTATCAGGCAAATACTTATAAGTAGGATTGCTGGTAAATGTGGGTTTAACTCTATAAGACACTAACAGTTTTCCAAAGTGTTTTTATCATTTTACATTCCCACTAGCAATGTATGAGAGCTCCAATTGTTGTACATCTTTGTCAACATTTGATATTGTTGCTTTTAAAAAATTGTAGTTATTATAATAAGTGTGAAGTGGTATTTCATTGTGGTTTTAACTTTTATTTCCCCAATGACTAATGATGGTGAGCTTCTTTTAATATACCTGTTTATCATTCACATATCTTCTTTGATGATATGTTTGTTCAAATCATTTGCCCATTTTTCTTATTGCTGAATTTGGAGAGTTCTTTGTATATTTGGGATATCAGTTCTTTGTCAGAATTGTGATTTGTAAGTATTTTCTTTCAATCTGCTTGTCTTTTCATTCTCTTAACAATGTCCTTTGAAGAGCAGACATTTTAAATTTTGATAAAATCTAATTTATTATCAATTTTTTCTTTTATGGATCATGTTTTTTGTGTCATGTCTAAGGACTCCTTGGGTCACAAAGACTTCCTCCTCTGTTTTCCTAAAAGCTTTATAGCTTACTGGTTTTTATATTTATGTCTATGATCCATTTGAGGTTAATTTTTGTATAAGTTGTGAAGTTGGGTTAAGGTTCATCTTTTTGCATATGGATGTCCAATTGTTCCAGCACCATTTATTTAAAATATTATTATTTCTTCACTGCATATAGCCTTTGCAACTTTAATGAAAATCAATGGACTATATTTGAGTAGGTTAGCGTCTGGACTTTCTGTTCTTTCTCATTGATCTATGTTTCTGTCTTTCACCAATACCACACTATGTTGATTAATGTGGCTTTATAGTAAGTATTGAAATTAAATAGTGTTACTTCTCTGCTCTTTTTCAAAGTTATTTTGGCTATTTTAGTCCATTTCCTTTTCCATGTAAATTTTAGAATCAGTTTATACATATCTACCCCCCAAAAAAATCCTGCTGGAATTTTGATTAGGACTGCATTGAATTTATAGATCAATTTGTGGAGAACTGACATCTAAACAATATTGAATTTTCTGATGGATGAACATGGTATATGTTCCCATTTGTTTAGACCTTCCTTGGTTTATCTCTTCAGTGTGTTGTAGCCTTTAGCATAAAGATCCTACACATATTTTGAAAGACTAACACTTAAGTGTTTCACTTTTTGGAGGTGCTACTGTAAAATTGTGAATTCCAATTGTTTATTGCTAGTATATAGAAATATGGTAAATTTTTGTGTATTTGTCTTCTGTCCTGTAACTTGCTAAACTGACTTATTATTTCTAGGAGCTTTCTTGTAGATTCTTTAGGATTTTCCACATAATAACATCTTCTGTAAGTAGAATGAACTCTATTTCTTCTTTTCCAATATGGATACCTTTTATATATTCGTGTTAAGGTCCACCTCCATCCCTGGTTAAATTTTTTCCCTTCCAAAAGCCAAACTATGTAGTTCTTAAGAAGTTGTCCATCTCCCATACTGCATACTGATAACTAAAACTGGGGACCAACTAGACTACATCAGTCAGTGTAGGTTAGGTTTTGCTGCGGTAACAAATAGCCCCAATATTTGAACAACAAATATCTCTTACAACAAGAAAACATTTATATCTTGCACACAATATCTGTCCACCATAGCTTGACGGGACTCTTCCCTTCATGTTCTGTTAGGGACCTGGGCAGATAGACCAGCCACTCTCTTAAATATTGTCTGTGGCTATGCCATAGCAAAGGAGGGGACAAGGAAATGCAATTCTACTCTACACCTGGAAGTGGAGAGCCAGAAATATTTTGTGAAGGGCACTAATAACTATTAAGGAATACACACACACAGACACAGACACATAGACATACACACACACCACAGAGACAGAGAGAGAGAGAGAGAGAGGAGAGAGGAAAATAAGACAAATAAAAATCATGCTAAAGCAAGCTAGAAAGTAACGTGTGCCACTGGGTGCGGTGGCTCATGCCTGTAATCACAGCACTTTGGGAGGCCCAGGCGGGTGGATTGCCTGAGCTCAGGAGTTCAAAACCAGCCTGGGCAACATGGCGAAACCCCATCTCTACTAAAAATACAAAAAAATTTGCTGGGCGTGGTGGCAGGCCCCTGTAATCCCAGGTACTCAGGAGGCTGAGGCAAGAGAATTGCTTGAACCCAGGAGGCAGAGGTTACAGTGAGCTGAGATGGTGCCACTGCACTCCAGCCTGGGCAACAGAGCGAGACTCTGTCTTAAAAAAAAAAAAAGAAAGAAAGAAAGAAAGAAAAGAAAGTGGCATGTGCCTTTAGAGAGATACAGAGAATGCACAATTGGAGTTTAAGGAAGTTTTCTCTTGTGTTAGATTAGGAAATTCTTCAAGCAGCAGGAACCTTTGAAATTAGGCCTTGAAAGATGGAATTTAGACTTTCAGTATGTTTATATTTCATAACATAGTAGAGTAGTTAAAAAGATATCCTGGAGTTATATTGTCTGGGTTTTAATGTCAGATCTGCCCAATACTAGCTGTTTGACCTTGGGCTAGCCACTTAATTACTCTGTGCCTAAGTTTCCTCATCTATAAAATGAGGCTACTAATAGTACCTGCTTCACAGGTTGGTGAGACAATTACATGAGTTAATATTTGTAAAATTCCAGAATAGTGCCTGGCACATAAGTGCTATGAATGGTACACACACATATCCCTGATGACAATCCATTATAAATCTAAAAGCCCAAACAAGCTCTTTCTTCAAGATCTTTAAACACAAAGACTGGATAATAATAAAAACAATCAGAAAATGAATTATCTCTGGTGAAATTTACCCTTAAATTTTAGTTCCAGTGAACAAGGCCTACAAACTGACACTCCTTTCAATACTTTATAACTGGAAATTCAGATCAGATTTCCAGATTTCTTAGCTATAGGTCAGCATTTTCCTTTCCTCTGTCCAGAGCTAGCCAGGGCTGGATATGACAGCTGAGCCTTTCCTAGGATATTTTTCTCACTCACTTTGAAGACTTTGGACATGGTGTTTAGGAAAGTCTGTTCATCAAACTATATAAAACCAGACCTTCACTCATCATCTGGCTGGGCATGTCCTCAAGTACTAAAGAGGAGTAGAAACCCCACAGGACAGATAAGCATGTGAAAATAAGAGATTTGCTCAGAGACACTCTGTCCTCAAAAAGAGTGGGACCAGCACCAGGAGACCTTCATATCTCTTGGAAAGTGGGCAACCGAAGAAATATTTCTACTGTAAATGGGAAAACAGTGAAGCTCCTAAGAGGAGTAATAATGAAAATTTCCATTGGTCTAGCTTCTCTAAATGAATAAAGCTCTTTCAAGTATATTCCCATGTTTGGTTCTCATGACAACCCTGTAAGAAGTGCAGAGGTGAGAATTAGTATTCGCTCTCATTTCACAGCTAAGAAAACAGGCTCAGAAAGGTGAAGTGACTTGCCCATGACATTGCAGCTGGGAAGGAACCAAGAAGAAACTTGAACTCAGCGACGCTTATACCTCATTGTGGTTACTTCTGAGACCTGGTTTCCGAGAAAAGTGAAAGGCATACTGCTTGTGGGGTACAAAATGATATAATTTTATATTTTGTATAGTTATTAGAAAAAATATAAAACCAGGACAAACTGGTGATGGAAAGCTTCCTTTTTTCAATAATTTCTATTTAAAACATTAGTCAATTTTGAGAAAATCTTAAGCAATTATTGGCACAGATGATTCATGGATGTGGCCAAAATTGTGAAGGTGGTCCCCAAAGGTCTCAAGGCAGGAAGCCCTGCTGAAAGGTGGTTGGAAAGAAAAGTGACTTGGGTTCTGTAGGCCTGGCTTTGTCACTAAAGGACCATGTGACCTTGGACTAGCCACTGAGCTCTCTGAGCTTCTGTCGCATCCTATGTAGAATGAAAGCATTAGTTGCAGTAATTTCTGGAGCCTGTCCAGTTGGAATCTTCCAAGATAGAAGCTGGGTGTTATGTCCAAGAAGAGTGTGAAGGGCTGGGTTTCTTTGGCCCCTTCTGCAGTCAGCTTTAATTTGCCTGAAATAAAGCTGACAGGAGGCTGCTGCATTCCGGGCACATTCCTCTGTGTCAGCCGCTCAAGATCTCTTTTCTCAGGAGCTTCTAAGGAGGGCCCATTCTGCAGCCTGGATTTGAAGGTTTCCTTCCCTCTTCTTGGCTGTGTGCCCTGGTCCCTGCAGCCTGCTTAGAAGGGGAAAACATGACAGACAAAGAGGGAAGGAAGAGATTTCTGCAGAGCCGTCCTCCCATAATGAAAGAGCAAAAGAAAAGACTTGTAAAGATTCCAGCAGGGAGGGGATTTAGGGCAGCAAGAGGAATAAAATCCATGATAGGCCCACCAGGAGTGGGATCGGGGTCAGTGGCAAGGTTTTTCGGAAAAAGCCATGGTTCCCATTGTTTTAGTTTTTTTTATTTCAATAGCTTTTGCGATATAACTAATTTTTGGTCACATGGATGAATTGTATAGTGGTAAAGTCTGAGATTTTAGTGCACCTGTCAACTGAGTAGTGTACATTGTACCCAATATGTAGTTTTTTTAATCCCTCACCCTCCTCCTACCCTCCCTGCTTCTGAGTCTCCAACATCCATTATACATGGTTCCCATTTTAATGTGTCTTAGGTACTTGTGGGTGGGTGGAACAATGGCAGCTCTCCTACCACTGAATCAGGTCAGCACCCAGAACAAGAAGGTACAGGAGGGTCACCATCAGTTACTAAAATTATGAGAAAATCCAGGGCCACCTTGACCTGCTTTGTGACCTTGGGCATGAACTTAATCTCCCTGTGCTTCTGTGTTTCCATATGTGAAACGGACATAATAACTTTATCTCCTAAGGCTATGGTGGGGATTAAATAAAATAATACTGTAAAGCCTGGTGATAAGAACACAATAAATGCTACTGATTATGTTTACTACTGGTAATCTTATACTGGAAGGCTAGCATAGTGTTCTAGCTGGAGTTAGACAAATGTGAGTTGAAATCTTGGCTTGACCACCAATTAGTCCTATAACTTTGGGCTTCAGTTTTCATTGATAAAATGTGATACTAACGGCACTCACCTCAAGAGAGGGTTGTCATAAAAACTCAATTGCATAATAACACAAAGCTCTGAGCAGAATGTCCACACATTTGAATTGCTCAATAAAGGATAGTTGTGATAGACGTGAAACTGTACTCCCAAATCCTCCCTCAATGAAAGACTCATTGCCCCAGCTGCAAGGAATGCTGCCAGGAGACAGTGTCCACTGTTAGCACCTTCAGGGACTGTGTGTCCCTACTAAGTTCTCTGAAGCAGAATCTCCCACTTTGGGGTGTCCTCAAGATATTCAGCACAGCACTGCAAATATGGTAGGTCAGCTCTAAATACTTATTGATGGGCTGACTAATTTAATGACTTCCTTCTGAAATATGTATATTTTGATGGAGTATACTTTGAAACAGTTCAGGTGTGAGGAGGGAGAAAATCCTATGTAACTTAATTCTAATTCCACAGCAAGGATGAGGTTGCCCTTGCTAGCATTTCTAGCCAACTTAAGAAGATTTTTTTTTTCTTTAGATAGGACACAGAGCCCCACCTTTGGGGGATCCAATTTAGTCCTCATCAAAATCCCTCCACTCCCTCCCAAGGCCTGGCTGGAAGAGAGGACACTCGCTTCATGCTGACCTTGTTTCCAGTCAAGACTGCCTGTGAAAATGCAGTCTTGGCAGATGTGCCCTTTTGAGAAGATTTTTATCTTACAGAACGTGACAGATTTTCAGCCTCACTCTTCAATTTAAAGTTTCTCATGTTACCCCCTCCCCTCTCTCCATTCCAACTTGGGTAATTTTTCTCTACAGCGGCAGTTTCTCAGTTGGTGGTTGCATTCCAGAGTGGGTTAATGTGAAAGGCAGAATTGCCACATCTTGAATAACTTAAGCCCAAGTGAGGACTGAATATGGGATTGACCAGAATGTAGCACAGTTCTGGGCTTTTGAGCAATACTTTCCAAACACCAGTCCATGGACCAGGGCCAAAGTTCTGCTCTCGCGGAGTTACAATCCAATGGGGGCATGATAAAATGCAATACTGGCTGCCATGCTTTGCAAATTCTCTCATCAAGAGGAAGACCCCATTTCTGTATTCCTTGAATCTGGGCTGGTCTAGTGACTTGTTTGACCAATCCAATGCAACGGAAGTAACACTGCAATTCCTAGCTTAGAGTTCAAGAAGCCCAAAATCTCCCACTCTCAAGCTGTTGGAACACTACAACTGCCATGTGAACAAACCTGGGCTGACTTGCTAGAGGATGCAAGAACATGTGGAGAAAGGCCCCAGTACTCCAGCCTTCCCAACGAAGACCATTATAAACCAACCAGCTGTAGCCGATCCTTCTGCTGACAGCACGTGCATGAGCAAGCCCAGCCCAAATCAGCCAACCCTCGCCCAAGCAGAAGAAACACTCAGCTGAGCCTAGACCAAACTGGCAACCCACACAATCATAAGTAATTGAGTAAGTGATTATTTAGGCCATTAAGTTTTGGGGTAGTCTGTTACACAATAAAACTGATGAAGGGAAGACTAACTGATACAGGGAAGACAGAAAGTAAAGAAGAAAACAAATAGATGGCTATGATAATACAGATTATAACACGTACATTAAAAGAAACAGAGAGGATGAGGTGATGAAGAAGTACTATGGGTAACATATTTGGGGAAGACCTCTCTAAAGAGGTGACCTGTTTGCGGAGATCCAAATGAAAGGAAGGAGCCAGTTACGTGAAGGCCTTATGGCAAAGGAAATTGCAAGTCAAACCCTGTTAGGTGTGTTTTCAAGAAATACCATAAAGGCCAGTGTGGCTGGACTGGTGAAAGAGGGAAAATGCGGCCAGAGGGGAAGTCAGAAAGGTGAGCAAAGTTCAGTAAGAAACCACTGGAGGGCTTTAAACAGAAGAATGACATCATCTCATCTCCATCTTTTAGAGTTCTCTGATCTCCATCTTTTACAGTTCACTCTGGCTGTAGGGTGGAGGATGGACTGTAGAATTACAAGAGTGGAAGCTGGAAGCCTGGTTAGGAGGCTGTTGTAAGGTCCAGGGGAGAGAAGATGCTGCTTAGACTAGAGAAGTATCAGTGGTGGTCGTGAGAAGGGATCAGATTCTGGAATTATTTTAGAAGGAATGCCTCATACAGCACATATGCTGGCTTGTAGCAAAATTTTGTAACTTGATCCATGGGTCTAATAAACTTTAGGTCACTGGTATTGCTATACTCTTCATATACTTATTCTACAACTTTTATTGAGAAGTTTTTTTGGTTTAATTTTATTTTTAATTGACAATAATTATATATAATTTTGGGGTACAAGGTGGTGAATAAGTGTATCATTTCTTCATATTTCATACAGGTTTTTATTGTTAATTATTAATAATAGGCATATGAAGTTTTCCTCATACTTACTAAAGCAGATAAAACATAAATCCAGCATCGGCTGTGTGTAGAATAGAGTATTTGGTTCATAATTCCTGTTTTTACAGTTTTGTGAATAGGATTCAAATTTTCCCTAGTAAGTTCTCTGAAGGCAGAACCTCCTTCAAGGAACATTCTTCCTTTGAACATTTTTCACCAGAATTCCCATTATAGTCTCCCAAGATATCCACATTTGCTTATAAACCACTTGCTTAAAATGTTATTTTTCTTAGAAGTTAATTTGGAAACATTGGTTTATTTAACAATTATCAAGAAACTGTATAGTTTGCTGATTAAAATCATGGACTCCGGAGCCAGTCTGCCAGATTCAAATTTCAACTGTGCCATTTATTACTTGTGTGATGCTTGGCAGATTTTTTGAAATGAGGTAATAATAGTACTTCCCATATGGTGGTGTGTGATGATTAAAATACTCATACATAAAATACTGGTACATAGTAGGTGCTCGCTCAGTGTTAACTATTCTTGTTTCACGTCAAATGCCCTTGCGATGCCAGTCACTGGGCTGCATGTCTTTGTTAGTGTGACTATTCGAAAGACGCAAAATAACATTCCATTTTAAAATGGACAAAAATAATTTTATTTCTGATTTTCCCTAATTCAGCACTCCCTTCCTAATTTTCTGACTCTGTGAGTTCTGACTGTACTTCTGTTGTTTACTAATGACTGGCTGTCATGCTCACTGTCCCCTTGGCCAGCAGCAGCCTTGAGTTCTCAACTAGTGGATTATGCACATAAGGAAAAAAGCTGCCAACTGCATAGGGCATGGAGACTATGTCTGAAACTATCATGGTAAAGTTACCTGTTGCTCCAGAGAGGTGGTTGCAGTTAGAGTGGTGCTGGGGCTGTACATCTTGCAACCTTATTCGGTCAAATTTCCAGTGCCTGGGCTGAAAAACTGGGGCTCCACAGGCATCTCTCTCTACTTCTGTGAGGTCTCTCCATGTGGCTTCTCCAACATGTCAGCCACACGGTAGCCAGACTTCTTACATGGGCAGCTCAGGACTCCAACGGAGCCTGTCCTAAGATAGATAGATAGATAGATGATAGATAGACAGACAGACAGACAGATGGAGCACACTAGGTAGAAGATGTTTTGCCTTTTATGACCTAGCCTTTGAAGTCTATTATTACTAATCACAAATAACACTGTATTCTATTCCTTGAGGCTGTAGCAAAGTCCCACCCGATATTCAGGGAGAAACAACATAGACTCCTCCTGTTGATAGGGGAATAGCAAGGTTCTGGAAGAGCATGTGAAACTGGAAATATTATGGCCATTTTTGGGAAAATATGCTCAGCCACAGACAGAAAGAGGCAGTCAGTTCAAGCACAACTTGTGCTGGCCAAGAAAATACCCATGTGAACAAAACGTCACAGGCCCTACTTGAATTGGCTAACTGTGTAGCTTTACTTGAATGGCCTTACCTTTATCAGTTTAAGAGAGACAGTGATTATGGAGCAAGGGAAAGGGGAAGAAGAAAACTCATATTTCTTGAGTACCTATTTGTATGTCCTGAATGCTTTACATAAAGCTAACTATGGATCAACCACTATTGAGCACATGAGTCTATAGATGGCAATTTGAATTGGATTCAGCTGTGCAGTGTTTCTGAGCTAGGCCAGGCTCAGCAGATTGCTGGGCCTGCTATGCATCACCAGTCAGCTGCTAGTCAGCTGAGGCTCCATGGTTCTCTTCCGTGTGGTCTTGCATTCTCCAGCAGGCTAGCCCAGGCTTGGTCACATAGTGGAAGGGTCCTGTAGTAGCAAGCCCCATTATGCAGGCACTTTTCGAGTCTCCTTATGTCATGATTGCTATTGTCCCATTGACTGAATCAAGTCACATGGCCAGACTGTGGGGAAAAGAAAGAGAGATCAGATTGTTACTGTGTCTGTGTAGAAAGAAGTAGACATAGGAGACTTCATTTTGTTCTGTACTAAGAAAAATTCTTCTGCCTTGAGATGCTGTTAATCTGTAACCCTAACACCCCAACCCTGTGCTCCCTGAAACATGTGCTGTGTCAACTCAGGGTTAAATGGATTAAGGGCTGTGCAAGATGTGCTTTGTTAAACAAATGCTTGAAGGCAGCATGCTCGTTAAGAGTCATCACCACTCCCTAATCTCAAGTACCCAGGGACACAAAACACTGCGGAAGGCCGCAGGGACCTCTGCCTAGGAAAGCCAGGTATTGTCCAAGGTTTCTCCCCATGTGATAGTCTGAAATATGGCCTCCTGGGAAGGGAAAGACCTGACCATCCCCCAGCCTGACACCTGTAAAGGGTCTGTGCTGAGGAGGATTAGTATAAGAGGAAGGAACGCCTCTTTGCAGTTGAGACAAGAGGAAGGCATCTGTCTCCTGCCCGTCCCTGGGCAATGGAATGTCTCGGTATAAAACCCAATTGTATGTTCCATCTACTGAGATAGGGGAAAACCGCCTTAGGGCTGGAGGTGGGACATGCGGGCAGCAATACTGCTCTTTAAGGCATTGAGATGTTTATGTGTATGCACATCTAAAGCACAGCACTTAATTCTTTACCTTGTTTATGATGCAGAGACCTTTGTTCACGTGTTTACCTGCTGACCTTCTCTCCACTATTATCCTATGACCCTGCCACATCCCCCTCTCCGAGAAACACCCAAGAATGATCAATAAATAACTAAGGGATCTCAGAGGCCGGCGGGATCCTCCATATGCTGAACGCTGGTCCCCTGGGCCCCCTTATTTCTTTCTCTATACTTTGTGTCTTTTTCTTTTCCAAGTCTCTCGTTCCACCTAACGAGAAACACCCACAGGTGTGGAGGGGCAACCCACCCCTTCACAGACCAGATCCACAAACATTGCAAGAGTGTGGATACGGGGAAGGGAAGAATTTGTGACCATCCTTGCAACCTACCATAGCCTGAGACAGAAAATGTTGTTCACCTACTTGTCCACAATAATTTCCCTTAGAGGTCACAGTGAGAGAAGGACCATGTTAAAGACTCCTTATGCTTCCCCCTAGGGGGGTGAGGGAGGAGCAGGGCCAGAAGTCTCCAGGGCTTCTAGTCTAGGGCAGCCCTACATGGCCCATGATCATGAAGAGAAGTCTAGGTACTATGTCTAGCCTGGAATGAAGACAGTATACTTTTAGGCAAGGAAGAACTGAGTGGGAGAAAAGAGATATATTTCAAAATATTTCTGATTGAAATATTGGGGATTTGAGAGGTAGAGAAAGTGAATTTGAGGGTGCCAGCAAGAGACAGCATGGTTAAGAAGGCTGGTTTTGCAGCCAGACTGCCTGGGTAACAATCCTGGCACTCTTCTGCTTACCTATTTTTGACATTGAGATGTGATAATACATGTAAAACACAAAGTTTCTGGCACACAGTCAAGGATTAATGAATCATCATCATCATTAGCATCATCATCATCACTATCATCTGTGTGGAGGTTACTGACAGGAAAAGTGGTAGGCGAAAGGATTTCCACGAAGTGTTGTAACATTTTACTTGCCCCCACAATTTTCTTTTGGCATTTCTGTGTGTGCATGTGTGTGTGCGTGCGTGTGTGTGTGTGTGTGAGAGAGAGAGAGAGAGAACCAAAGCCTGAAGTGCTAATTTCTTTCTTTTTTGTCTGTTGGACTATGTTTTTCAGGTGGAACATCAACCGAGACTGGATATGCGGAACTAAGGCTTATTTTGAGGGTAATCACACAAAATGATGTTCTCCTTTAATCCTCACAATGACACTGCAAAGTAGGCATTGTTATTTTTCCTTTTTCCAGGTGAGGAAACAGAAGCCCAGGGAGGTCAGGTAGCTTGCTCAAGATCGCTTAGTATATAGCAGATCTGGGATTCAAATCTAGATCTGTCAGATTCCAAGTTCCATGCCCTTTATTCCTTTCTTTCTTAAACTTAGTAGGAAAGTTTCTTTTCCTTTCTTGCACTTCCTTTATTTCAAAAACAAGATATGGTCATTGTACCAAGTGAAACAATCCAAAGATGTATAAATTTAATATTTTTACTCTAAGACCCTCCTCAGTATCACCACTGTGACCATGATTCCTGCCTGCCCCACTCCCTTATATTGCTGATGTATCTAATGTTATCATCATGGTATGTGTCTTTCTATGAAATTCTCCACACTCCTATAAACATATATACACATGTACAGAGGGAGTTAATTGCTGTCCATTTTTACAAAAGTTGGATCATATTATAAATTACTCTGTAACATGGTTTTCTACCTTAACAATACATCATAGCCATCTCTCTAAGGCAATTAATATAGAGCTAATTGATTCTTTGCAATAACTGCACAGTCTAAGGTACAAACAGGATATACAATATGTGCAATCATTTCTAATTGCCTGGTGTTCTGGTTGCTTCAAGGGTTTTTTTTCCCCTACAGCCATAGCACAAAGACATCCTTATAGATCTACTGATAATATCTATAAAATGTATTCTGAAATGTGGGACTCTTGGGTCCCAAATGTTGCAGTTACCTATTATTACTGTGCAACAAACCACCCCAAAACTCATTATTAAAGTTTATTGTTAAAAATAATAATAATTGATGTATGCCCTCAAATATCCAATTCAGGAAGGACTCAGCAGGGATGGATCGTCTCTGTTTTCAGTGATATCATTTGGGACAGCTCAACTGGGCTGTGGAAGATCTACTTTCAAGATGGTTCACTCATATGGTTGGTAAGCTGGTGTCAGCTGTCAATTAGGAGCTGAGTCAGGATCGTGGGTCAGGGTCCTTGGTTTCTCTCCACTTAGGCCACTCCACAGGCTGCTTAGGCTTTCTCACAGCATGGTGACTGAGTTCTAAGAGTGAGTGTCTCAAAAGAATCTAGCAGAAGTTGCATGATCCTTTTAGAAGCTAACCTCTGAAGTCATGCAACATCACTTCCCACCACATTCTATTTGTGGAAATAGTCACAAATCCACCTAGCCAGCTCCAAAGGGAGGGGCATTAGATTCCACCTTTTGATGGAGGAAGGCAAAGTTCTAGAAGAACATGTAAGATAGAAGCTACTACTGCAGCCACCTTTGGAAAATACAGTTCTGCCAGACAAAGCTCACAGAGCTAGTAAGTGATGAAACTAAGATTAAAAACCTGGTCTGTTTTTTCATTCCATAATGTGATGTTGTTTCATTAGTATGTGAGTGGAGTCATCTCTTAGGGTTGGATTTGGTGTATGCAAACCAAGTCAAGGAAAGACTGAACAGGGGAACCAACTGTGCACTAAACCTTATGGAAATTAACCTACCAGGATTATCCAAATACTTTTTTTTTTTTTTGCGACCGAGTCTCGCTCTGTTGCCAGGCTGGCATGATCTCAGCTCAATGCAACCCTCACCTCCCAGATTCAAGCAATTCTCCTGCCTCCGCCTCCAAAGTAGCTGGGACTACAGGCACATGCCACCACACCTGGCTAATTGTTGTATTTTTAGTAGAGACAGGGTTTTACCATGTTGGCCAGGATGATCTCGATCTCCTGACATCATGGTCCACCCGCCTTGGCCTCCCAAAGTGCTGGGATTACAGACGTGAGCCACCGCACCTGGCCTATCCAAAGACTTCAAGAGCCCCCGTCTGTGGTTAGATGCCTTTATGCCCATAGCGTAGCAAAGTTAAAGACAAGGGGGCTAGGGACCCACAGGGACCTCCTAATGGCCTTGGCAACCAACTCCCTTCCACAAGATGTCAGTCTAGCACTGCAGCTCCCATTCATCACTTACCATCTATCCCAGAGGGAGTTATCATTCAACCACAATAATTCACAGTCATCAGCAAAGAAAGGAAAAGCATCTCAGCTCAGCTTTTTATTCTATGCTTTTCTTCTTTTTACAGTTTTGGTTTGACAGAATGGAGCATTTCAAACCAGGATACTGGAAGAATGAAAGATTAGCTGGGCAGAAAAGCTCCCTACCACATAAATGAACAAGGTTACATGGTCAGACAAAGCCCCAGAGCTAAGTGTGTTACTGTGCAAAGTGAGGCCATGAGTGCATTTCAGAATATTACATTAAAAAAATGTTCTTGGGTTTTTGGCCTTGCTTATTTATTCCACTTAGATGTCTCCTCTATTTACCAAAAACATAAACCATGGCCTTCCTCTGTGGCTACATCTACTTTGGGGGTTTAGTACTTTTAGTTAACAGTTTCGTCTCCAAAGAACAATCCCCATACCCACATTGCATCCTCCTACACCTGTGCCCTCGCAACCCCCACTCAGCAGGTAACCCCTTAATGGAGTTCCAAATGTCTTTTCCTCCTTCATTCTGGAGGATTAGGCCTGTAGAGTTGAGACCAGACACTGACAGCAAACACACTCTTGGCTGAGATCCAGGGCAACTTCTCCCCCAACTCCTGATATTTTTTCGGTCATATAAGCTGTAGGTAGGACATCCCTTGATTTTAGGTTTCTCTCTACTTATTTCCCAAATTCACAGGCCTAGTGTAGCAGGTTAAGGCAGCAAGAGAAAACTGAAACAACTGGTATTAATCTAACCCTGAGTAGGTCTCAGGTTATGTTTCCCAGCAGCAGAGCCTGAGATAGGGATTTTTTGTTCAAGTGATTGATTGGAGGGGAGCAGAAAAGAGAAGTTTGCTTAAAAGCCTCAGACCTTTGCATTCACAATCTGGTGACAGGCATCTGGGCCAGCTTGCCTCCTAGTTCAGCCATAAGCCACAAGGCCTGCCTCCCCTCAGCAACTGCCCTGTTTCTCTCCATTCTTGGCAAGGTAATGAGCCCCCCTATGTTTTGTAGACCAAGGTCTTCCCCACTAAAATGCAAATAGTTCTGCTGGAAGCTACTGAAAGTAGTATCACAGATAAACTTTGCTCAGGCTGGCCCTCATGTTTCTGAAAAGTGTCATGGAAAAGGCACACAGGTTTGAGTCCTGACCACTCCTCCTCGTGTTCCAATGAGGAAGGATTTGGGAGCACTTTCACCTGGGAAAGGGAGCTAGCAAAAGAATGCTCATTTGACATCAACTGGGCCCTTCCTTGCCATATTTGCTCTGAAGGAAATTTAAAGGTATAAGCGTCCTTGATCACAGAGGGTTATGGAAATACTAAGGGAACATTTTCAGTCTTAATGGAGTGCCTCTAAATCATGTGTCTTGGTAGCACAGATCCTGCTGACTTGGGATTTCAGAATTAGCAGCTGTGAAAAATCCCTACCGTCCATCACTGTAAAACTCATCATTTCCCTGGGGTCTGAAGCTAGCAGAGCTAAGGAAGAAAGAAAACACACCAAGGAGGAGACACTGCAGGAAAAGCAGTCGGGCTTTTGGAGTCACACACTGACATTCATCATCATTAGTCAAACGAAGAGATAAGCCAAGGGCCGGCAGCCTCCCCATTATTGACTCCTGCCTCTGAAGGGCCAGCAGAAGATGGGCCAGAGGTCTTGTGAGAGGCCCATGGTCTTTAGCCCAAGTGCCACTTGGGTGTGAGGTGGCCCCATAGAGACCTTCAGCAGAGCCATGGCTGGGTACCGTTGGTGTTCCTGCCCTGACCTATGCACGATGGGCAGACGTTTGGTAGAAGGTAATTATCAATTAGAGGAGAACTGAAATGAAGTGTAGGATGGGTTTCTGGAGAGGGTGTGGGTAAGATCAAGAAGGTAAGGCCTCAAGAATGAAGAGACTTCAGGGGCATACATGGTTGTGAACAGAACTACTCTATGTTCACTGAAATCCATTTCCTTCTCTTCTGCATACCGCTGAGGAAGCAACATTCAGTCCTTGTTCTCTGCTCTGAGCTGTCAGGAAATGGCCCACTAGGGTCAGGCTGGAATCAAATCTCTGTGTAACACTCCAGAGTCAACTCAGTCTGCTTAGTTAGCTTGGGAAGCCATCAATTACCTGCTGCTTTACCCTCTGGTGTGGGTAAATCTGTATTAAAAGCCAGTTGAGGGTTGTAGAAGTGGCACTGAGAAGGGAAGGAGGCCAAGCAAGGGTGCATCAGGGAAAACCCCATGGAGATAAAACTTTGACTTAATCCTGCAGCAGTGCTCTGGAGACAGTGTCTCCATCAGGGGACAAGGGGGAGTTTACACCATGTACCCATCAGCCATTTTGCCAATGGGCTGTCCCTGGGCAATCCCAGCTGTCTGTACCCAAGGACCAAGCAGATTCTGGCAGCCTAGGGCAGCCCCCCCAACCAAGACGTGGGTGCTGGTTATTGGGTGGCACACAGCTAGATGCATTCCCCATCCTGCCTTGGCTTAGGCATTGACATATGACTGAGTTCTGGCTAATGGAATGTGGACAGAAGTAAGGTGTACTGTGTCCTCACCTGGGTTGTGGAACCTCCTACAGGATCCTCCATGCTTCCTTCCCCCACCTGCCTTTCTGAGGCAGAGGACCTAGTGGATGACACTGAAGCTCTAGGGGAGGGTAGAGCCTCAGGCAGAAGGGACCTGGATCTCTGCATGACTGCATGGAGCAAAACCTTCATTCTCACACGGCCAGCTGGACTTTATGTGAGCAAGAAAGAAATGTCTATTGTGTTAGGCCCCTCAGAATTGGGGGTTTGTCTGTTATAGCAGCTAACATTGCCTAAATTAATTCAATGAAGAAGCTGGACCATGACAAAAGCAACCTTCAATATTGCACTGTTGAGCCAAGGATGGGCCCTGATGGCAACAATCTTAATGAGAGGCAAAGAAACTCACACAAAAAAACTAGCTGCCTGGATCAAAAATGTCCCTTCCCAATTTGAGAAGCAGGGCGGTATGCAAAAAATAAGTGCTATGCAGGCCAGCAGGTGAAAGCATGAATTCTGCTTTTGTCATTTGCTAGTGATGTGACCTCACAAGGAGGCTTCCTCTCTAAGGCTCAGCTTCTTTATCTGTAAAATGGAGATAACCATGTCTAATTCTTGTGGTTCTATCACTCAGATTCAATGAGGTTATGCATTTAACGTGCCCATACAATGCCTGACACCTAGTAGGCCTGCCCGAAATAAGAGTTTTCCATTTTTTTTCCTTGTCTTTCTCTATACCACCATTTCCCCCTAATCACTGGGTAGTGTTTGACCTCAGCAAAATGGCACACACATATACCTTCTCCCAATTTCTCAAGCATAGGAGAAAGGCAGAGGCTGGTGCTGGCCTTTTCTGTCATGCTGGGGCCGCTTGACCAAGGCATTCATTCCCTTGATTGATCACGTTCATTTCGAACTGCATTTGGCTGCCCAGAGAAATTCATCTCCAGCCTTCACAGTGAACTGGAAGGCTGGCCTGGCCCCGAAGACACCTCAGCAAATCTGCTACCCAGCTCCAGTGGCGGGCAGCCAGGCATCTGGTCCCTCAGTCTCAGTCATGCAGCTGTGACTGACAGGCAGCAGGGAGCTGAAGCTCTGATGTGAGGATCTGCTTTGGCTTCTAGAAAAATAGCAGCAGCAGCAGTGGCGGCAGCAGTGACAGCAGGCTCCATTGAAAAGCAGCCCTGCCAGCACAGCTGAGGTTGATGCCCCGCTGCCCAGGGACCCACACCAGAGGGTAAAACAGCAGGTAATTGATGGCTTCCCAAACTAACTTAGCAGACTGAGTTGACTCTGGAGTTTAAGACAGAACTTTGATTCCAGCCTGACCCTAGCAGGCCATTTCCTGACAGCTCAGAACAGAGAACAAGAACTGAATGTTGCTTCCTCAGCTGTATGCAGAAATAATCCCTGGCAAGTGTGGGTGGCTCTAGTAGTGGGTCTCAACCCTGGCTGCACATTAGAATCACCTGGGAGCTTTAAAAAATCCTGATACCCAGGCCACGACCCTGACCAATTACATCAGAATTTCTGGGGTCAGGACCCTGGCATCTGTCATTTTTAAAGCTCCCCAGGTGATTCCACTGTACAGCCAGAGGTGAGAATCGCTGGTCTACAGCTTTCAAGTGCCGGCCCAAGCATTAACTCCCTTGATGTACGCAAGGTAGTGTAAGTGCTGTTAACCCTATTTGACAAAGGAGACAATAAACTCAGACAGGAAGAATAATTTGCTTAGTCATATGCTTGATGAGTGAAGAAGCTGGGATGCAGTTCAGGCCTTTGGTATTTAAGTCAGTCACCTTTTGCCTACCCTTCTGGCCTCATCTTCTTCTGTGAAATGGGAAAAGCATTAGTACCTACTTTACAGGGTTGTTGTGAGGATGAAGTAACTCAATTCTTTTTTTTTAATTCATTTGACTTAATATGTACATATGACCTTTCAGTGTGCCCAGGATTATTCAAGCACTTTACAAATGTTAACTTAGGTTAGTTTGCTAAAATGCCTCCTGTGCCCTCCTACACCACCCGGGGAAATTGATCTAGGGAGCAATTTAGCAACACTATCAATTGCCTCTAAAATATGTGAACTTTTTAACCCAACACATCCATCTTTTATAATTTGTGAAAACGGAATAATTAAGGGCCTATGAAAAGATTGAACCACAAGGGTAATAGGGTGATCACTGCAGTTTTATTTAAAATGACAAAAATATATTGGAACACTAAGGTTCAAATATAAGGGATTCATTAAATAGTGTATTAAAAGCAGAAATAGTGTGGCTCAATTCTAAGTGGTGTATGGCAAATGGATCCTAGAGTAGCTTCATGTTCACACTCTGTGTAATGCTCTCCACTTGTGGAGTGTGAGCAGGACCTGAGACTTGCTTCTAACAAATAGAATATGGCAAAGGTGATGAGGTGTCACTCTTGTGGTTAGATTATGATAGATAGAGATAGAGATATAATACTTATCTTACAGGCCTTAAGGAAACAAACCACCATGTTATGAACTGCCTACAGAGAGGGCCACCTGGCAGGCAACTGTGGGTGGCCTCTAGGACCTAAGGGCAGCCTCCATTCAACAGCCAGGAAGAAGCAGTCATACAGCTTCAAGAAAATAAATTGTGTCAACAACCCAAATGAGCTTAGATGAGAATTCTTCCCCAGTCAAACCTCCAGATCAGAACACAGCTTGACCTACCTCATGCTAGCAACCTTGTGAGACTCTGAGCAGAGAATCAAGCTAAACTGTGCCTGAACTCCTGATTCATGGAAACTGTAAGATAACTAATATGTGTTGTTTTTAGCCTCTGAATTTGTGGTAATTTGTTACGTTGAAATAGAAAACTAATAGAGGTATTATTTTAGATGAAAGACATTTATAAAATATTATTAAATTACAAAGCTCAGATTATAAAGGACTATGATGCACACATACACACACACACATACACACACACAGACTGAAAAATAGCAATATAGTAAAATTTGGAATGACTTTGATTTCCTTCTTTTTGATTCTCTGTACTTTCTAAAATTACTTTTATTATTAATATTCTATTAGAAAACATTGAAATTAAATACTAAATAAAATATTCAAGTGTTAACAGTGGTTATCTCTGGGTGGTAAAATTATGTATTAATTTTATATTCTGAAATTCTAGGAAGTTACTTGAATTTTTCTGCTTTGAAGAGCTGACACTGCCTAGTGTAATTAAACAGAATAAATAACTCTCAATTGTTTGTTCCAGTATAGAAAAAATTCTACCATCATTGCTCCCAGATTTAATTAAGACAGAAAAACCATTCACCTAGGGCCTGTAGTCCGTTCTCACATTGCTATAAAGAACTACCTGAGACTGGGTAATTTATAAAGAAAAGAAGTTTAATTGGCTCATGGTTCTACAGGCTGTAAAGGAAGCATGGCTGGGAGGCCTTAGGAAACTTACAATCATGGCAGAAGGTGAAGGGGAAGTAGGCACATATTACATGTGTGGAGCAGGAGAAAGAGAGTGAAGGGGGAGGTGCTACACACTTTTAAACAACCAGATCTCATGAGAACTCACTCACTATCACAAAAACAGAAAGAGGGAAATCCACCCCCATAATCCAACCACCTCCCACCAGGTCCCTCCCTCAACACTGGGAATTATAAATTCGCTATGAGATTTGGGCAGGGACACAGACCCAAACCGTATCAGCCTGTCTGCCACAAATCAAGATATAGGATAACAGAGCTAACAGCACAAATTCTAGTATGACATGGCCAGGATTCTAAGCCTGGCTACCCAAGTATTATATTTTCTGAAATTGGGCAAATGATTTGGCCTTTGTACATCTGTTTCCTCATCTATAAAATGGGATAATATCTCTCACAGGGCAAGGGTATCATGGGGACTCAATAAGATCATGTATATAATTTATCTTTAAATGAGCCTGACATGTAATAGGTACTCAATGAACATTGGTTAGTGTTACCACCATCATTATTATTATTAACCAACCTCCCATAGTAGGGGTGGCCAATATTTCAGTCCCAGTATTATTCTTAGGTTCAGTTCTTAAAACAAGTGCAGAATAAAAACATAAGAATTATAATTATGAGCCAGTGGATCACGACTGTAATCCCAGCACTTTGGGAGGCTGAGGTGGGTGAACTGCTTGAGCCCAGGAGTTTGAGACCAGCCTGGGCAACATGGCAAAATGCTGTCTCCACAAAAAAAAATATAAAAATTAGCCAGGTGTGGTGGTGTGCACCTGTAGTCCCAGCTACTAGGGAAGCTGAGGTAGGAGGATTACTTGAACCCAGGAGGCCAAGGCTGCAGTGAGCTGTGATCACACCACTGCACTCTAGGCTGGGTGACAGAGCAAAGACCTTGTCTCAAAAAAAATTATAATTATGGCATATATGTTCAGATATTAGAAGGAATCTCACATCTCTTGAAAGACCTAAAGTGGATGCTGTGGGATGCTGAAGACACATTTTGCCCATTTCAATGTTAAAAAGAGGTTTAATAAAATTAGCGTTATGCTTCTGCCAGGATGACATGGGGTGGTTGGAACTGGCCCTTTAAGAATCTGAGTCAAACTGGTTTGAGATTTATTGCATGCTATAATAAACTGGTTAGTTATGGTGTGAGGTGAGCCCGGTCTAGGTCAAAGCTCTCTCTCAACATTCCAGAGGCCTCTGGGAGCTGGGTGGGAAGCACTCCAAGGCCGCCATGAAGCACAGCTGAAGAGATACAGCTGCCCTTGGGATATTGTCAAAATCTGGGCTTGGCTGGGGCAGGCCAGGCCAAGGAGACTTGACAAACAGGCTGGAGCAGGGGAGAGGCCAACACCAGGGGACCTGTAAGCAGGGCGTCTGTTGGTGTGGCCACAGGCAATAGGCAAACACCCTGCCAGCCAGACAGATGGAGTCAAGGATGTCCTACAAAGTTTTCCCTGTCTAAGACAGACCTGGCCTTTGGAGTCTGGCAGAGAGAGGTGGGCAGAGGCTAGGCCAAGCCAACCAATGTCACAAAGGAGCAAAGTTACTAGTGGCAGTGCCACAGCTCCAAAGTGCCAAGGATGGCTTGTTGTCTCAAGGAGCAATTCTAAGGGATGAGTCTCTCTCAGAAGCATGTGGCCCCAAAACACTCCCATGGACAGGCACTGAATTTCCCCCAGAGTGACCAGAAGTGAAATCCATCTAAATCTTTCCCCAGAAAATTCCTAAAGATCATCCTATTTCCTCAAGAGGGCCTGTGTCCACTCACAAAGAAAAACTAAGCAGCCAAATGGTGGTATCCATTTTGTTTGGATTAGGATCTCAGTAGTGCATGGCCGAAAGGAACAATGTATCCCAGACTCAGAGAAGGGGCAGTGCCTCTCTGGCAGGTCTGGCATTATTATCATTATCCTTTAAAAGAACCTTCGGATGTGTTTGTTTTTGAAGAACTGGCCTTTGAAGATTCCAATCTTGAAATGCTAGAGCAAGTTTTATAACTAACAACCAAACAGATGGAAACAAGTTTAGGCGTAAATATTTTCTTGTGCATGGTAGGACTGTCCACAATTTAACCAGTTTCTTACCCTAGAAGGAAAACGTCTAACTTGAAAGGACACTCTACTCTGGTGCTTTCCTTTTTGCTTTCATAGCCAAAGCCATATCCAGGTCATTGTCTTCTTAGTACCAGAACGCTGGAGGAGCCATTTTGCCCTGCCTTTGGCGGCTAAAGCCTACATCTCCAAATCACTGCTCTGAGGTGTACAATACCCAACTCAAATTCCTGTGATGATGCCAACATTCATCAGGGCAAGCAATGCCAGATGCTGTAACAACCGCCAAATCTCAATGAATTAACATGATAAAAGTTTATTTCTTGCTCATGCAAAGTCCACTCTGTTGAATGGTTCTCCTCCAAGGGGAGACTCAGGAATTTGGGGTGTGTCCATCTTGAGGTTCTACCATCCTGTGGGTGTAAGATTGCCTAGGTATCATCCAACTGCCAGATGGGACAGAGGGAGAGCTTTGAGAGTCCTAAACCTAAGCCCTAGCCATCTCAGCCTGAAGGTTACACACACCCCTGCCACTTGCATCCCACTAGAGAGAACTAGTCATGTGTAAAGAGAACTGGGACAAGACAGTCCCTGGCTGGGTAGACCCTCCCTGGCAAAAAACTCAACACTACAGAATGGGGAACCCAAATCTTTGATTGTTGGACAGTCTTTTCTTCCATAGTGCTTCTTTTGTTTCTTTTTTTGAGACAGAGTCTCACTCTATCACCCAGGCTGGAGTACAGTGTCATGATCACAGCTCACTAGAGCCTCAACTTCCCAGGCTCAAGCAATTCCCCCACCTCAGCCTCCCAAGTAGCTGGGACTACAGGCATGCACCACCACATCTGGCTAATTTTTTAACATTTTTTGTAGAGATGGGGTCTCACTTTGTTGCCCAGGCTAGTCTCAAACTCCTGGGCTCAAAGGATCCTCTTGCCTCGGTCCCCCAGAGTGCTGGGATTACAGGCATGAGCCATCATGCCTGGCCCCACAGTGCTTCTTTACCTACTGAATTAATGCTGAAATCTTTAGGATGGCATTCAAAGCCTAATGTACCCCCAATTTGCCATGGATGCCATCTTCTAGCTCATCAGGATGATCCAGTTTTCCCCTGGATATATCAGTTAGCTTTCATTGCATAGCAAACCATTCCAAAACTTAGTAGCTTAAAACAACACAGTTCTTCAAGTCACAATTTGCATTGAGCTTAGCTGAGAGGTTCTTCTGGCCCAGTTGTGCTCACCCATGTCTGTGGTCAGCTGCTGAGCTGGCTGAGGGCTGTAAGTCTAGAAGTTTCCTCAGCTGGGACAGCTTGTCATTGCTTCACATGGTCTCTCATCCTCCAGCAGGCTAGTCCTGGCTTGCAAATATGGCAGTTTCTGCTTTATGACAATGAGAGCAGAATTGTATTGAGCCACCTGAGGCCCAAGCTTAGAACTCACACAGCCTCACTTCTGCAGCATTTTATTGGACAAGGCATATCAAAGCCAGCTCAGATTCAAGGGGTAGAGAACAGATTCCATATCTTGATAAGAGGAAGTTCAAAACTGCTACTGCAACCAATGTACTGTGCTTTCCCATGCCTTCTCTACAATGTGCCTCTAACTGAAACCTCCCCTTTCTCCTTGTCTTTGCCTGTGGACAAGGCCCAGTTCAAATGCCTCTGAATCCACAATGGCTTCTGCCTTAGTTTAAGTTGTTCCAGAAACAGAGCCTGAGACAAGAACCTGAGTACAGATATTGAGTGAAGAAGTGAAGACAGTAAAACAGATATGGAGGACAAGCCAATATAAGGGTGCTCTACTGAGATCACTGTTGTAGGCAGTGAGAGGTAAATTCCACAGAGATCCCTGAGAAGCTATGGGATGCCTCTCAGACAGAGTCTTGCTCTGTTGCTCAGGCTGGAGTTCAGTGGTGCAATGTTGACTCACTGCAACCTCCACCTCCCAGGACAAGAGATCCTCCCACCTCAGCCTCCCAAGTAGCTGGGACTACAGGCATGCACTACCATGCCCAGCTAATTTTTGTATTTTTTGTATAAACGATGTTTCACCATGTTGCCTAGGATGGTCTCAAACTCCTGGGCTCAAGCAATCCTCCTACCTCCACCTCCCAAAGTGCTGGTATTACTGGTGAGCCACCATGCCTGGCCCCCACCTTCTATTGGTTGAGAGTTACCCCACTGAACAGTATCTTCCCCACACTTTTAAACTGCTCTTGCACATCGACCAAGCCAGCTCCCACAGCATTAGAGAAAGCCCTGAGGCAGAAAGATACATGTGCCGACTTGAGGTGGGATGCTGTCAGCATGACCCCAAGTTTGCCTGGAACTATCCACTGTGCTGTGTTTGAAACCAGAGGGAGACCAGAGGTTTTGTGAGGTGCCAAAAATGTCAGGTATAATTTCCCTGATATCTTGTTGGAAGTAAATTCTTCCTCCTCAGAGATCCTGTGCTCCAAAGTTTCCATCACTCCAGTGGCACCCATCATACAGTTTTTAATTGCAGACATTCATAAACGTGTATAATCTCCCCTGCTGAACTACAAGCTCCTGGAAAACAGCAGCCACATTGGATAGAAGTTTTTAAAATCCTATCTTGGCCCCTAATGCAAAGTTCTGTCAGTTTTGTTGGCTGCGTAATGGAAGAAACTCCTAGATCCAAGACATTGGAATGTACTATTTCACTCATTTGCTCTGTCAACATGTAACTGTAAGTGCCTACAATGGGTAATACCAGAGCATCTGTAAACAAACAAACAAATAAAAACAAGCAGAAGACCCACTCCCCCCAGTCTTGAGAATCTTTCAATCTAGTTGTATATATAAACCACACATATATACCATAAAGTCTAAAACACCCAAAGCAACAAGTAAGCATGTCTAAGGCAGTACCATGGGAGGGAACTGAGTGGACAATAGTTAAGTAGGGAAGACTCAGGAGAGGTGTTACATTGGTCTGGCGGCTGTAACAGAAGTCTATCTGAAGAAGGAGATAATACAATAAAAAGGCAGTGCTATCTTCACCAAATGGTTCAAAATTTTTACTATGTTCTTCAGATCATAGATATAATATACATGCTTTATAGAAGATTTGGAAGAAGCCAGAAAGAACAAAGAACATAGTTAGTGCTCCCTCATAATCCTACCACCCAAAGGCAATCTCTGAAAACATTGTGGCATAGTTCCTTCTTGCCTTCTTCCTACATATTTATTTTATATGGTTGAAGTCATACTGGGTATTGATTCCTGGTTTATTTAACATGAGAACTATAAGAGATAGAGAAAATTAAATCCAACTCCCACACTGTATACATGAGAAATAGAAGCCCCAAAGAAATCAACATAAAAAGCCCCCAGAACTGAGATCAGAATTGAGGTCTCCCAATCTTAACCCAGTCCTCTTTCTATATGACACTACCTCTATTTACCTTTTCCTCACCACATAATTGTGAATCCAGACTACAGAAACTTATATTTGGGGCTTAAAAATTCCCAAATCAGTATGTACACCTAAAATTGTCAGTGTACATATGTATGCACCACTGTGGAAAGAGCTAGTGGCCACCAACATGGCTGCTATGAGAGTTAAAGAAGATAACATAAATGAGAAAGCACCCAGCATACAGCAGGGACTCTGTGTGACTGGGACATACACATGTGTGTAGAGAAGGGCAGAGAAGAAATCCCAGCTCTGTTTTCTCTACACATCCTCAAGTGTAGGCACACAATGTTCTGTAGCTCAGGCTGGAATATAAAATAAACTTCTCAGCCAGGAAGGTGGTTCTGCCAGGTCTCCTCTATGTCTGGGTGGACTCGTTTTTCTATAAACTTTATGGTCCTTTGCAAAGAATGACTACAAGTGCTGCAGATGTTGCAGGCTCCTGTGAGCAGATGTTCACGACTGTAAAAATCTCAGGGAAATTATAGCTCAGCCTTTTAAGTCAATGAGCTAAAACCCAACATAATGTTCTGGGCTCATTTATTATTTTCCGCCATTACAGCAGGCTGTGTATTAGTAGCAATGAAACAACTGCACTTCTTGGGGAGTAGCCCACGGTCACTGGAGTCCCAGATAAGCCCAATCACTCTGTGTCTTAGCCACTATAATTCTTTTTTTCTGGGCTTAACTGACAACACAAACCCTCTGGTACCAGAGGAGAAATACATTCAGGGACTCTGTGGGTGACAAAGAAAGCAACACCTCTTCCACCTCTCTTCCCACAGCAACTTCCAACCCCTCTACTGCTATTATCACACAGGTCAGCGGTGAGAGGATCAGAGCATCAAAAGAGAGCTTTGTAATTATTTAGCCTCCCTCTTGTGCTGGAACCCAATATAATCATAAAAATTATGTATAATGATCATGAAGGCATAAAGGAATTTTAGGAACAGAGCATTAGAAGAAGTCACAGCTTGCCTGCTTTTTTCTTTCTCTCTTTTTTCTTTATTTCAGCAAATGCAAGGACATCTCTTTTGTTCACATATATATCAGTGCCTTTTGCAAGGAGGGGTCAGGTTACTTGTATAAAGCTATGAATAATTTCTCTTCAAGAGTAAGGACAGGGCATAACATTCTCACCACCATGAGCAAACAAGTACACAAGCTGTTCTTTTTCCTCCCCACCACCCAACCTCTCCTCCCTTCATACCACTCCTGCTTCCCAAGCTTAGAAGTAAATGAGTAATTAAAAACAACCTCCCTGGCATGATGCTTCGACATTAGGCCAGGGCATTGCAAAAAGCACGTTCCAAGTAATTTTCAAAAGCAGAATCTGTTCAAAAGCACACTCTGCTCCTCCCTCAGACAACTAAATAGGGTGCAGATTGGTTTATAATCTGATTTCCTGCAAATGGAATAAAAATGGAGTAGCAGCCCTTAAAACAGAATTCTGAGGAAAGCCACATGAAAATATTGAACCTACTTTAAATGCCCAAGTGGAGAACAAGATTCCCAGGAAGGCAAACACTATGAACAATTTCTAACCAGCAAACAAATAGGCACTTCATTGCTGAGCCCATCCCAAGCAAAGCAGCCAGAAGCCACCTTGGTTCTTTTGGTGGCAGTAGGCAAAGGTCCAGGTTCCCTTAGTTTATCCAAACTGGTTCATCATCCACTTAAATATGCAGAGTTTGTTTTCAAAAGTCATTGCCAAAGGCTTCTCTCACAGTCTGACTGACTCAATAGATCCATGGAGTGAATCAGGGCTGCTTAGTGAGTTTGGTGGTCAGAAGCTGAAGAATTTCCCATCTGATGGTTTCTCTATGAAAATGACAAGTGTATTTCCTGTAAATTCAGTTCAAGTGGTGTGTGAGTGTGTGTGTATGTGTGTGTGTGTGTGGTGGTGGTGGTGGTAGTGGTGGTGGTGGTGGTGGTGGTGGTGGTGCTGGTGGTGGTGGTGGTGGTGGTAGTGGTGGTGGTGGAATGTCTAGGAAAATGAAGAGGGTTAGAAATAACCCCTGCAGAAAATGGAAGAAGGGGAGCTAAGGACATAAAAGATAACTGATTCAAAAACACCACAGAATTGACCCAATAAAGGTTGATTAATTTTGTTCATCTTTTCGAATACCTAGATTTTGGTTTCATTGATATTTCTCTATTGTTTTTATATTTTCTATTTCATTAATTTCCATTCTAATCTTTGTTCTTTCCTTTCTTCTGCTTTCTTTGGGTTTAGTTTTCTGTTGTTTTTCTAATTTTCTAAAGGTGGAAAATTAGGTTATTGACTGGGGATCTTTCTCCTTTTTAATGTAGGTATGTACAGCTATAAATTTCTCTGTAAGCCCTGCTTTAGCTGCATTTCACAAGTATTGTCTATTTCTTGCTTCAATTTTGACAGCTTTTGCTTTATGTATTTTAGGACTCTGTTTTAAGGCAACATGTTTATGATTGTTATATCTTCCTGATGAATTGACTCTTTTATCATCATAAAATGTCCTTGTCACCAGTAACAATTTCTGTCTTAAAGTTTATTTTGTCTGATATTAGTATAGCCACTCTAGCTCTTTTTGATTACTGTTTCATGATATATCTTTTTCTGTCCTTTTGCTTTCAACTTATTTGTGTCTTTGAATCTAAAGTATATATCTTGTAGACCGTGTATTATTGGATCATGCTTTTTGTAATCTATTCTGTCAATCTCTGCCTTTTGATTGGAGTGTTTAACCCATTTATACTTAATGTAATTATTAATAATGTGAGATCTACATCTACCATTTTGCTATATTTTTGAGTCATTTTCTTAGTCATTGCCCTGGGTATTGGAACTTACATTTTAACATATAAAATTTGTATCTTAACGTATACAAATCTAGTTTCATAACTGATTTTCAATAATATACAAAAACTTTTCTCCTACATAGTTCCATTCTTTCCTGCCTCTTTTGTGCTGTTATTTTTCTACAAATTACATCTTTATACATTATATGTTCATCAACATATTTATAACTATTGATTTATGTAGTTGTCTTTTAAATCAGAGAGGAGAAAAGAAAGAGTTACAAACAAAGTATATTTATACTGTTTTTTATCTTTACCTATGTAGTTACCTTTACTGGTGTTCTTTATTTCTTGATGTGGCGACTTACTATCTAGTGTTCTTTCATTTCAGTATTTAATATGTCTTGTAGGACAGGTCTGCTTGTGACAAATTCTTTCCATTTTTGTTTATTTGAGAATGACTTCATGTCTAAAGAACAGTTTTGCTGAATATCAAATTCTTGGTTGATACTTGTTCTTTCAGCACTTTGAATATGTCATCCCACTATTTTCTAGCTTCAGTGGTTTCTGGTGAAAAATCAGCTCTTAATCTTATTGAGCATCCCTTGTACGTGATGAGTTGCTTCTTTTTTGCTACTTTCAAGATTCTTTCTTTACCTTTGATTTTCAACAGTTTGATTATGAGGTGTCTTAGTGTGATGCTCTGAGTTTTTCCAAGTTGGAGTTCATTGAGCTTCTTGGATTTGTAGATTCATGTTTGTCATCAAATTTGGGAAGGTTTCACCCATTATTTCTGCACCTTTATCTGTCTTCTCTCTTTCTGGGACTCCCACTATACAACTAATGGTATGCTTGACAGTGTCCCATAGGCCTCTGAGGCTCTGTTCATTTTTCTTCATTTTTAAATTTCTTTCCTAAGAATGAACAATCTCAATTCACCTATCTTCAAGTTCACTGATTCTTTCTTCAGCCTAAAGAAATTTGCTGTTTTTCCCCTCTAGTACTTTTCAACCCTGTATTTTTATTTGTCTGCTTTTATAATTTCTATCTCTTTATTGGCATTCTCTATTTGGTGAGACAACATTCTCATGCTTTCCTTTAGTTTTTGAGATATGGTTTCCCTTCACTGTTGAATATATTTAAAAAGCTAATTTAAATTATGTATTTGTCCAATAAGCCCAAGATCTGGGCCTCTCAAGAACAGTTTCTATTGATTGCTTTTACTCCCATATTTGGGGCATATTTTCTTGTTTCTTTTTATATCCTATAATTTGTCATTACAAACTGGACATTTTGTATAATGTGATGTGGCAACTCTGAAAATCAGATTCTTCCTCCTCCCCATGGTTTGTTGTTGTTGCTGTTTGGTGTTGTTGCTCTTTGTTCAGTGACATTCCTGAACTAATTCTGTAAAGTCTGTATTCTTTGTCTCTACTCAGCTTAGTAGTTAATAATTGTACTGTCATTTCCTTAAATGCCTTGAACCAATAAATCTGAGTCTTTGCTGAGGGGCTTTCTGTGCATGTTAGGACACATCTTTAACACTCAGCCAGTATGAATGTTCTTACAGTTCTTGTCTAGATGCAGCCATTTTTCTTTAATTGTTATAAGCCATTGGTTAACTTACAGAACTAGTTTAGAACTCTGTCTTAGTCTTCCCTTTCTGCTTATGCAGAAGCCTAAGGTCAGTCAGAAGTGACCTTCTCAGTTATTTCTTGAGCATGTATGCAGCCCTGAGTATGCACTCAAACCTGTACATGTGAACATGTGTGTAGCCTTCTAAATTTCCAGGAATATGTGACAGCTTTTCAAGGCCATCTATGAACATCTCATTCCCTAGTTTTTCCATTTATGTTTTTTAGTTAGCTTGTTATTTGTCTCAACTTTTACCACTGCCTCAGGCAGCCATGATATTAAACAATTGTTGCCGATTGTTTTTGACAAATGCCCTTGAGGAGAAGGCAGTTCACACTGGATGAGGTCTGAGTCAGGTCAAATAAAGACAAGCATTGTGAGTGAGATTTCCCAGGGAAATATAAAATAGGTCAAATTATGACAGTTCTCTAAGAATGGGGCTTTAAAAGAGCTCCAACTCTGTTCTGACTCACCCAATGGCTACCAGGTTGCTGGTTTTCACTGCAGTTGCATAGATCAAGCACACCCAAGCCAGTCTTTACTTCTTTACTCTGCAGGCTATTAGTTTTCAAGGCTATCACAGAACTGGGGAGAGGAAGATGAGAAATGGACAAGTTAAAATATCAGAAGCAGCCACTAAGCCACTATACCTCTAGAATCTTTTCCATTTTCCAAAAGACAGTCTTTCATAAAAACCATGAATGCTTGGAGAGATCAGAAAGGGCCTTTTATCGTTTGGTCTTTCCCCAATCCCATCCTACTCCAACTCCAAGGAATACCTGGTGGACACCATAATGTTGTAAACTGAATACAGACTTTGTATTAGTTTCCTATTGATGCTGTAGCAAATTGCCATAAACTTAGTGGCTTAAAACAACATTGATTATCTTACAGTCTCTTAGGTCAAAAACATGAGTACAGCATGGCTCAACTGAATCCTCTGCTTAGAGTTTCTCAAAAAAAAAAGGCAGGAGATCAGCAGGGTTATGATACTTTCTGGAGGCTCTGGGGATGAATCTGCTTCCATGCACATTCAAGTTGTCGGCAGAATTCAGTTCCTTGTGACTATAGGGTTAAGGTCACTGTCTCCTCACTTGTTGCTAGCTAGAAACCTTTCTCAGTTCCTTATGGTTGCCTTGCATTCCTCATTACATTGCCCACTCCATCCAAGATAGTCTCCCTATTTTAAGGTCAACTGATTAGTAACCTCAATTGCATGTGTGAAATCCCCTTTGCCATGTAACATACTATAACCACAGGAGTAGCATCAGAGGGTGGAGAGCATGACAGCCAAAATTCTGCTTATCACAGTCTGCCCTCTGGTGGCCCCTATAATTCCCGTCCATTCCATATGCAAAATATATTCACCCCATCCCAAGGTCCCCAAAAGTCTCATCCCATTACAGCATCAACTCAAAGTTCAAAAATCTCATCTAAATCTCACTAGTTCAAAAGTTCCACATCTTGTCATTTACATCATCTAAACTAAGTACAGATACGGCTCTGGGTATAATCCCTACAACTTCTGGGGCACAATTCCTCTCCATCTGTGGATGTATGAAACTAAAGAAGTTATCTGCTCTCAACATACAATGGTGGGACAGGCATTGGGTAACATTTAAAGACATTATGTTTTTTAAAAAGAGGAAATGGAAGGGAAAAAGGAATCATTGACCCAAAGCAATTTTTAAGTCCAGCCAAACTCCATTAGGTTTCAAGGACTAGAAATAATCCTCTGTTGGCTCTCAACTTTACCTTCTGGGCTCTCAGCTTCACCCTCTGGACTCTTGGTCCCACCCTTTGAGTCATCCTCCCTTTTTTATGAAAGTTGGTATTTGTTTGTACCTAAGTATTTATATCAGCTTGCTGCCTGCCAGCAGAGTTTGGGGGATATAACAGCCTTCTTCCATTTAATATACTCTCTGTTCCTTTTGGTGCAAGCCAACAGTGTTTCTATTGGTATACAATTCTTAAGAACTTTGGTAATCTCCCATGGATGTCATGGAATGAAAGCCAGGTCCTTACAATTTTTGAAATAACTTCATCTGTTTTTGACTTCTGCTAAAATGGCTGAGGGATAATGCTCTTAAGCTTTCTAAAGACCCCCTGGTTTGACTGTGAGAATCTGTGAGTCACACATTTAACCTCTTTAGAGAGCCTTTATGTGACTGAATACTTTGACCTTGGCAATCCCAATAGACTAAGGATTTCCCAAACCATCAAGTACTGGTTCCCTTTTGTTTAATGGCTCTTCCCTCAACTTATCTCTTTCCTCTCACATTTAGCTAAAAAGAAAAAGAACAAACCAATGTGTACCTTCAACATTTTGCTTGGAAATCTCCTCAGTGAAATTTATAAGTTCATCATTCACAAGTTCTGCTTTCCACATTATTGTCGGACACAATTCTGGTAAGCTCTCTGCCACCATAACAAGGATCCTGGGTAAGTGACTTCACTTCTCAAGGTTAAAGGTTTCCTCACCTGCATAATAATTTCAATTTCAAATAGTTTCAATTTTTAGGAGAGAGAATTCCACAGAATGATCTTAATCATCTTCTGAGTGGCTTTGGATTTTAGACATCACTGGATTTCACAAAAAGAAGGATGTCATCAAATCATCCAGTGGTCACATTTTGGCCAGTTCAAGGAAAGGAGGAGGGTCAATTTGGCCAAGTTGTTTGCCCATCTTTAAATCAAGAGTGGACTGGTGGTATTTGAGATACTCTCTGGGACAGGGGTCACATCTATTTCCCAATGTTCAGCACAATTCCAAGGCCTCACAGGTAACCAGGCAACAGTCAATTTTTAATTTAACAAACACATGTCTAGCACTTACTAGGCACTGTTTTAAGTGGTGTGCATTGGGAGGGTGGGGGGCACTATTATCAGTAACATATAGATGATGGAGTGAGGCACAGAGAAGCAAATAACTTGCCCAAGTTTACAAAGTTATAAAGGAATAGAGACAGGATTTGAATCCAGGCAGTCTAACTCCAAACCCTATGCTTTTATCAACTATGTTATGCTTCCAGGGTGCCATCCTTCAGGCCACCTACTCTTATTCATCCTAACAGTGGGGTTACAAGAGGTAACAAGAGGAAATTTTATCCAACCTCACCCCATTGCCTCCAACTTAAGTAAGAGTGGTGCTTGAAGAAGGAAAGAGACTAGAACCAGAGTTTGGGAAGGAGGTAGAAAGTAAGGAAGTTGGATATTAATGAGCTTGAAACGTAAAAAGTTCTAACTCAGTCTGTTTCTACATGACTTCTGCCTCATTGAAGCTTGAAGCTGACTTCCCAGGTCTCTAAAGTGTCATCCGGGGAGGCTGAGAAATTCTAGAGTCAGAGAGCAAACAAAGTGAAAAAGGGATCAGTTATGGTCTTCACAGAGCCAAGCCAAGCTGAACACACAGTGGGAGCCAATGAAAACAATTTGATGGAATCATATTTTGAAATATTCTTTAATTATTGCATCTATCAGGAAGAAAGTTTTATTTAAGACCTAAACTCACTATAACCAGCCGTTCTGCCATCTAAGGGAAAATTCTTATTATTTGGAAACAGATGTCTACATTGTTGTTTCCCCTCACTGAGGCTGGTCAAGTAAAGAATGAGAAAATGTGGAAATGTTAAAGCCTCTTTCATTCTTCTGTGCTGCTGAAGGTGAGGTCGCAAACAGGCAATGCGTGGGCCCAACCTGGCTTGCAGACCTGTTTTGTTTGGCCTGTGTATTGTCAGCCTGCACAGTGGTTTCTTTCCCCTCAGTGTTTTAAATTAGACATAGTTGCCAACATAGAAAAAACAGGCAAGTATCCTTGACAGATGTACTGCAAATAAGTTCTACTGTTCTTCAGCTTGCCAAAACTCTCTTAGTCCTGAATTCTGATAAAAAGTTCTTAACTTTAATGAAATTCAATGTATCAATCTTTTTTCTAAAGTGAGTCCTTTGTATGCCCTGTTTAAAAAACTTTTCATGAGACACATGAAGATATTATCCTATGCATTCTTCTAGAAGCTTTATTGTTTTACCTTTCATATTCAGATCTATGATACATATTGAATTAATTTTTCTGCATGGTAGGTTTTCTGGGTTCATTTTTTTCCATGTGGATATCCAATTGCTCCACCATTGTTTATTGAAAAGAACATCTTTTCCACCACTGAATTATGATGGCTTTTAAAATATATATATATATAAGTTAAGGGATCATATATGTGTGGCTATGTATTTGGGCTCTCTATTCTGTACCATTAACCTATCATTTGCAACAATATTACACTGTCTTAATTACTGTAGCTATGTAAGTCTTGGAACCTGGTAGTCTAAATCCAAGTTCGTTCTTCCATATTATCTTGATGATTCATTGTGCTGCACACTTAAATTTGGTGCATGTGTGTATGTAACAACCCAACTAAAAAAGTAAATAACACGAAAGGGGATTACTGTGGGATGAGGGAGGCAAGATATTGAGTCTCTCTCAAGGAATCTGACATTTATCAATACAGGTGCCTGCATGGCAATAATTTAGGGCTGCCTTTATACACAGGGTAAGCAGTCTCCAATTTGCCACAGTCCCCATCATTACCCCATTGTTCCCTACCACTGAAGCAGATGGGCCAGTGCCCACTTCTCATCTTACTCCTGACTTACTTCACTCAATTTATATTGCCACCTGAACCCTGGTGATATTTGAATTAATGGACTAATTTACCAGAACCTGTTGATACAGCTTTGACCATGTGAAGGGTTATTCCTGATAATGGTAAGAAGACTAAATTGCTATGGGTAATTGAGAGAAAGGGAGAGAAGGCTGAGGGCTCTTCTGTAACAGTTTCTCAATCTTAGCACTATTGACATTTTGGGCCAGATCATTCTTTGTTGTGGGGGACTGTCCTGTGCACTGTAGGATATTTGGCAACATCCTTGGCCTCCACCCACTAGATGCCAGTAGCATCCCCCAGTTGTGACAACCAAAACTATCTCTAGGCATTGCCAAGTTGCAGACATTGCCAGACACTGCAGAGGCAGAATTGCACTCAGTTGAGAACAACTGGCCTAAACCCATAATGGAAACAGTAAGCGTAGAAGAGATCTGATGTGGGGGTAGAATAACTGGGTTAGAAATGGTTATAGGACCCCTAAATTTCCCACCTCCTCACCTTCCTTCAGCCAGCAGAAGCAGAACAATACACCTATAAAAAGCAAAAAGAAGAACACTTTGAGAGAGAGTGGACTATGCAGCATGGAGCCATAAAGAGGACAATTGCATCACCAACTCCAAGGGCTGTTCTTATCACATAAAATACAAGGTGATGTCCTTGCCATGGTCAGAAATTTTTTAAAAAATAAATTTAAAGTGGGCTTCATCCCTGGGATGCAAGGCTGGTTCAACATACGCAAATCAATAAATGTAATCCAGCATATAAACAGAACCAAAGACAAAAACCACATGATTATCTCAATAGATGCAGAAAAGGCCTTTGACAAAATTCAACAACCCTTCATGCTAAAAACTCTCAAGAAATTAGGTATTGATGGGACGTATCTCAAAATAATAAGAGCTGTCTATGACAAACCCACAGCCAATATCATACTGAATGGGCAAAAACTGGAAGCATTCCCTCTGAAAACTGGCACAAGACAGGGATGCCCTCTCTCACCGCTCCTATTCAACATAGTGCTGGAAGTTCTGGCCAGAGCAATCAGGCAGGAGAAGGAAATAAAGGGTATTCAACTAGGAAAAGAGGAAGTCAAATTGTCCCTATTTGCAGATGACATGATTGTATATCTAGAAAACCCCATTGTCTCAGCCCCAAATCTCCTTAAGCTGATTAGCAACTTCAGCAAAGTCTCAGGATACAAAATTAATGTACAAAAATCACAAGCATTCTTGTACACCAATAACAGACAAACAGAGAGCCAAATCATGAGTGAACTCCCATTCACAATTGCTTCAAAGAGAATAAAATACCTAGGAATCCAACTTACAAGGGATGTGAAGGACCTCTTCAAGGAGAACTACAAACCACTGCTCAATGAAATAAAAGAGGATACAAACAAATGGAAGGACATTCCATGCTCATGGGTTGGAAGAATCAATATCGTGAAAATGGCCATACTGCCCAAGGTAATTTATAGATTCAATGCCATCCCCATCAAGCTACCAATGACTTTCTTCACAGAATTGGAAAAAACTACTTTAAAGTTCATATGGAACCAAAAAAGAGCCCGCATCGCCAAGTCAATCCTAAGCCAAAAGAACAAAGCTGGAGGCATCACGCTACCTGACTTTAAACTATACTACAAGGCTACAGTAACCAAAACAGCGTGGTACTGGTACCACAACAGAGACATAGATCAATGGAACAGAACAGAGCCCTCAGAAATGATGCCGCATAGCTACAACTATCTGATCTTTGACAAACCTGACAAAAACAAGAAATGGGGAAAGGATTCCCTATTTAATAAATGGTGCTGGGAAAACTGGCTAGCCATATGTAGAAAGCTGCAACTGGATCCCTTCCTTACACCTTATACAAAAATTAATTCAAGATGGATTAAAGACTTATATGTTAGACCTAAAACCATTAAAATCCTACAAGAAAACCTAGGCAATACCATTCAGGACATAGGCGTGGGCAAGGACTTCATGTCTAAAACACCAAAAGCAATGGCAACAAAAGCCAAAATCGACAAATGGGATCTCATTAAACTAAAGAGCTTCTGCACAGCAAAAGAAACTGTCATCAGAGTGAACAGGCAACCTACAGAATGGGAGAAAATTTTTGCAACCTACTCATCTGACAAAGGGCTAATATCCAGAATCTACAATGAACTCAAACAAATTTACAAGAAAAAAACAAACAACCCCATCAAAAAGTGGGCAGAGGACATGAACAGACACTTCTCAAAAGAAGACATTTATGCAGCCCAAAAACACATGAAGAAATGCTCATCATCACTGGCCATCAGAGAAATGCAAATCAAAACCACAGTGAGATACCATCTCACACCAGTTAGAATGGCCATCATTAAAAAATCAGGAAACAATAGGTGCTGGAGAGGATGTGGAGAAATAGGAACACTTTTACACTGTTGGTGGGACTGTAAACTAGTTCAACCATTGTGGAAGTCAGTGTGGCGATTCCTCAGGGATCTCGAACTAGAAATACCATTTGACCCAGCCATCCCATTACTGGGTATATACCCAAAGGACTATAAATCATGCTGCTATAAAGACACATGCACACGTATGTTTATTGC
>NW_026652282.1:13855313-13890475 GCF_009828535.3 Hylobates moloch | reverse complement strand
ATGGGTGCAGGAAATCAACATGGCACATGGATACATATGTAACAAACCTGCACATTGTGCACATGTACCCTAAAACCCTAAAGTATAATAAAAAAAAAAAATTTATGGGGAAAAAAAAATAAAATAAAATAAATTTAAAAATACAACATAAACAATGTCCCCTGGAGCTGTGCAATGTGGTGGTTCTGGATATAAACTATTTAAAAGCTCTCATCTCTCTAAATATTCTATGAATTTTGCCCCATTTCCATTCCACCCCATCCTCCATACACATACACACAAATGCCTCATGTAAATGATATTTGGGGGGAAAATAGATGGTCAATCTATCAAACTAATGCCTAGGAAGCATATCAGAGCCAGAAGTGACTAGGATAGAAACATCGGTCCCTCCACCATTACCTCTGCCTCTCAGAACTTCCAGAAAGATTGGGATGCAGGCTCCCAGCACACACGGGTTGAAGTTCAAGCCAATTTCATTTGAATTTCAAAGGACCTGCATCACAATTCTCTGTATCTGTATTTAATTTACTTTGGTTTCCTTTATTCCATTCCCTATGCATTATCTTTCTTCCCCCTGGCTTTCCTTCAGCCTTGTAGTTTTTATTAACTCTAACACAGGGATGAAGGCACTCACTCTGTTCTGTGAGTGCTATGCCCAGGATAGAAATGGTCCACCCCAGGTACAAGAATAAGGGGTGTATTCTCTGTAGAAAACGTTAAAACAATAAAATTGACTAAAAGTTAGTTGGCTTTTATCATCACCATGAACCCGTTAAGTCTAAACAATGTCAATGATAAAATACTCATCCTCCTAAAAAATATTTTGTTGGTCTACATTCTAAACAATTACTGTGGCTATTGTTGAGTTTTAAAATACATATATATATGTATTTTATATATATATATACACACACACATACACACGTGTGTGTGTATATATGTGTGTGTGTATATATATATACACACACACATATATAATGTCTTCTGCTGATGATGCTAGAGGATTTTCACAGGTGAATCTTGAAATTTTTACAGTTTCTTTGTCAATTCCTTCTTTCTGCCAAATCTGCTAAGAGGATTTCAGGGCAAATAAAGGAAAATATATCTGGGTTATAATTTAATACCCAAAGATAAAGATCCTTTTCCCTCTATGTTTGAAAGAAAAATGCAATGAGGTAAACACCACTCAGAGTCTGGAAATACTTTTGTTCACATTTCCAGAACACTTCACATTTGAAAAACAATACGGCAGGGTTCTTTGAAGTTACAGTTTGCCATGGAGATGCTCTACTTGAAGCATTTTCTCCTGCAGGCTTGGTAATTTTTCAAAAGTGTTTAATAAACTCATAGAGCACTCTTGTTCAAAAGGAATTGTATATTTCAGCTTCATTTCCACACTCTTTATTTCTGCCCTTTGATAGACTTCTTGATAAAAAGGGAGTCCTGCACCTCTCAGTCATCTCAGGGCCCATGACATCTCCCCTTTCAAAAAGAGCTGAAGATAGAAAAAGTCTCACATCATTCACTAGGACTCCTGCTTACCAGGGTTTAGTCACTTGTGTTCTGGGCTTTGGTCCTTTGCCCAAACACATGCCAGAAGATATATAACAAATTAAACTAGCAGGTTTGGTCCATGTTAAAACATTAGTTTACAATCTTCCAGTAAAGCATTTCCTTTCTAGAGAGCAGGAAAAATTTGGGAGAACACAAATCATTCCTTGAATACTCATGAAGTAAGCAACTTCATGCACTTCTTAAATCTTGAAAAGAGCTGTAATCTCAGGGTGGTTTATGCCTTCTCAAGCAAGGCCTTCCCATTTGGCCTCATGCCCTACCTTTGCATCCTTCTCTGCTCCATATTCCATATCCATCTGCTATAATTTGAATGTTTGTCCCCAGCAAAACTCACATTGAAACTTAATCCCCAAAGTGGCAGTGTTAAGAGGTGGGGCCTTTGAGAGTTAATTAGGTCATGATGGCTGCCCTCATGAATGAATTAATCCATTCATGAATTAACGGGTTATCATGGGATTGGGACTCATGGCTTTATAAGCAGCAGCAGCAGAGAGACCTGAGCTAGCATACTCAACTCCCTCACCATGTGATATCGCCCGCCACCTTGAGACTCTACAGAGAGTCCCACCAGCAAGAATGCCCTCACCAGATGTGGCCCCTCAACCTTGGACTTCTCAGCCTCTATAACTGTAAGAAATAAATTTCATTTCTTTATAAATTATCCAGTTTTGGGTATTCTGTTATAAGCAACAGAAAACAAATTAAGACACCATCTATTCCATCCACATGAGAATTTCTTTGCAGTTCCAGAATATATCATGTTCTTATCCTATCCCGCCTTAGCACATGCAGCTCTCTCTGCCTGGAATATTCTCTTCTTCCTAGTAAGTGCCTATCCCTCTTTTAAGAGTATTCCATGAAGCCTTCCTGAATCCTCATAATCTGAGTTAAATACCCCTCCTGTGTGTTCTCAGAGCAACCTGGCCTTGCGTCTTCTGGTACATACTGTGTTCACCAAAACTTTTTCCTCTGGAGCTCACAGCTAGACTACATTTCCTGGTCTCCCTTGTGGTTAACTTTTGTCAGATGATTGAATTCCAGCAAATGAAGAAAAGTGATGTGTGTTACTTCTGTGAAAGGTAATTGTATCTTCTCCACCATCTCTCTTTTCTCAAACCATTGGCTAAAGGGAGGAAACTCCCCAGCCCTAGGGGACAACGGCGCCACACATGTAAGGAGTCTGGGTCCCTGAACAACCACAAGGAAAACAGGACAACTGTAAGCACCCACCCTGGATGGTGAGGTGAATGAGATTCATTGAACTCCCAGGGTTCTTTGTTACAGCAGTTGTCCTACCCTTATACAACATAGCACCTATCCCACTCTGCACTGCAATGCATTTGTAGGTCTCTGTCCCACTGGACTGTGGGCTCCTTGGGGGAAGGAGTTGTGTCTTGTTAGTCTCATCTCCAGCTCCTAACACAGTGCTCAGTTAAACAGGAGGAACACATTAAATAAATATCGATGGAAGGAGGGTCATGGGAAGGAACAAACTCATGGATAGAAAATGTAGCACAGCAAAAACTATGCCCTGGAAACACAATTAGCCTTTGCTCTGAATCAGCTGAGACTCTGGATGAGTCAGTTTTGCCTTTCTGCACCATAGTTTCTTTGACTGTAAAATGAGATTGGCTAGTCAGTAGTTCCAGCTTTAGCGTACATCAGCATCACCCAGAGGGCTTATTAACACATGGATTGCTGGGTCCCACTACCAGGTTCCTGATTCAGTTGGTGCAGGGCAGGGGTGGCAAGAATTTGCATTTCTAGTAAGTCCCTGATGATGCTGATATTGCTAGTCTGGGGACCACACTTTGAGAACTGCTTGCATAGATTATCTCAGATCCCTTTTATCTCTAAAGTAAATGACCCAGTCATCCATATCAGTGCTTACGAATGGTCAGGGCCTGGTGATCTCCAGCATCCAAGCTTATGGGCCAAATGATAGATGATTCTTCCAGAGTTAGTTTGTCCTTTGGGACTACTAGATTGGAAATATCCTATGTGTAGCCCACCATTTGCATTCACAATATGGAATAAAACCCCTCACCCAACAGGAGAGGTACCTCCCCAAATTATTCAAATTTTAAAGGTAAGAAACTGTAACTAGGGTGCCAGATTACTTGGTTGAGATTTCAAGCCAACTCTTCCTGATTTTTCCCCATCACCCCAACTCCAGCTAAAGACATCATGATGGGAATATTTTTGAACAAAAGAACAGTGACAAGATAAAGCAAATAATCTGGCCCCACATTAAGCCAAGTTTTCAATTTAGCAGATCTTTAAAATGCACTGTGAGTCAGCCATGATATCCTATGACTGCCAAGTGTTTACTGTGTGCAGTTATTTAAGAACCTGTCTTAGATCACCAGGAGGTAAAAGTAACCAAATCTCAGACTTTGACTTAATTGGAAAGACTCTCAACTCCTTTTCCCATCATTTTCATTAAATGCATGAGACCAAATGCAAATCACAATATATTGACACCAAGACTCCATAAAACCCACACTTAGTTATCATACATTTATTTTTAACATAGCACCCCAGTTTCACATCATGTATATTTTCCAAAGTTGGAGATCTTTAACTATGTTCTTCACAGACTTCAACAAGTGTGAAAAAGAGGCAGTAAGGTTAGCTTGAGTCTACAAGTCACAATCCAAATATAGGACACCTATGTTTAAGGTCAATATACATAATGTTCCCAATGCTTAGCAAATGAATGAGACTCTGGCTGAGTAAAATATTAACACAACTTGTTAGCACATTATCATGAAAAGACAGAAGGCATCAAATATATACTTTGCTGTTACACTTTTTACTGTTCAATGTACTTGTAGTGAAAAAATATACATTTTTACTTTCAAGGTTAAAATAGACCATCAGCTCATTATCTCTCTTAGCCAATAGCTATGAAGACTAAAATGGCTCTTCTTGCTTCTGGCTCACTTGAACATCTTATTTGTGCTGAAGACAAAAAGGATGGCAGTGCTAAAGAAAAGGGTATACCCGGTTCCCAAGATAGGTGCGGTTGAGGATCTCGCACAAGGTGACTTAAAACAAAAATAACACAACTCAGTTGATCCAATCTCCACACAATGGGGTTGCAGAATCAACTGTTCCAGCCCCAGGGAAGAGCTCCCTGAAAGAGCTTTAGGATCTAGCCCTGTTGTTCAACAGAGGGCTTCAGGATGGAATTGGTATCTGAAGGTTTCTTTACTGTAGTTCCCAAATTCCAATTTAAGCCCTTTTAAAGTCTAGTGTCTTCTGGTCTTCAGAGTCATAACCTCACTTCTCTAATATCCCACAGCCATGACATTAGCTTACAGCAAGACCAGAGTATTCACAAAACATGAAAAAATGAGCATTACCCAATTGTTGACAGCAGAGCAAGGCTTCTATAACTAGAACATGTCCTGTGTATTGAAACCCTGCAATGCCTCCTAGAAAAGGTTCCTTTATCATCATGTGTGTTGGCATGTGTAGAAAATAACTATACAAGCCTAAAAGCAACTGTGTACTTTGGATGTCTTGCTCATACTAACAGACTGACTGCTTTAGGGCATGCATGTAACACAGCCTACAAAAGCCTTTTTTAGAGGAGGGCAACAGCTCTTCGAATCTGCTTGCATTGCTTTTAAAGTCTGGCCCTCCATGTCTGCTGCTCTTGGGAAATTCACATAACCAGATGCATTTCTCCTTACAAACAAGCGAAGCAGGGTGGCTCACAGAGTAATACCCACATTCAAATTGCCATCAATGACTGACCTATCGGTGCTGGTGGGATCTCCCTTAGCTTGTGCTGAAGGAGGAACAAGACGTGAGCTGAGGACTCCAAAAACACAAATCCCCACTTCTTACTAGGAAATTGAACCATAGTCATGATACAAAAAAAAAGTAACAAAACACCCATAACTAAAGTATAAATTCAACTGATCCTTTGAAATCAGAGTTTTAAAAGAATACACTTGAAACAGTAAAGCAGTTAGAAAGAAAAACCAAAATTACCAGTGTTCTCTTTAAACAGAGTGGGAAAACACCTCTTAACTACTATTTCATTTTGTTCACATTCAGAATGTTCAAACCAGAACCTAATGATCCCTACTTGTCAATAATATGGGAAGCTCTGGTTGCTATGATATGTTATATTCTTTTCTTTTTATTTTTAAAACCACATTCCCTTGGCGATATCTAGTGAGAAGGTGTGATTCTAGTTTGTGTTGAACAAATGTTTTTAGCTCTAAGGTGTTATACTGTAATTGAGATCTTTCCAACTACTGCTTGAAAGTAGACATTGGCAAATGCCTGCCTTAATTGCAAAAAACATATGAATTCCAATATTACCTTATTGATCTTCTGAGTACGCATCTATTATTACCATGGCTGTGAGATCATTTAAGAAACAGACAAATGTCATTTAGAAACAGACTATAGAATCAAATCACAACTAAAGAGAATGCTTTATGATAGCTCAGACAGTGGTAGGAAATCAAAGGCAAATTCACATTTTTGATTATTCACCCTAAAATATGCTGAAATTGAACATTTGTGACCCAAGTAACTAAAAATACATTGAAGAAAACTATAACTTAACTACATATTGAGTTCATTTCAATCGCAGTAGTCTATTTTAAAAACAACCTCCCATAAGGAATACAGGAATAGAATCCATTGAAAGCAACAGCTGTCAAAAACTCTGCCAAGAAACTCAGAGTAACTTACTGCATCATAAAAGGTGAGGTGTTCAGGAAAACAAATAGTCATATTCTTTTCTTTCAGATTTTGTCACTTCAATCCAAGAGAAATTTCTAGAGAATCTAACTCAAAAGCCATAAAATCAGGTTGGCGCCCCAAATCTGCCACTAGTTACCTCTTTCTATGGATTTTTTGGGCCAGCAACTGCTTTTTCTTAGGGCTGTGGTTTCCCCACATGCAAACTGCAAGTGATGGGTACCAGTCCTGCCCAGCTCTGACATCCTATTCTCCAGTGACAGTAAGATGGGCACAGCTTCCAGCTAAGCTGCCTCCTCTCCCAATCATGCCCAAGCACTTGTTTAATATTTGTAAAGCAGTTAGATCCTTCCAATTAAGGCAAATATCTGCCTCAATTACAACATATACATTCATTCCAGATATCTACCTTTTAGTTTTGCTTTGATGTCTGCTGGATAGGAAAGTAGCAAAAGCAATATGCCACATATGAGAGATGCCGAGGGACCAAATAAGCCAGCTGTCAGCTACTACTGTGCTTTCATCTGTGGGACTGTAGGATCCCAATGGGGGAAGACCACTCAACAGCAAGGTAATTCAACCCCTATGGATGGGGACAACATTGACCTTCTGTCTATAGAATTCTCCCCAACAGGCAGGTCTAATCTTGGAGCAGTTTTATGGAAGAGGTATAATGGTGATTTCAGTAATTCAGCCATCCTATAAATCACATTAAAGGCTCATGGAAATATTATCAGGCGTTACAATCCTAAATTAAAGTGCACATCCTAAGAAAACACAGAAAGAGAGGATGAGCACTACTTAGGTAATAATAATAGTAGTGTGTCATTACTTGTGTGTTATGCACACACATTTAACTGTTTTTTAAAAATTCACTTCTAAGCAACTAATAAACTGTGGTTACAGTTAAGTCCACCCAAGAAGGTAGGTATAGTTATTATTAGTGTGTGCTTGCCTATCTTAAAATATTGATGAGATTATGAAACTCAGGGGAATTTGATTGTCCAATGCAAGTTTTTTCCCTTAATGAAAACCAAGCCAACCAAACAAAACCCCAACCTCCCAATATGGCTCACTCTGGCACTGACTTCATGGAGGGGAGGGGAAAAGCATGTCAATATTTTTAAAATGAACACTGCAGACTAACATTCCTTAGTTTATACGTCTGCCTAATGGAAATGAAGTGCTATCCCAACTGAGAGCATATGTACTGGAAGATTATGAGATAAAGTGCACATGCTAGTATTTCCTGGATTGAATTTACCAAAAGCCAAACATGCTGTGAAACGTCTGCAATAAGAACAGTGTTGATAGCCGGGCGGGTGGCTCACGCCTGTAATCCCAGCACTTTGAGAGGCCAAGGCGCGTGGATCACTTGAGGTCAGGAGTTCGACACTAGCCTAGCCAACATGACAAAATCCCATCTCTACTAAAAATACAAAAATTAGCCGGCCGTGGTGGTGGGTGCCTGTAATCCCAGCTACTCAGGAGGCTGAGGCACGAGAATTGCTTGAACCCGGGAGGTGGAGGTTGCAGTGAGTCAAGATTTTGCCACTGCACTCCAGCCTGGGTGACAGAGCGAGACTCCATCTCAAAAAAAACAAAAACAAAAACAAAAAACAAAACACTGCTGATAAAATTTGTTGTAGCCCCTAGATCTCAGAACATGGAAAAAGCAGTTGCCTAAAAATTTGTGCTGACCCATTCATAATCTTCGGAAGAGTTTAAACTTACTCCCAACCCTTCCCCCACAAAAACAAAAAAGGCAGCAAATGGGGAAGAAAAAAAGGGAATAGGGAAATAGTTCAAGTTTCATGATTTTCAAAATCAATTCAAAATCCTTAAATATGCACGGAGTAGATTTGACAATTTGTTTTTCTGTGGAAAAACATCATCTGTTTGAGCCTTTATCCTCTGCCATTAAGCTATTGATAAAGTTTGCCAATGGACTAAGGAAACATTAAATAAATGCCTGCTTGTTCTAAAAGCTCTCAACTCTATTGAAATCAAAGGCTGAATCCCACATACTGCAAACCTATCCAAAACTGCTTCAAAAAGACTCTGTACACCCCCACCCTGCTACCCTAAGAATGGGGAAATTAGTAAAATGCAAAAGAGACAGCATCTCTTGCCATTAGTCTCTCAAAGTGGTGTTAACGCTGGCATGCCCTGTGAGGGTCAGTAGCCCTGTGCCCCCGAGGTCCCATTTTCAACTTGGGCTTTAAGGAGAAGCAGTAGCTACTTAAATTTCTGTAGGATACTGGCTTCTGCAATTTGAGCTTACTGTTTTACATTACCTACACTGGAGTTAATTGGGCTCCTCTGAATCTGATATAAACCAATCACTTCCCAAGAATACACTTTACAGAGAACAAAACAGTCATATATCCAGCATGAGGACCACTTTCTTTATCTCTTCATACCCCATACATTTGCAATCCAGGTTAAAATAAAGATTAAAATAACTACTACAGATTGTTGGTAACAACCATTTCCCCTTCTTCCCCAGTTTGGATACCTGGGTTCAAACAACAAATGTTTATCAATCCTAACAGTCTCATCAGCCTTTCGTATTTGATGGGTGGTTTCCAAACTCATGCATTTACAGATATATTATCCCATGCAGGATAAAAGTAGAGATCTGGCAACTATTTATTTAATTTGGTCAGGCAAGGCAGTCAAAGCAGACTTCTCTTGACCAAAAATTTACATGAAAGGACTGAGTTGTCTGGGTTGACAGCCTAGCTTGGCCAAGTTAAATAGCTCATTGCCAAAACCTCCACTTTACAGAGGTGTAAAGACCCAGTAAGTCTTTGACATTCAATAGAAAACAATAGTCATGTATTATTTATAGCTAGATATAATATCAAAATGGCACTAGAGAAGCAATTTTTGGCATATAGTGGTAGAGGGCACAGCGCCAGTCTAAATCTGATGCTTTTATTTTAGCTTTTGTTTTTATTATGGTCACACCAATGACTATCTAGTTGGAATCCCAATTACTCAGGAAACCAACCTACTCTATGTGATATACATACAAAAAGCATCCTGAAAGTACTTGGTTACAAGCATCCTGAAGGTTCTTGGTTATAAGGTTTTATAGAAAACATAAATTCTTTAAATAAATAATGCTCTAAGTTATTTTTATTTGCTAGAAGACTGATTTTTGGTAAGGAGCAGCATCTAATACCTTGCAGAAGTACTTAAGAATAGGAGACAAATTCCACTGATAATTAGCATTTCAAGTGTGATAATCAGTTGAAGTATTTTTTCCACCACAGTAAAACATACAAGTGAAGTGCAAGAGAAAAGGTCATATGGATTATATTTTGCTGCTCACAGCTTTTGACACAGTCAAACATCTATGACAAGTAGTTGGGTTCAAAACATTCAAAAGAAAGATCTTGGCAGACAAGGTCACCCACTGTCACTTGAACCATGGGGGGTCACAACACAGTGACTGGACGAAGTTGTTCCAATTGGTTTTCCAATGCAATTCGTTCTTGATGAACCTCCTGAGTTGTACAAAACACAAGAAAAACAAAAAAGCAAAGGGGTCATTTCTTGAATTCATCCCTACTTCATCAGATATTAAAAGGAAACTTATAACTGGACCCACAAATACAAGTGCTGTATAACTCAAGAACAGGAGGACTGGGAGGTATCAGATTTAATGCTGGTGACCAGACAAAAGGGGCTTCACAATTGTAATCTCTCAACTGCTTTCTGAAGTTGATGAAATGAAACTGACCTACTCCCCTCTACTACCCTGCCCTAGTTTTAGCCTGTTTTAACAAGATCAGTAGCTGGTAGAGACAGTCATTAAAAATTAAAAGACTAGGAGAGAGCAGAAAGCAAAAACAGACTCCCAATACTGAGCAGTGAGCCAACAGGACTTAAATTTCTAGTTGCAATCTCTGGCTTGTAATCCCGCACCATACTCAGTCAGGTCTGAGGGCCAAAAAGGTACGCTAGTTGCCACTCCACCAAAGTCTCATCCAGGTTTCTGCACAACATATGGTGTAAGGTACGACATCTGGGTGAAAGGTAGAAAAGAGGCTGAGCAATCTGCTATTTGGGAATTCAAACTTTCGGTCCTAAAATAGATTTTTTGGCAGGAAGAGAGGGGACACATAAAGGTATTCAAGTAGAATCAGTCAAGGTGGGAAAGAATCCTGTATAAAGGCTGAATTGTGAGATTCAGAAGAATCAGCATACTAATAGTCAGTATACAACTTCACAAGCATTTATTCACATGCTCTCCTAGCCACCCAGCCAGAAGTCTTTTGGTTTCTATCTCCTACAGGTGAGGTAATGCTCTAGCTGTGATGGTATCAGCAAAGAATATGCCAGATCAGAGCAATAGGGCTTATGTTCAAATGACTTGAGAAAGATAATAAAGTTAATGAACAAGATACTTCCAGAAGGAAATAAGATAACATAATAGAGAGTAACAGAGGGGGATCTGGGATAAAGGAGAGAGAGTGCCCTGGGAAGGCTTCTCAGAGTTAGCACTACTTGAGCAAAGACTTAAATGAAATGAGGAGTGAGCCATATGAAGATATGAGGGGAAGGATATTCACAGAGACAAAAGGGCAACTGCAAAGGCCCTGAGGAGCGAGTGAGTTTGGTGAATTTGATGAACAAAAACCCTGTGTGACCTGAGTAGATGGAACAAGGAAGACATTGGCAGGAAATGAAGTCAGAGATTTAAGCAAGGAGCCAGATCGTACAGGGCCTTGTGGGCAGAGGAAAGAGTATGGAAGTGTAGCGGGGATGGCATTGACAGTTTCCCGTTCGTGGTGTCGGGCGCGCGTCAGACCGAGTCTCTGTAGCCCAGGCTGGAGTGCAATGGCGCTATCTCGGCTCACTGCAAGCTCCACCTCCTGGGTTCACGCCATTCTCCTGCCTCAGCCTCCCGAGTAGCTGGGACTACAGGCACCCACCACCACGCCCGGCTAATTTTCTGTATTTTTAGTAGAGACGGGGTTTCACCATGTTAGCCAGGATGGTCTCGATCTCCTGACCTCGTGATCTGCCCACCTTGGCCTCCCAAAATGCTGGGATTACAGGCGTGAGCCACCACACCCAGCCCGGCATTGACGGTTTCTAATCAGGGAAGGAACATGACCCAACTTAAAATTCAAAATTTTCACTCTGGCTACTGCATAGACAGTAGATTATAGCAGGGTGAGAGTGGAAGCAGGGGAGCAACTGGGAGGTTACTGCAGGGACCCAGGTGAGAAATGAAAATGGCTTCCGTCAGGGTAGAAGCCATGAAGATGAAGAGAAGTGGACGAATTCCAGATAAATCTTGAATCTAGAACTGGTAGGACTTGCTGATGAAGTTGATGTAGGAGAGAAGGAAAATCTGAGGATGACTCCTGGGATTTTTGTATGAAGAAAGTAGCTGGCTGTTAGTGATATTGAGAATGAGAAGATTAGATAAGAAATGAGTATTTCGAGGAGAGGGTTGACAATTAATTATCTGAGATGTGTATTGGATATCTAAGGAGAAAACATTAAGTAAGAAGTTATGTATGCACGTCTAGAGCACAGAGGAAAGGAGAAGTAGGGCTTGAGACATAAATTAGGTTTCATTAGTTTATGGATGGTCTTCAAAGCCATGAGACCATACAACATCATCTAGCAAAACAGTATAGATAGAGGTTTCAGGTAAAGATGGAAGACTGACCAGGGGGTACCACACTCTCTCCCTCCTGGAGCACCACTAAAACAATACAGCAACTTTTGAAAAAGTCACGGACCCACAAGACAGGGAAAACAAAAGGGACAAGATGACAGCAATAAAATTTGAAAGCTGAGTGGCAAACTGGTGAATGGTAAATGACTTAGGAAATCCAGGAAAATAAATGTGGGAATTCTGCCAGCTGCTGAGTATGTCTATTCCAAGCATGCATTCCAGAGCTAGGGAAATAACCACAGGGTGAGTTTGGGAGTCCACTGGGTCCACTGTGAGACGAACGTAAGCTAAAACTCCATTGATCACCTGATCTCCCTAAGCCCCAACTCTGATGGGCCACGGTGACACTTTGCATCTCCTGGAATTAGTGTGAGTTCAGAGCTAGTGTCTAGTAATTCCCCAAAAGTCTAATTATTTCCCTTCCTCTAATGCACAGTCACCCTGGCAAACGGCAGCAGGGTCCTCTTGGGAAAGGCTAGGAGAAAGATTTGCAGTGTAAATTTTTGGCTGCACAGTGGGGTCCTTCCTTAAGGAGACATAGATGCCCCTTCAACATTCAAGAGGTTCTGGATCTATAAACTGGCTTAGCCTGGGAATTAATTGAGGGGCTATGACTATAGTTCTGTTTCAATGATTCTTCAGACTTCTGTTCACTAGACTTAGAACTTTTCCACTCACACAGATCAAGTAAAGAAAGCTGAGTCCCAAGCTAACATGAAGAAAAATAAGAACCAATTTGATTTTACATAGGAGAATTCCTGAAAGACTCAAATTGGCAACACCAGATACCTATGAAAGTGGGAGTACATAAGGGGAGATGGGGGTTGGCTAAAATAAGTGTTGGCTGAAAATCTGTTTCAGAAGCAATTAGATCCCCAGATCATTCCTGCCACCAGGGCAGAATGCTGAAGGTTTATTTCTTGAAAAGGTACAACAGATAGCATCTGGATTAGCAAGAAACAAGCACAGTTGAGGACAAGACACTGGGCCAGAAATAGGGAGAGTGAAGGAATATCCTGGACTGCTGAGACCTACAGCCCTCTTGCTCCACTGAACCAACTCTTTCCCTCCATGTAGGTGACCAAAACAGTCTCTACTCTGGAGACCCCAACCAGACCAAGAGGAAAGAGCTAATCATACTCCCTTTGGGGGTTCCCCAACTATACAGCCGAGCCAAATTGCCAGACAGTGAAGCTCAGAGTTGACAAGCCTCACAACGTGCAATGAACTTCCAATCAGTGTTTTCATCTTCCTTTTAAATATGAGCAAAGAAGGGCCATCAGATATCGAAGGAAAGCATCTAAGATAAAGCACATACAACACAACACAACACACACAAACTATTCAGGAAGAAGAAAGAAAAATGACCATAAAAAAGATCACAATGAGTTCTGCACATGTTTCCCAGAACTTAAAGTATAACTTAAAAAAAGATCACAACAATGAAACAAGAATAGGATATCGTCAAAAATAAACAGAGAACAAAAAATTATTGGTTATTAAACAACAGAAGATTTAGAATATATAATTAAGTTTCCAGAAATAGACAAAAATAAAGAAGAAAAGGTAGGAAGAAAGAGAAAACAGAAGAGAAAATATGAGAAAATTAGAAACTAAGCTGAGAAGTCCAATGTCTGAATATCAATCAGTAAGGGAGAATGAGAAAAAAATGGGGGTGAGGGCAGGGGGAGGAAATAATCAACAACAACAAAAATGAAAATAAAAAACTCTTCAGAACTGGGGAATATCAGTTTCCAAATTAAAAGGGCCCATCAAATGTAGAGAATAATGGATGAAACTGGCCTACCCCAAAGCAGAGGGAGAGAGGAGAAAACCAAAACCAAACAAAATGCAAAACAAAACAAGTTCACATACAAAGTTTTATAAAACAGAATGAACTTTGACACTTAAAAAATAACTTTTTAAAATTATCATAGGGTAAAACAATTTTTTTCTTTTAGTGTACAGATTTGTGTAACTACCACCACAAAGAAGATACATTACAGTTCTACCAACCCCAAAGGTTCCCTGGGACTACTCATACAAACTCTCATCTCATGCATAACCCCTGATAGCCACTGATTTGCTTCACATCAGTATAGTTGTACCTTTTCAAGAAGGTCAAATAAAAGCAATCATACAGTACACAACCTTTTGATACTGGCTTGTCTCACTCTGTATAATGTCTGAGTTTCATCCAAGTTGTGTATCATTTCTTTTCTCTGTTGAGTACTATTCCATTGTATGAATGTATCCCAATTTATTCATTCATCTTTTGAAGGACATTTGTGTTGTTTCCAGGTTTGGGCTATCATTAATAAAACTGCTATGTAAATTCATATATAGATTTTTGAGTGAACATAAACTTTCATTTCACTAAGGTAGAGAGACAAGCTGGGTCACATGGTTAGTGTATGTATAACTTCACAGGAAACTGCTGAACAATTTTTCAGAGTGGTGGTACCATTCTGCATTCCCACCACCAATAAATGAGAGTTCTAATTGCCAGCACTTGGTGATGTCACATTTTTTGTTTTAGCAATTCTAGTATGTGTATAGTGGTATGTAATTGTGGTTTAAATTTGCATTTCCCAAATGGCTAATGATGTTGAATATCTTCTCATGTACTTATTTGCCATCTTTATATATTCTTTAGTGAAGTGTCTGTTCAAATCCTTTGCCCATTTTTAAATTGAGATGTTTTGGTTTTGAGAGTTCTTATTATTGAGTTTTAAGAGTTCTTTATATAATTGAGATATAAGTCTTTTATCAAATATGTGTTTTGCAAATACTTTCTCCCACTCAGCAGCTTGTCTCTTAATTTTCTTAACTATGCTTGGCAAAATAAAAGGTTTTAATTTTGATGAAGTCCAATTTTTTTAGTTTTTCTCTGTTATAGATTGTGCTTTTGGTGTTATTTCTAACTCCAGATCATGAAGATTTTTCTATGTTTTCTTCTAAAAATTTTATAGCTTTATGTTTTACATTTACATCTATGACTCATTTCAAGTTAATTTCTGTATAGATGTGAGGCTTAGATCAAGGCCCTTTTTTTAAATGCAAATGACAAATTGTTATAAAACAATTTGTTGAAAACTATTATTTCTCATTGAATTGATTTTGCACCTTTGTCAAAGATCAAATGGCTGTTTTCATGTGGTCTATTTCAGGACTCTGTATCCTATTCCACTGATCTATGCATCAGCATCTTGATTACTGGAGCTTGACAGTAAAGTGATTCCTCCAACTTTGTTCTTCCTTTTCAAATTTGTTTAAGCAATTCCAGCTCCTTGGCCTTTACACGTAAGTTTTGGGATTAGCTTGTCTATACTCACAAAAAATCCTGCTGGGATTTTTACCGGTTTTGTAATAAATCTACAGACTACTTTGGAGAAAAATAACATTTGAAAAGATATTTCATAAAGATATGAAAGGTAAATAATCACAAAGAAAAGTGGACAACATAATTAGTCAGCAAAGAGATGATAAAAACTATATCACTACATGGCTAGCTAAAATTAATAAGAATCATAACACCAAATGTTGGCAAAGATGCGGAACAACTGGAACTCTCATACATCAGTGGTAGGAGTAAAGACTGCTACAACCACCTTGGAAAACGATCTAGCAGTTTCTCAGAAACTAACCACATACACTTACCATGTTACCTACGAATCCCAATCCAAGAGAAATGAGAACATATTTCCATACAGAGACTTATTCAAAAATGCAGTTTTATTCCAAATTGTCAAAAACTGGAAACAGCTCAGGTGTCTGTCAATAGAATTGATAACCAAACTGTAACATATTCACCCAATGGGATACTACTCATGAATAAAAATGAATGAATTACTGATACACACAACAATATAAATGAATCTCAAAAACATAATACTAAGTGAAAGAAGCTTTACACGAAGTATAAGTTGTAAGATACCGCTTATATAAAGTTATAGAACAGGCAAAACTATGGTATAAAAATTAGAATAGTGATTGCCTCTGTGTGGGTAGGGCAGGAATTGACTAGGAAAAAGCATGAGGGAGCTTCCTGGGGTGATGGTAATATTCTCTATCTTTTGGGGGTTTGGATTCCGTAAGTACATGTACTTGTTACAAACTCAGCAAATGTACACTTAAGATTTGTGCTTGTGCTGGTGCAGTGGCTCACGCCTGTAATCCCAGCACTCTGGGAGACCTAGGTGGGCAGATCACGAGGTCAGGAGATCGAGGCCATCCTGGCTAACACAGTGAAACCCCGTCCCTACTAAAAATACAAAAAGTTGGCCGGGCGTGGTGGCAGGCGCCTGTAGTCCCAGCTACTCAGGAGGCTGAGCCAGAAGAATGGTGTGAACCCGGGAGGCAGAGCTTGCAGTGAGCCGAGATCACACCACCACACCCCAGCGTGGGCAACAGAGCGAGATTCCATCTCTAATAATAATAATAATAATAATAATAATAATAATAATAATAATATTTGTGCATGCATTTTATATAAACATTTTACATCATAAGAAAAAACTGTAAAAATATATTGAACTCTAGCTAATTATATGCATGCTAAAATATTCAGGGAAAGTATACAGATATCTGCAATTTATTTGAAAATATGTCAAAAATAAGATGAACTGATGGACACAAGGATAAATGGGTAGATACGTGATTAAAAACAAGTATAGTAAAATGTTATTGTAGAACTGAAGTGATGTCTATACAAGCAGTCGCTTATGATTCTTTCAACTTTCCTGTATGTTTGAAAATTTTCATACTAAAATATTGGGGCAAATGGGGTTGGGGTATAAAAGTTAAGTCAGGGAAGGAAGAGACAGCAGAGAATGAAAATGGGAAGCACCAGTGAAGCAGAAGGAAAACCAGGAGAGTATGGTATGTCAAAAACCAGTTATAAAAGCAATTTCAGAGGAGGAAATGATCAATTGTGTAGAATTCTTCTGAAAAGAAATAATAATATTAAAACAGCCCCATTGGATTTAGCCACAAGACGGGTGTGAGCGGAGGAGGACGAAGCCAACTGAAGTGGAAGGAAGAGAAAATTACTGGTTTGAAAGTAAAGATAATGAATAAAAACCACTCCTAAGAAACTTTTCTGTGAAGGGGACCAAAGAAATGAGGCAGTAATTGGCCAAGTGTAATGGACAATACTGGAGCATATTTACGTGTGGATGGCGAATGATCCAGTAGAGAACTGGGGGATATAGTGGATAGAATCATGTCCCCTCAAAATATATGTTTAAGTCCTAACCCCCAGTATCTGTAAATGTGACCTTATATGCAAATAGGTTCTTTGCAGATGTAATCAAGTTAAGATGAGGTCATGCTAGATTAGGGTGGGTCCTAACCCAATGATAGGTGCCCTTATAAGAGGATACAATAAGAAGAGAAATTTGGACACAGACACAGAGAGATACAGGAAGAAGGCCATGTGACAACAGAGGCAGAGATTGGAGTGATGCAGCTACAAGCCAAGGAATGCCCAGGACTGCCAGCAACATCAGAAGCTGGGAAGAGGTAAGGAAGGATTATCTTCTAGAGCCTTCAAAGAGAGCATAGCTCTGCCAATATCTTGATTTCAGAGTTCTAGCCTCCAGAGCTGTGAGAGAATCGTTTTTGGTTATCTTAAGCCACCACATTTGTGGTATTTTGTTATAGCAGCCCTGAGAAACTAACACAGGGGAGAGTAATGATGAAGAGAAACAGGGGTGATGTCGTTGAGAAGGTGAAATGGAACCATTTGCAAGGTACCAGAGGAGGGGCTGGCCTTTGATAGTACCAGGGTGACTTCCTTCTACTGAAATAAGAATTTACATCCTCTTTCAGAGAGGATGTAAATTATTAAGGGATTACCCAGAAGCTTTGGATAATAAAGAATGCTTCAAACAGCCTTCGTAATAGATTGTCTTTCCTTTTAACTCACACACAATATGAAGCCTACATATTAAAGTCACTAGTCTTCCTCTGACTACGCAAGAACCAACCCATGAAACTTAAATACAGTAATTCTCCACCTTCCAAAAAGGGTTTGAGAACAAAGAGGCAAGTCTTATCAACAGGGATGGAACTAAATGGTCAGCCAATGGTCACATCAGATCACTGTATATGATAGATATGGAGACATCACTATGTACCCCACCCAATAAATATGTACAATTATTATATGCCTATTAAATTAAAAAAACAACTTTTTAAAAGCCAGGGAAAAGCCTGGTCATCCAAAGCTGGGACTCATTCCTTACCTTGAGCTGCTGCTGGAGCTCACTGTTCAGCCGAGCCAGCACTGCGTTTGCCTCTTTATTTTTGCGGATAGCAGTTTGAATGGCCTTCTTCTGTTTGGAAGACTGCCTATAGAAAAGCACAAACACTTCGGTGAAAAAGGACTTAGAGGTCTGGACCCTTGAGGGTCAGAACTCTGATTCATGAGAGGTGTTAAACTAACAAGTGGTTAACAACACAGGGCTCCAAAAATAAAATCTCATATTCACAGGCGGTCAGGAAGATAGACAACAAATGAAACCAATTTGTTGGGATGAATTATTTACACCTGAAGTAATTCCCATTTTATAACTTGAATAAAAGCTGTGAAGTGGGCCTTTTCAAACATTTGTGTTCCATTTATTCCAAGACATTTTAATAAGTATTTCTTCCTAACAAACCATATTAACTGGAATGCCCTTTTTGTGTAAGAATTAATAGCACTTAAAAGACCTGCAGGTGTCCCCTGTGAACAAGTCTGAAGGAAAATAACACAAGAACCTTCTTTTTAGCAAAAATTCTACATTAACTTAGCCAGACTACCTACCTCTACCTTATTTATTATTAGGCATGAATGCCTAAGTATACATGTGTGTGTGTGCATAAATGTGCACTCATGTGTATGTGCATGGACCAGCATATATCTGTGGCTCTTGAGAAAAATACAGAACGTTTTAATACCAGTATTTCCCAATTAGCAGCAAATTCACAGAACAGGCATAACCAGAGTGACCACGCATCCTACTGTACCCATTACAGTCTCCATTTAAACTGTCTGTCTAGCATAAGTACATTAGCGCTCTCTTTACTTTTCAAAACCGTCCATGGTTGGGATGATAAATCAGTGTGGTTACCACAGGGATAATCTACAACCTTTCATCCCACAGCAAGAAACACCGAATTCTTAGAGCAAAAGAGCAATTGATGTTCTCCTAGAAAAACAACCATATGTGCCATTACTGGGAGATGGGTTCTAGACAAGAGCAACTGAACTAGAATGGACTGTGACCACTGTACAGATCTGATTAATATTGATAATTGGTTGGGTGCAGTGGCTCAGGCCTGTAATCCCAGCACTTTGAGAGGTCAAGGCAGGATGATCACTTGAGGCCAGGAGTTTGAGACCAGACTGGGCAACACAGTAAGACTCCATCACTACAAAAAATAAAATGAAATTGGCTGGGAATGGTGGCTCATGCCTGTAGTTCCAGCTACTCAGGAGGCTGAGGGGGAAAGGATCACTTGAGCCCAGGAATTCGAGGCTACAATGAGCCATGATCATGCTACTGCACCCTAGCCTGGGTGACCGAGTGAGACTTTGTCTCTAAAAAATGAAAATAAAAATAAATAGAAAGTGAAAAGACAACCCACAGAATGAGAGAAAATATTTACAAAGATGGCTCAATTTTCTCATATATCTGACAAAGGAGTTGTATCCAGAATATATAAAGAACTCATAACTCAAAAATAAAAATATTAATAATCCAATTAAAAGTGGGCAAAGGGTGTGAATAGACATTTCTCCAAAGAAGATAAACAAATGGCCAATAGGCACATGAAAAGATCATCAATGTCATTAGCCACAAAAGAAATGCAAATCAAAACCATGAGATCACACTTCACACTCATTAGGATGGCTATAATTAAAAAAAAGGTAAGTGTTGACAAAATGGAGAAATTGGAACCCTCATACGTTGCCAACAGGAACATAAAATGGTGCAGCCACTATGAAAAGTGTGGTAGTTCTTCGAAATATTAAAGATAGAGTTACCACATGACCTAGCAATTCCACTCCTAGGTACAGACCCAAGAGAAATGAAAACGTAAGTCCACACAAAAACATGTACACAAACAGTATAGTGGCATTACTCTTAAGAGCCAAAAAGCAGAAATAACCAAAATGTCCATCGACTGATGAATGGATGAATAAAATGTGGTCTATCCATACAATGGAATATTATTCAGCCATAAAAAGATAAGCTCAGATTTATGCTACAACTTGGATGAACCTTGAAAATATTATGCTAAGTGAAAGAAGCCAGTCACAAAAGACCACGTTTCATTATTCCATTTAAGTGAAATGACAAGAATATGCAAAGCCATGGAGACAGAAAGGAGATTCATGGTTGCCAGGGGCTGAGGGGGAAGGAGAGAATGGGGAGTGATTGCTAACGGGCATGGATATTATTTTAGGCATGACAAAAGTTAGATTGTGGTGATGGTTGCATGACTTTGTGAATAAACTAAGAACCACTGAATTGTACATTTAAAAACATGAACTGTATGCTATGTGAATTATATTGCAATAAAGCTGTTATAAAAAAGAGAAAAAGAAAAGATCTCTGTATGAACTCCACCAGATGCCCTGACATCTACTCTGGAGACTGTTAAGCCACTGCTGACTAAAATTGACATGAAGCTGAAATTAAAGTGGAGTGCTGGGGTAAAACATGGAAGAAAATTGAGCCATCTTTGTCCCTGATAGGGATTCACCTTCCAGGCTTAACAGGGGCTGGAAGATGGTCAAAGTTCTCGGTGAATGTGATGAACAAAATATACTTCCTTTATGGACTGATACCACCAGGGACCTGTCCATTTGAAAAAAAGAAAATCTTCTGAGGGAGAGGGTTGCAGAGATTCAGAATGGGACTTTGGCTTCAAAGACAAGTTACTAACATTTCCCACAGAACCTGCTGCTTTTCGTTCTACAACAGTGGAAGCAGAAGAAAATCTGCAGCAGCATCTGAGACCTGCAAGACCCCAAAAGCAGGGTCATGATGGGTCTTGAGCATTTATGTTAGTGACCGGTCAGGCTCACTGGCAGTCAAGTGACAGAAGCAGGTTTCTGTCCTCAACACCTCCCTCAATTTCACTACAAAGAAACTGAAGCAAGTGATGGCTCTTCTCAAAGCCAAAGTTTTACAGAGAAGGATAGTTTGTCCAGAGCATCATTGTCTCAGTCCCTGGCCATGTCCACAGCTGTCTTCACCCTCCCTCCAATACCTGTTCCAGCTGGTTAGATAAATATAATGGAAGTTCTGCATGTATCCATTCTGTGCTGAGGCGACCAACAACAGAAACTCTTTACGGAGATTTTAAAAGAATCACATACCACACCTACTGAAAGTGTGTCTGTGGGTGAAGGAGCTAGCCATTTGCCCTGAAGGAAAAGGAGATAACACAGGCAGAGAGGCAAAATTGCCACTTACAATACTTTCGTCTTGCCAGGAAAATTTGGGCCCTCACAAGGAAACAACAGAAGGTGAGAGGAAGGGAAAGAAATCAAACCAAACCAAACACCACAGCCTAGGACTTGCCCACCCCTTTAGGTCAGGTTAAGTCCTATAGCTTATAAAGCCTTCTATGTGACTGGGAGACTTGAATCCCATCACAGAGATGAGCAAGATAAAATTTACAACCATGAAATCCTTCTGTTGGTGTGCATGTAAATGTCAGCACATTTACATATCCGTGGACATCTCAGAGCGAGATTCCTACCTCACTCTTGTTTATGTGGTCTACTTACTTTTGGACTGTTGGATGAGGTTTCATGGTTGCTGCAGAAGCTGGCCCACTTGCAGCAGTGGAAGGCTCTTGGTTTTCTGTAGCTTGATTTTCTGGTCTGAATTTCCTACGAATGGGCTTTGATGGTGGCTGAGAATACGGTACATCCTGTGGATTTAAAACAAAATAAAAATTAAAAAGTTAAACATTTTAATGTTCCCTCCACTCTTCCTTCCAGTGTCCCACATTCCTTTAGCCCCAACCCCAAGATCAGGAGGGTACTCTATTTACTGACCCATGGCTCAGCAAGAACTGGGGGGACACAGTCATCAGAGTCCAGTGGTCTTCCCTTTTTTCTTTTTCTTTTTAAATGTTTCAAGAAGTCTATTACTTCTTGTCACCTGAAACTCACACAGACCCTGTGTGCATCTCACACCATGGGGCCTTTCATAACTGAAGACAAGATAGGCTCCTGCCTCACTTTGAAGCCTTTTAAACCTAAGTTTTGGCCGGGCGCGGTGGCTCATGCCTGTAAATCCCAGCACTTTGGGAGGCCGAGACGGGCGGATCACGAGGTCAGGAGTTCGAGACCATCCTGGCGAACACGGTGAAACCCCATTTCTACTAAAAATACAAAAAATTAGCTGGCCTGGTGGCGGGCGCCTGTAGTCCCAGCTACTCGGGAGGCTGAGGCAGGAGAATGGCGTGAACCCGGGAGCTTGCAGTGAGCCGAGATCGCGCCACTGTACTCCAGCCTGGGCGACAAAGCGAGACTCTGTATCAAAAAAACAAAAAAAAAAACAAAAAAAAACAAAAAAACCCCTAAGCTTTGGAAGTTTTTAAAGGTCTTAGTCATATGCTCATCATTCTCCTATCCCCAATTCCTACATAAAGTCAAGAAAAAGAGCCACAGTGTATTCTGGAAGGACACAGTTGGCCTGCTTCTTTGGAGGCCTCTACCTCACCTGTACTCCTAAGCCCAAGGCCCACTCTCTCTGAAGGGAGAAGAGCCTGGGAGAAGGACAAGAAGAGGGTGAGGAGATGAATGGAGAGCATGATGAGTGAGGGGTACTTACTGAGCAAATTAAAGGTGACCCAATGGCATGGCTGGTTAGATGCCAGGTGAAAATGCCATGATGCAAGAGGAAGCCATGGTACAAAGACCAAAAAGGAGAGACTATCCCACCCCAAGAGGTGTTCACAGAGGCTTAGCAGGTGGATGGGATTTTGCTAAAGACATCTGTCCCTCCCCAGAGCCCTTTTAGCTCTTACCATAAACAAGGCCACCATGTTTAGCTGGGGGGCTAAGGAGGTTGAGTATGTACTGTCATGTACAAAATGCATTAAGGGTCAAGCCCAGGAATCTTCAGGACCCCAATCTTCACAAAGAACCCACATTCTAGGAAATCTGGATCATTGATATTCATTTCAGGACACAGAAACCTTAAAACAATAGATCAGCTAATAGAGATAAGAAGCCCAGGGGTGGGACTCGCAACGCCATCTGACAGCATCCTCAGGCTGACTTTACCTTCTTTGCCGGACTACTTTCTGCAGCCTGGGATGGGGCTCTGCTCAGCTGTGGGAGTAACTCGGCCTCCGACACTTGTTCAGACTGTAGCAAGAGATCAGAGAGAGGATAGAAATGCAAAAACACAATCACCTAAATATATAATAAAGAACACTTAGGAAGATAGTCACCAAGGGAAAACTGATTTAAGCCAAGTTGCAGCCAAGAATGCTTACGTCTGCTGATCCTTGGGAAAAACCTCCCATAGATGCTGCTATTAACCCTCCCATCCCTCCTTCCCAGATTGTTCAGCCTTAGGAAAAGGAATCATGGGAATTTCTTCTGTAATTGAACATATGTATTGCTAAAAAACTAATGCTTCGCAACAACAAACTCTAAAAATAACAAGGCTTATCAGAAAAACAGGGTTGAAAAAAAGATTTTAACTTGAGCACCAACAAAAACAATCATCACCATTAAAAACACTGATTTTTTAAAATTTTAAATTTCTAATAAAGAAATACTCTATGAGCAGTGTGAAGAAGAAGAGGTAAGAACTATCCCCCAGGCCAACCAAAGCCCACGTGCTGCTGCATCCCCGGATCCAGCACCTACATTCCACTGCAGTCGCCACCACCATGCCCAAGAGAAAGGCTGAAGGGGACGCTAAAGGAGATAAAACCAAAGTGAGGACAAACCACAGAGAAGATGCGCAAGGTTGTCTGCCAAACCTGCTCCTCCAAAGCCCAAGCCTAAAGAGGCCCCTGCAAAGAAGGGAGAGAAGGTAAAGGGGAAAAAGGAAAAAGCCCATGCTGGCAAAGAGGGGAATAACTGCAGAAAATGCAGAGGCCAAAACAGAGCAGGCACAGAAAGTTGAAGGCGCTGGGGATGCCAAGGGAAGTGTGTGCATTTTTGATAACTGTGTATTTCTGGTGACTGTGCAGTTTGAAGTATTTTTTTATTAAGTTTTATAAAAATGCAGAATTGTTTTTATGTTTTTATTTTAAGCCATGTTTTTAACACACCGAACACGTCATTGTTGTTTTATGGAGAAGGGGTATATGTCACTAATAGAATGTCTCTGAGGCCAGGCACAGTGGCTCATGCCTGTAATCCCAGCACTTTGGGAGGCCGAAGCAGGTGGATCACCTGAGGTCAGGAGTTCGAGACCAGCCTGACCGACATGGCGAAACCCCGTCTCTACTAAAAGTACAAAAATTAGCCGGGCATGATGGTGGGTTCCTGTAATCTCAGCTACTCAGGAGGCTGAGGCAAGAGAATCACTTGAACCCGGGAGGCGGAGGTTGCAGTGAGCCGAGATCGTGCCACTGCACTCCAACCTGGGCAATAAGAGCGAGACTTCGTCTCAGGAAAGAAAAAAAAGAAAAAGAATGTCTATGAAGCTGGACTGATGTGGAGAAAACACCTTTCCCTTCTAGTTTTGAAAGACATCTTCTTGGCTCCCAGAAAGAGGGACTGTCTGACGTTGACACACAGAGTCACCTTCACTCAAAGGCCTTGTGGTTTGGAGAAACAAATTCCTCTTTATGTCCCCCTCTCCCTCTCTGCCTTCAGTATACACTTAACTCCCTCAAACCCAGATACCTGTTGGGGTCTGGCCCCCAATAACTGGTTACCAGTCAGGCTGGCAATCTGGACTTTCCAGCGAGAACCCTTGAAAGACCCGTGCTCTGTTTCTAGATTGTGGATCTTCAGATAAATTCTGCCATCCTGAAAGTCAGGGTCAGCTCATGAAAAGTTGTTAAACAGCACATTGAATGTGAAATGTCAACCCTCACTCTGAACTTTCCCTCTTCAGGGTACCAAATGAAGACTTCATTGGGTTTTACCATGGCTTTCTGATTTTGGAAGTCCACTGAAGGAGGGGGTCTGAAAGTTGTATACTGTTAATGATTGTCGCTCATGTCCTGCCTGAAATACCATGATTGTTCACAAAAAGTATCTTTAATAAAGCTGGACACAAGTTTGGAAAAAAAAAAACACTCTAGTAAATATGGCCCTTCTTAAAAAAGGAAGGGGGACTGTGGTCGAAGGAGTTATCAGAAGGGTCGAGGGTGCTGAGTGGGATGGAATCAGTGACTAAATTCACCAAGATTGGCAAGGAATGTCCCCAAAGCACTTCAAGACAGAGTGGGTGCCAATCAGCCAAGTGGAAGAACACAGGGTGACTGCACCTCAGGAGCAGCTCTTTATGTCCCCCATTTCCCCCAGTCTTCTGCCTTCAGCTGTGTTAGTCTGCTTTCAGCCACTAGTAGCCAGTGATGCCAAAACATTCATGTGCTGCGAATGAACCCTACATATGAAACAACGTGACTTCTACATCATACTGATACCAGTCATCTACTGACCCACAGATAATCCTCATTACAGAAACACACATTGTAGCACAACAAACTGACTTAGCATGCCCACTTCATTGCTAACCTGGCCTTCTCTAACCTCCTTCAGAGCATGGCTTCTTCCTCTGACTCCACTGAAATGGCTAGCTCCCAAGGGAGCTAACATACCCCCATTTAACACGTTATGGCTACCTCTTCTCGTCTTCTCCTCATTGATCTTCTGCCCAGTATAGTACCTTTGACTATCTTTTTTAAACTCCTGCCCCTGGCATCTGAGAAGCTGCAATTTCCTAACTGTAGTTATTCACTCTTTTTCCTGTTTTAACTCCTCTTATCCCTCAAATGTAGGATTTCTCAAGGTTCTGTCTTTAGTTGCTCCACCCATTTTTCCCTCCCTGTTCATTCTCTCCCAGGGTAATCCCATCTGTTCCTACATTTTATCCCAAGCAATTCCCCATCTCCTCTAAATCCACTATGCAAGCACTCAATATTCCTCACTTCTAGTTCCAACTAGTTCTTATAGCTTTCTCCCTCCCATTAAACATAACTATACTGTTGTTGTTGTTACTAATAGGTACTATGATGCACACAACACTTACTATGTGTCATACATTGATCAAAGGGCTTTGCATGGATCATTGCAATTCATCATCACAGCCCTAGGAAGTAGTTATTATCCCCATCTTATTGGTGAAGAAATTGAAGATCAAGAAGTTAAGGAACTCACCCAAAATCACACAAATAGCAGAGTCTGAACACAGGCCTTGATTTCCAAAGCTGAGCTTATAACCACTATGCCATACAGTCTCAGGTACTCTCAGGCCTGAGTGTTACTCATTCAAGACATATTTATTAAGCAGCTACTACAGGCAGGCCCTGTGCTAGCACTGGCACTCAAGGATGAACAAGATACAGATCCTGCTTAAGAGAAGCTTGAAGTCTAGTGGGAGCAACAGGGAAGTGACAAAGCCAACTTGCTTCAGTGGACTGTGGAGGGCAGGTATGGGGAATACAGAAGCACCCAGTCTCATGGGTCGGCAAAGACTCAGGAGCAGGTGATGTCTCAGCTGAGGCCTGGGCTAAAACAGCAATGTGTGGGAATGGTGAGAAAGACCCAAAAGTAAGTTCACAAAGGGTCTCCCATGCTCCAACATCCATAATTTCAGCCAGGGCTACCACAAGAACACTAAGGTCAATCCCCAAGATGGGAAACACAGGAGAAGCAGGAGTGAGGGGGAACTCATCTTTAGGCAGACTGAGTTTGAAGTGCCTGGGAAACAACCAAGCAAAGCTGTCCAGGAGCCATTCACTGTCAGGAGTCTAGGGAACACAAGCCCTCACCCTGCTTTCCCTGGAGGTTCATACAAATGGAGGCATACTCCAAGCTCTAGGAGCCAAAAGTCAGTTTTATTAACAGCTGAGTGAGGGCCCAGTAACCACCTGAATGCAGGGCCTCCTGTGAACCACGCTGAAGAATGCAACTTGAACCTGAGGCCCCTTCTTGCCTTTTACCTAGAAATCTATTGCTTGGAAGGTAATATATGTTCTGGCCCAAGTCTACGCATGCAGCCTCCTGCAGGGACCACAGGTATGCAGCAATATCTTGCAGCAGGCAGGCAGAGAGAGGATAACAATTTCAGGCTCTCTGCCTTTCAGTTAGTTGGTTCTCCTCCATCATCAGGTGGACAGAGAAGTGTTTGCTCTACCACTCCATTCCCTGGTGAGATGAGCAAAGTCTCCTTGTGGAAATATCGAAGGAGATGATAAATGGACCCTTTTTCAACATAAGTGAGGATTCCAAAGCACAGCACAGTGTCTTTGTTATTGCCTCCTTTTCTCTTAAACATCTCTAAAAACACAAACAATAGGGTGGGGGATGAGGAAGCAGCTCTGAGATGTGTCTTAAAATGTTTTTCATTTGCAAATGTACCTTCCTGAACTTGTATGCAGAGGCCTGGGTTTTCCAGCTCTATGTCTGGTAACAGACCACTGCATGGTGTTATGTCAGGCTAAATCTGACCATCAATCCCCTAAATTGATCCATCTATCAAGCATTCAGAGGAGCGAATCTCAGGAGGGACCTGGAACACAGGCATTAGGAAGGTCCCAGAATAAGGCACAGCCTTGACAGAGCCAGACATTATCCCAGGAAAAGAGATGGGCAAAGATAACCGGCTGTGTGATAAGAAAAACTAATGAGATTTAGGCATGTAAAAGACCCTCTTCACAGTAAGCTTTCCTTCATAAAAATAGTTTGAGGCTTATGTTAGGCTTGGGATGTGGAAAGCAGAATAAGGTGGGGAGGTTTCTTTGCTATTTCTTGAGACTTTTCTAAGTTACCAACTTTGGAAGAATGATAATCCAAGAAAACAGGGTGCTTCAGTGGTTCTCTTCCTCCTCTGTGTATTTGGGGTCACAGGGAACAACTCTGCCAACACAATAGGGCTTTGTCCAAAAGTTTTGGTTTTCTGAACTGAAATCCAGTGACTGATTCTTGTGGGAAAAAAACAGATATATGGATTACAATTAATATAACAAATGGCAGTTCTGCCCTCATGGTTCCATGTGTAACAACATGTACCCAGTCAGGATGTGACAAACCAGGAAAATGTACTTTTAGCAAAGAGCTCACTGAAATGTGAGCTAGAGTTCCTTTTAAAAATATATATCTAATATTGTAATATTAACACTTCCTTATTCACAAATGGCAAATGTACCTTCACTCTAATTTTGCAATGAAAATCCTGGACTTAGACAGTGCTGCCACTCATGATGTGGCAAACTATCCTGGGTCTTTGACCATTCCCATGGTTGATGGGACAGTATGATCCCTGCTGAGCTGGCTTCCCAGAAATGGACACAGGTCCAGAGAGGCTAAGCATTTCTATGCATTCATTTATTCAATTACACAGATATTTCTTTCGTACCTCTGGTATGTCAGGGACCATGGTAGGTGCTTGGGACATGGGTAGGGGGAGGCCCACTGTAGTAGGTGCTGTGTTGGCCCCACCTGGGTCACCTTTCCCTGGCTGGCACACCATCCTCCAGCTGCTCTGAGTATTAGCTACTGAGGACTCACAGCCACCCTCTTCTCTAGAGACTTATTCTCAACTAATGGGAGCCTACCTCCCACCCCCACCTCCAGCAGCCTATAATGACTGACTTAGAGAAGGATATAAAAGGCCAGTCCCCTGTCTCAAACAGGGTTAACTCCACTATGCAATTATGTACCAGAATCCCGCCTGTGTGGATTAGGCCAAGGTCAGATTTTATCTGAGACTATATCATTGCTTGGTTCCTTCCCCTTCCCTACTTTTCTTCCCTCTCCTCCTTCCAGGTTTTTTCCTAAAGAGCACTCCTTCAACAAATCACTTTTCAAGAATCCTCATCTCAGGTTCTGCTTCTAGGGAAGCTGACCTATGCAACGTACTCCCAGGAGAGGGGACTGAAAGCACTCTAGTATGCACCTCCTTGTTGTCTCTGTTTCTATCTCTATCTCTCACTCTCATATCACTTGTTCTGGAGACAGTCAGCTGCTACATTGTGAGGACACCCAAGCAGTCCTAACAAGGGGTCCATACAGCAAAGAAGTGAGGCCTCCTGCCAACAGCCCTGTGAGTGAGCCATCTTAGAGGTGGATCATCAGCTCCAGTTAAGCCTTCAGATGACTGCAGCCCTGGAAGACATCTTGACAGAAGCCTCACAAGAGGATGTGACCCAGAACCACCCAGCTAAGTCACTCCCAAGTTCCTGACCCAAAGAGACTGTGAGTTCGTAAATGTCAGTTGTTTTAAGTTTCTGGGGGGATAAAAAGGCATCCTGATATATCTAGAATTTGGGGACTTGCAGGGTGGAGGAAGGGTGAGGAGTCAGGAGAAAAATGGGAGAGCTGAAGCTGGAGAAGGGCAGCAGGGGGTAACACATGGTTTCTCAGACCTGGTTTGTTCTGGGTCATTTGCTAGACACTCAACACCATCCCCCATTTCCATGCCCTTCTCTACGCCACAGCAGGCAGAAGCCTGGAAATATCTACTCCTTTTCTTAAGTAACTAATTCCTTAAATTAAATCTCTTCCAGTAGGAAATACCAGGAGTAGTTTCTGTTTGCCCAACCAGATTGACACACATCCATCCTGAGGATCTGAGCTTATCCTGAGGGCCACAGGGGCCACTGAAGGATTTGAAGTAAGGAATCAATCTGACTAGATTTGTATTTTACAAAGGTTATTCTAGATCCAGTGAGTAAAAAGGACTAGAGGCAACTCATACCTCATGAAAAGGAACCTAATTCGAATGCTGAAAAAGAAAAGATGATGGTCATCTAGGCCAGGTTGGTAGGAATGGGTTCGGGCTGTCTTAAGAGCTACTCAGACTGGAAATTGAAGACACCCTTGGCCATTTTTGGAATGTTGTGAGTGAAAGAAAAGATAAGGACACATGGAACCCAGGTTTGGATCCTGGATAATGGGTAAATGGTTGAGAGATAAAGTAGTTTCAAGCAAGAGGCAGGAATTATGGCAGTATGGAAACAGAATAAAATTAGGCAGATTTATCATAAAGCAGTGCTAGAACAACCCATATATATCTTCTTCTAGTAGCATCTCTGAAAGGGGGTACCAGGAAGCACCCGTTCCATGAATTGTCTAGAGCAGGGATTAGCAAACCTTTCTGTAATAGGCAGATAGTAAATATCTTAGGCTTTGAGGGCCAGACTACCTCTGTAGCCACTCTGCAACTCTCCTGTTGTGCCAAAGCAGCTACAGACAATACGATGAATGGGCACAACTGTGTTCCAATAAACTTTATCTACAAAAAAAAAAGTGGTGGGATAGATGAGGCCTATGAGCCATAATTTGTTAGCCCCTGGCCTAGAGGGAAGAAGAATCTACAGATAAGCTTAGGAAACACTGCCTGGTCTATCTTCCCCTTGGAGATTCACTGAGCACATAGAACATTACACACTCTGAAATTCTGAACGGAAGTCACTTGCCTTTGCATAGCCCATCAGTTCCCAAATTTATTTGGTTTCATCTCCTTATTCTCATGTAATTTCTATTAACATCCTGAAGAACAAATGTTCTGTGGAACATACTTTGAGAAACACTGACTATAGACTGGATTTTAGAGGAACAAAGGAAGAACATTCTATTTGACTTGAATGCCAAATGCCATATTCCACACCTAACCCTTGGGGAGGTGCATTCTCCACTGTGGTTGGCAGATCCAACTCCAGAGGCCCCTGTTGCACTCCCCTCCCCTCTCGCTTTGGCTTAGAGTATGGAGGCAGGGTGAGAATGAGGTTGCTGCCTGGCCAGAAGGGGGTCCCTTCTCCCTGCAGTTGCAGCTGTTGCTGCTGCCAACTACTTCTCTGCATGAATTTATTTACAGGGCTCCTTTAAAACCTCCTGGACAAAAACACAATAAAAATAGTTAATTATAATAGTTTAGGCAGATGAACACGACATTAGTAAATTATGCATTTTTTAAGGAGTTTAAAACAGTATGTCTCAGATTCCAGTTCCACTGAGGCAGGTTAGCTTTACAAAGGTCCCACTGGTCCCATCTGAGTCCAAGTACTCATCACACTTATCACCTGGGCCACTGCAAAGACTTCACTGGGTCTTTTTCCAGCCTTCAGTTCTAGTGCAGTCTGATCCACCCTGCACACCACTAAGAAATTAATCTTGTAAAGCACCATCTAATCAAAATGCTTTTTCTCAAAGCCCTTCACTGGCTCCCCAGGGCCTATGGCATACAACACAATCCCTCAGCCAGTTAAAGGTCTTCCATCCTCTGGCTCCAATTTACCTCTGCAACATAACTGGGTTAGTTCGCCCATATGGAACCTGCTCCAGGCATATAGGTATTCCCCAAATCTTCAAGCACATTGGAAGTTTCTCCCCAACTTAATTATGTTTGTTCTAGACCCTCTAGCCCAGTGGCTCCCAAATATAACCGGAGCAGGATAATTATCTGGGGAACTTTTTATAAATTCAGACTTGTAGATGCTATTCCAGACTCCCCTCATCAGAATCCCTTAGGGATGGGGCATTAGAAACTTATATTTTAACAAGCACCCTAGGTGATTTTTATGCAGCCAGACCAGATCAACTGGGAACCACTGATGGTCCAAACTCTTCATTTAAGAGATGAGAAAACCAAGTCTCCAAGGCCCTAGTCTGGGCAAGTCCACAGGTGCTCTTGCAAAACTAACTAAGCTTCTTAATTGTTTTCTCATCCATTCATCATAGAGGGAGTGGGGGTATATGCCACATGGTTCTATAGATAAATATTTGCAGCTGGGCAAAATCTTCAGCAGTAAGATTTTGTTTAAAAGTCAAATTTGCAACAACAAAAAAAGTCAAATACCACTTAAAAAATAGTCTGGCCGGGCATGGTGGCTCACGCTAGTAATCCCAGCACTTTGGGAGGCAGATCACTTGATGCCAGGAGTTTGAGACCAGCCTAGCCAACATGATGAAACCCCATCTCTACTAAAAATACAAAAATTAGCTGGGCGTAGTGACACACTCCTGTAATCCCATTTATTCAGGAGGCTGAGGCATGAAAATCATTTGAACCCGGGAGGTGGAGGTTGCAGTGAGCCGAAATCTGGCTACTGCACTCCACATTCCAGTCTGGGTGACAGAGCAAGACTCTGTCTCAAAAAAAAAAAAAAAAAAAAAAAAAGAAGTCTATCTGTAGAACTTTGCCAAGGTGTGGATAATAGGTAACTTTTTTTTTTTTTTTTTTAGGTTTGCAATATTGGCAGGTCAGAAAAACGAACTCAGGCTTTATCATCCAAGGATCCAGGTGGATTCCAAGAATGGGGATCACAAAGGCAGCAGCTAAATTCTAGGCAGATGAGAAGACAATCCTGCTGCTGCCTCCAGGGCCTTTCCAGCATTCTGTCAGTATTCTAAATGTCATTTGGTGCCTAGTTTTCACCTGTCCCCCATCTCCGCTGGGCAAGAACACAACAGAAAGCCATTTGCCAGACCCAGTCACAGAAGATGTAGAACCAATGGCACAGCACACCACTGTTCCACCCCATCATTCCCCAACCAGGCTCAGAGAGAGGGGTAAATAGAGCCTCAAGAAGGTCCAAGAGACTGAATTCTTAGCAAGAATGATTACCGAAATCCATGACTCAAGTCACCTGTGAGAGACAGAACATGATAAACGAATGGTAAGCACCTGGAGGGCAGGATCTGTCTTGCTTCCCTATCATTTTCTTGATACCTAAGCTGAATGCCAGCAAACAACAGGTCCTCTAATCAATGTGTGGAATAAGCCAGCAATGAACCCAATACTGTTTCGTGTTCCACTGGAGAAGAGGTCAGTAATTCATCCCTTGGTAACTGCACCACAAAGCACAGAACAGTTAGAGGATATAGGCTCTGGAGTCAAACCCAGGCTTTCCGCTTGCTCGTTGTGTGAGCTGGTCACATGCTTAGTCTCTCTGAGCTGCAATTTCTTCATCTGCAAAGTGGGATAATTCACCTAACTCACAATATTGTGAAGATTAAGCAAAATATCTGTCTAGTGTGCTAAGCACAATTACATAGTAACTGTTCAACAATAGCAGCTACTATTATCATTAGGATTAGAATTATGATTGGTTTCCCAGGCATAGTTCCTCCTACTGCAAGCAGCAGCCAATCCAACATAAGGGCATTTTCCTCCTTGCCAAACAGATGAAAACCTAGGCTGAGAAAATGCTGGCTCCAATTTAGAATATAAGCAGATCCCACAAAGCAGGCTATCCACAGTCTAAATCTGTGCCACTGGATATTACTGCTACTAATATTGTAGGGGAGAAAATCTTAAAAATAAAAGCCCTTTCAGACTTTCATGTTTCATGGCTGCTTTAACATAGATATCTCAGGCAGTGTGCAGTGAACATCTCTGGTGGGCACCCCCCTCGGTAGAACAATCCAACACTGGAGACACTCAGGAAAACACTGACAGAGGGGCTCAGGAACAACTTTGGTGAAAGTGGGTACCAGTGACTATAATGGGCAACTAGTTGCTGGATTCAGCAGTCACATGACAGAATGCCTTGGGGATTCTTGGAACCCATTAGATTATGGACAACATCCATGAGACAGACTTACTGTTACAACTAAAGGACTATGAGCACTTTATTTTGGTCTAAAAGACAAATATTTTGACCATGACCTGGGTTTTGTTCTTCTATGTCCAGTTTCTAGTAATGGAACAGAAATCTGAGTCAAGTCTGAACTGCACTCTCTATATCACATACCTAAAGCCATATTATAACACCATCTGCAGAGTCAACAACATGAGCCTCACAGGTAAGGTGATCTAAAGCAGGATTCTCTAGAGACTCACGCTCCCCAGGGATGAGGTTGAAGAAAGATGCCCCATGCATGCCTCTTGCCAAACCAAAGAGACTCTTACTAAAACAGGCACCCACCAGCAGCACAATTGAAAGGTACCTCATTATGAGGCCTTCAGAAATCCTTTCTGTTGGGCCCCAATCCCTGACATATATAGGCCTGGCAATAATAACAAATGTATATACAAATTTCAAAATGCCTCAGAGCCCTGGCCTATGAACCGATATCTTATCACACTTACAATCTGAATTCCTTTCCTGGTTCCTTTGCTCTGTGTATCAGTGTGATGGAGTGTTAGAGTAACATCCTTTCTGACGTATTGATAGTTCACACTTAGACTGTGATAAATGTCCCCTTTTGGGTTGACACAGCCCTTCCTGCATGAGCCATGTCCATCAGAATAGTGTGGCTTTAAAAATTTTCAATTAGAAATAGCTGGCCAGAAAGGGAGCTATAAAAATTATGTTGAGTTAGGAACCATCCATAAAATAAATTCAGCATTGATGAGGACGTGGAACTGGAGTGGGAACACCATTAATGGAGTGTAAATCAGTACAAACACTTCGTAAAACTGTTTGGCAGTACCTACTAAAGCTGAACATATGCCTACACCATGACCTAGAAATTCTACTCTTAGGTATATAGCCAAGAGAAATGAAAACACTCATCCACTCAACAACTTGGATATGAGTGTTCACAGTAGCACTATTCATAATTGCCCAAATCTGAAAAGTATAAAAATGTCCATCAATAGTAGAAAACAGTGTTATATTTGCACATACAATGGAATACTATACAGCAATGATCTCAATTGCACACAACAGTATGAATAAATCACACAAACATCATTTAATAAAAAGCCAGACAGAGTATATACTGCATAATTCCACTTATATAAAGTAGAACACAGGTCAAACTAATTTATGCTGTTAGAAGTCAGAACAGTGGTAACCCTAAGAATAAGAGATAGCGACTGGAAAACAGCACAAGGAGGGCTTCTGGGGTGCTAGTAATATTGTTTCTTGATTTGGGTGCTGATTATATGCATGTGTTCTGCTTGTGGAAATTGAGTTGCACATTAAATGTGCAACTTGCTTTTCTACATGCATATTATACTTCAATAAAAAGTGTTTTGGGCCAGGCACAGTGGCT
>NW_026652282.1:13790729-13830443 GCF_009828535.3 Hylobates moloch | reverse complement strand
CTACTTTTGGTCTTTGATGATGGTGATGTACAGATGGGTTTTTGGTGTGGATGTCCTTTCTGTTTGTTAGTTTTCCTTCTACCAGACAGGACCCTCAGCTGCAGGTCTGTTGGAGTTTACTAGAGGTCCACTCCAGACCCTGTTTGGCTGGGTGTCAGCAGCGGTGGCTGCAGAACAGCGGATTTTCATGAGACCACAAATTCAGCTGTCTGATAGTTCCTCTGGAAGTTTTGTCTCAGAGGAGTACCCGGCCGAGTGAGGTGTCAGTCTGTCCCTACTGGGGGGTGCCTCCCAGTTAGGCTGCTTGGGGGTGAGGGACCCACTTTACGAGGCAGTCTGTCCGTTCTCAGATCTCCAGCTGCGTGCTGGGAGAACCACTACTCTCTTCAAAGCTGTCAGTCAGACAGGGACATTTAAGTCTGCAGAGATTCCTGCTGAATTTTTGTTTGTCTGTGCCCTTCCCCCAGAAGTGGAGCCTACAGAGGCAGGCAGGCCTCCTTGAGCTGTGGTGGGCTCCACCCAGTTCGAGCTTCCTGGCTGCACTGTTTACCTAAGCAAGCCTGGGCAATGGCGAGCGCCCCTCCCCCAGCCTCGCTGCAGCCTTGCAGTTTGATCTCAGACTGCTGTGCTAGCAATCAGCGAGACTCCGTGGGCATAGGACCCTCCGAGCCAGGTGCAGGACACAATCTCCTAGTGTGCCGTTTTCCAGGGCCCGTGGAAAAACCCAAGAATCCGGGGGGACTGACCCGATTTTCCAGGTGCCGTCTGTTACCCCTTTCTTTGACTAGGAAAGGGAACTCCCTGACCCCTTGCGCTTCCCGAGTGAGGCAATGCCTCGCCCTGCTTTGGCTCGCGCACAGTGCACTTCACCGACTGTCCTGCACCCACTGTTTGGCACTCCCTAGTGAGATGAAACCGGTACCTCAAACAGAAATGCAGAAATCACCCGTCTTCTGTGTCGCTCAGGCTGGGAGCTGTAGACCGGAGCTGTTCCTATTTGGCCATCTTGGCTCCACCCCTTCAACAAGATTTTAAACTATGATTCTACTTCTTGAATTGTTATAGGAGTCTTCAGACTTTCTAATTCTTAAGTTGATTCTGATAAATGATATTTTTCTAGGCATTTATTCATTGTCTAAAATTTCAAATTTATTAGCATAAGGGTGTCCATACCCCCCTTATTATTATTTTAATCTCTGCATGTGTAATTGTCTTTTCCCATTCCTCATACTCCAGTTTTCTTCACTAATCTCAGCTGGCATTTGTCAGTTTTGTTACTCTTTTCAAAAAACCAACTTTTAACTTTTTTGAGCCTCTGTATTATATGCTTGCTTTCTGTTTTATTAATGCTGCTTATCTTCTTCCATTTACTTTCTTTGGGCATATCTTGTTCTTTTTCTACCTTAAATTGGTTGCTTAGTTCACTAATTTGTAGCTTTTATTTTCTAATGTAAGCATTTAGGGTTATAAACTTTTTCCAAGTACCTCTTTAGTAGAATATCATAGGTTTTTCTTTGTGATATCACTCAGTGCTAAAAGCTTCCTAATTTCCATTACAGTTTATTTTATGATGTCTAAAGTATGTCTTTTAGAATTTCCTTAATTGAGAAGTCTATTAGTAGCAAACTTTGTTTGTTTGACTGAAAAGTCATTTTTCCTCTCTTGAAAGAGGATTTAATTGGGTATAGAATTCTAAATTGACAGCTATTTTCTCCCAGCACATTGACGGTAACATTCCACTGCCTTCTGGTTTCCACTATTGCTATTAAGAAGCCAGCTCTCAGTCGAATCACTCTTTTGTTAGATGGCCCATCTTCTCTCTGGTTGCTTTTAAGATCTCCTCTTTGTTTTGGGTACTCTGAAATATCAAACTTTATCCTATGTCTGCACATGTATTTCTCTATCATCATTTTATTTTATCACTTGTTTGAGCTTCACTGGAATTTCTGAACCATGTAGCAACCCATTAATTTTGGTCAATTCTCAGTGATTCTTTAAATGTTGTATTTCTACCATTTTTCTCTCCCCTCTCCTTCAAGAGCTTTCTAACTGTACTGTGTTCTAGATAATTTTCTACGACCTACTGTCCAAGTAACCAATTCCCTCTTTAGCTGTTCTTAATGTCTAACAAAATCCAGTCTTCGAGTTTATGTTACAGAATTGTTCTTTTCTAGAAGTTCTATTTGGTCTTTTTTGAAAATGTTTTTTTCATTTTTATAATTTCTTGGCCACTCATTTTCTTCCTCTTTTCTTTCAACATATTTATATAATTTCAATATCTGAGGGCTTTGTATTTCCTGTTTGTTCTTGCTCATTGTGCTTCATTTCCTAGTGTGTTTAGCAACCTGTGACTCTAAACTCAAATTCCTTGGAACTTTACCTATAGGAAAACTTCGAGGCATGTGGAAAGTGAATTCCTCTTCCCTCCATCGCTTCTGCCAGAAATCTGAGGGTACTATCAACCTGGGACCACTTTAAACTAAAATCTTGGCTTGATACTCGTTTCTGCTGTATGACCCAACGTTTTATTAAATGTCCTATCCAAAGACTTTTGAGTACAGACAGCAGTTCAAATACATGCAGCTAATCTCACTCTTAACTCATTAACACAAAAATGAAGAGAACTGTTTAAGTGCTCTTGTTTAAATTTGGAACTGGGAAAACAGATGAGCAACTGATAGCTGACTAGACAGATCTGAGAAAGCAGGGAGTAACCAATTTGTACCACAGAAGCCCCCCAGTTCTCAGGAATTGGTGGCATCAAACACCTCTGAATGTAGGGGTAGAATGAGGAAAGCAATAAAAACCTAAAGCAATTAACTAATAGTGGATTTATTTCCTACCCTTCAGGAAAAGGTCATACTTTGACAAGACCCTTCAGGATCTGGTTCTAGCTATTCTTCATGCTGTTTTTGGCTTCAGGGGCCCTACTCTTACAGTCCCCTCTGCTGTAGTAGCTATGCCTTATACCTGTCTCACACGATAACTCAAAATACAGTAAGTGATCAACAAATATTTCTTTAAACTACTTTAAAATCTATAGGATTATGTTCCATCCTCATTAAAAAAAAAAAAAAAAAAGACTGATTGAAGCAGTTTAGGAGCAGTTTTTTCTCCCACATTCTGCACAGTTTCAGCATGTTTCTCACTCCAGCAAAATGCTAGATATAGTTTTCTTTTCAGGGAAGGCACCAGGCCCAGATGAAGGCATGAGGGCCATGCTGAAAACAGACAGATTCAGTAAAAATATGCACTTTGGATGCTGAGATTCTTCCAGCCTTCTTCCCTTCTGCTCCCAGACTGCTGCTTCCTTCCAGAGATTAGCAGAATGTGTTCCAGAGAATCAGATCAGCCAGGAAGACACATCTAAAGAGTTGATATCAAGGGATCTTCGACAAGACGGCCTGGCCAGACCATTCTACCATGAAGCCAATAGCTGGCAACTTCCATCAATTTGCTCATATATTCCAAGCAACTTTTTATCCTTCATTATTAAATATAAGTGGATGACTAAGTATTACCAGATATCTACAGAAAATGTTCTAACCTAAGGTGGGGATCAATAAAAACAGGAAGAAATGACCTCATAGAAACAGACTAGACCTTTACTAGGAGAAAACGTTAAAATATATATTATTAATATCATCAGAATGATCATTAAGTTTATTCCAGAAACATTTAAACACTAACTATGTGGGAGGTATTGTTCAAGGTATTGGGAAAATATCCATGGGAAAAACAGGAAAAAAAAAAAGCTATACCCTTATGAAGCTCATATTCTACTGAGAAAAGAGACAATGGGGTAGAGAGTGACAGATAAAATTTTAACTAGAGTCATCAGAGAAAGTCTCAGTAAGACATAAGAAATGCTATTTGCTAAGGTGAAATGCTGGGATGCTATTTTAAAAGAACATTCAGAAAACAAAACAAAACAAAAAGAATACTCGGAAATTAAAAGTAAGATAGCAGAAAGAGAATAGAAAGGTCAAAAATAATCTGAGGAAATCTTCCAGAAAATAGGGTAGTAGCCAAATAAAAGATCCACAAAGAGAAACAGAGAAAACGGCAGGAAAAATAATCAATTAAATGGTTCAATAAAATTTCCCAGAAATGAAGAATATGAGTTTCTAAATTTAAAGGACCCACTGAATACCCAGGACAATGGAAGAAAACAGACTCATGACAAGGTATATCATGATATTTCAAAGTGCTAGAGTCAAAATAATTTACAAGTTTTCAGCAGGGCATGGGAGAAGAGAGCAAGTCATATACAAAGGATCAGATGTCCAAATGGTTTTAGACTTCTTCATATATCATTAGAAGCTAGAATCCATTGGCACAATTCCAACAAAATTCTAAAGAAAACTTATTTCCAACTGATGATTGTATATCCAAGACTAGCAGCCTGCATGATGATACAATTAAATACATTTTTAGACATTCAGGGTCTCAAATTGAGCTCCACGCACCCTTTCTAAGGAAGCTGCTAAAGGATGTCCCTCACCAAAACAAGAGAGTAAACAAAGAAAGAGAAAGACACAGGATACAGTAATAAAAGAAATCCAACATGGGAAAAAGAGGAAGGGAATCCTTGGATGACAGTGTAGAGAGATCCCATGATGAAAACTATGTACCAGGCATTGAAGACAATCAGTTTATATTTCTTCAAAAAGCTGAAACTGACGGAACACCTGAGGTGTGAGAATTTCATAAGAGGAACTCTGGAAAATTGAAGAAGTCTGTGGTTGAATCAGGGGCAAGTACATTGAAAAGAAACAAGTTGATTATTCACTCCAAGGCAAACAAAAACCTGTGCAAGTAAAAAAAAAGTAATTTACTATATGTCTTACATGGCTATAACAACAATAATATAAACACTAAATATTAATCTAACCAAAATTATAATTTTTCGGAAGGGTGGAGGAGAAAGATACTGGGGGAGGGAAGATGATGGCAAAAATTGAAGTCTACAAGAAGTTACACAAATAATGTTATTTAGAATTACGAAGGAAATACCAAAATAATCAACATTTTAAAACCCTGCAGCAGAGCACATTCTCCTAAGTCTTGGAGTTCTATCAATGGCCTTGGAGGAACTTCTCAGACTTCAGTTTGTCCCCAGTTCAGCATGAAGCTCTGGGCCTTCCCCTCTACAATATCAGGATATCAGCTATGATTATTTACTTTTCCAGCTCTCTTTCCTGAAGTCATTTCCACTGACCCTTAGTCAAGAAAAAGGAAAATTAAGAGTACTCATTCATTTCACTTTGCTCTAGATCTAGGGTCTCGATGAGAACTCTCTCAAGATTTGCCTACTCACACACACAGCTTCTGCAGGGAAGCAGGCAGAGTCAGAAGTGCACCCAAAGCCTCAGGTTTCTCTCAGTTGCCACTCTTTCCAAAAAAAAATATACATATATATATATATATATATATATATACACACACACAGCATTAACTCATGCATTTTTCCTTGTTCGGCTGCTGCTGAAAAATCTCTTCCTTGCATTTATAATTCTGTGTTCCTTTCCTTTAATGGTGGGAGATATTAATCTAGCTACATTCTATCAATTTTGTCTAATTCATCTTTCTGTCTCCCACAGCACCTAAACACACTGCCTTATGTTTAGTAGGTACTCGCACAGTGGTTGAAATTGGAATTAAATTTAATTTTAAAAATCTTCTCTTACAATATTTTCAGTCTGCTCTTGACTTAAAATTGGATCCAAATATTTTATCCAGTATGCCCTCATCAGTCAAAAGAAAAAGTACACCTTCATGCAAAGTGAAATTTAAAAAATACTTTGATCACATGGTGAAAGGCAAAGGAAAAAAAAATAGCTGAATAATCTAGTGTACATTTGCAAAAGATGACAATGTACTTGTTAATAGTAACAGCTGCTTTCCTGGGAGGGAAAAGAAGGCAAGAAGACGGGAGGAGAATGTTGTTCCCACATACTTTAAAAAGTGACCATACTCGTCAAGCATTTGCAGGTTTATTTGTCAAATATTATAGTTAATAAAGTGGGATACTAGATATCAGCAAGGCTTTGTCCAGCCAAAAATTTGTATAAGTGTAATCCAAAGGAAAATAATAAATACCCCAATCCTGAAAACCACATTAAAAACTTCAGGAAAAGAAACTGTCATTTAATCCTAAATTCAGAAGACAGACTAATAATTCCTACTGTTTAAAACAATTTCTTAAGTTTATTGAAAGACATGCAGATTCTGATACTGATTTATTGGATCTCTGCTTCCTAGTATCTTCATCCAAAACTCCAACCTCTAACAATTTTTATCCTCTTATTTCATTATGCTTAGAAATTTCTAGGTAAAACATTACTCATAAACATTACTATTTACTAATTTCCTTCAGATTTTTACATAGCCCTTAATCAATAACTAAGTGAAAATATATTCCAACTTATTGAGTGGAAATAAAGCAGCAGATGTGGCCATTGAAAGCTTCAGGAACAGAGAGCCGATTCTTCAGGGGAACAAAACTTGGAATAACTTCAGCTGTGGAAAGGGGCTCCCATCCCCTCTAACTAGGAATATTTTATGTGAAGAAAATAAAAGCATTCGAATACCAAAGGGGGAAAAAAACAGTCAAGGAATGGAAAATGTTGAAAGGAGCCTCTCAGTGGGACCTATACTTTTAAATATCAATCAAGTAAAGAGCCACATGCAAAGCTTTAAGGATTTCATCAGTAAGGACCATTCCTCTTCTTGGCAAGTTCATAAAAATGGCTATTTCTTTGTAACAGAAATTGTTCATTCTTTCTCTCCTTTCTAATCATAAAAGCATGTATGACCTTATACATACCTCTTGATCACCCAGCATACACAGTGATGGACATGTATGTCATATACACCAGTGTATGTAACAAAATGTTTGCCAAGAACACCTTTCCAGAAATACCTGCCTCTATCCCCTGACGACCACACATCACCCCCCGAAATACAAGCTCATTTAATTCTCTATGGAACAGAATATACTTTGTTACCAGTTAAAAGAGATTAACTTACACATCCTTGTAACTGTTCAACAAGGAAAACATTAATGACTGAGTTTAGAAAAGTAGTGAGATCAAATCTGATTCTTTCACTTTACAGATGAGAAAATTAAGACCTGGAGAAATAAAATGACCTTGCCAAGGACACAAGGCTACTATCGAGCAGTAATCAGTACCACATTTTGAACCTACAGGGCAGGCAGAGCAGAAAAATGCAGAGATGGAGGATAAACAGCTAGACAGAGGGTATTCTACATTCAGGGAATAAGCATGACAGAAGGCTTCAAAGCAAAAAAGTATTGCAACCTCAAGGAGCTCAAAGGATCCTTCTGAACATGCTACAAACCACAAATGAAGTAAATAAGATACTATATACTATCTAAAAAATATGCCATTGTAGCAAATACTTAGACTTCTGAGTCATGGGATTACCTCTTTGCAAGATTATGTATGACTCCCCTGTGTTAAAAAACATTCAGTATAGTGCTAGCATAAAAATAAACATATAAATCAACAGAACAGAATGCAGCATCCAAAAATAAGCCCTTATATTTAACAGACAAGTGATTCTCAACAAAGGTGCCAAGGCAACAGGAAAAGGAGAGTATTTTTTGACAAATAGTGCTGGGATAACTGGATATTCATATACAAAGAGATTAACTTAGATCCTTACCTCACACCTTATACAAAAATTAAATCAAAATGGATTCAAGATCTTAATGTAAGAGCTAAAACTATAAAAATTTTAGAAGAAAACAAGAAAAAATCTTCAAGACCTTGGGTTAGGCAGACTTCTCAGATATGACATCAAAAGCACAATCCAAAAGGAAAAAATTTAACATTACACTTTGTCAAAACTCAAAACTTCTATACTTCAAAACATATCATTAAGAAAACAAAAAGACAAGTCACAGACTGGGGAAAATATTTGCAAATCATCTATCCATAAAGGATTTGTATCTAGAATATATAAAGAATTACAGAATATACAACTCAACAATAAGACAAACGCCCACTTTTTTAATGAGTATGATTTGAGTAGACATCTGACATGGTTTGGCTCTGTGTCCCCACCCAAATCTCATCTTGTATCTCTCATAATTCCCGTGTATTGTGGGAAGGACCTGGTGGGAGATGATTGAATCATGGGGGCAGGTCTTTCCCATGGTGTTCTCATGATAGTGAATGGATCTCACGAGATCTGATGGTTTTAAAAATGGGAATTTCCCTGTATAAACTCTCTTCTCCTGTCTGCCACCATGTGAGACATGCCTTTAGCCTCCGCCATGATTGTGAGGCTTCCCCAGCCACGTGGAACTGTAAGTCCGACTAAACCTTTCTTTTGTAAATTGCCCAGTTTTGGGTATGTCTTTATCAGCAGCATGAAAATGGACTAACACAACATCTCATCGAATAAAATACATGAACAACTAATAAGCACATGAAAAGATGCTCAACATCATTAATCATCAGGGGAATACAAATCAAAACCACAATGAGATATCACTTCACACACACTAGGATGTAGGATAATCAAAAAGATAATCATAAGTGTGGGTGAGGATATAAAGAAATAGTAACCCTCACATATTTCTGATGTGAATGTAAAATGGTGCAGATACTTTAGAAAACAATTTGTCCATTTCTTAAAAAGTTAAACATAAATTTACCACATACCCAGCAATTCCACCACTATATATCTAGCTAAGAGAAATGAAAACATATGTTCACACAAAGACTTGTATTCAAATATTAATGGCAGCATTATTCATAACAGGCAAAAAGCAGAAACAACTCAAATGTCTGTCAAACTGAAGACTAGATAAACAAAATGTGATATAGCTATATAATGGAATACTATTCAGCAATAAAAAGGAATTAAGTACTGATACATGATACAACAGGAATGAACCTCAAAAACATCATGCTAAGTAAACAAAGTCAGACACGAAAGACCCCATATTGTAGATTCGGTTATATGAAATGTTCAGAAAAGGAAAATCTGCAGAAACACAAAATAGGTTAGTGGTTGCCTGGGGCTGGGCATGGGGAATAACTGTAAACAGGTATGTGGAGTATTATCGGAGTGCTGAAAATGACCTAAAACTGGATTATGGTGAAAGTTGCACTATTTGATAAATTTACTAGAAATCATTAAATTTTACACTTAAAATGGATAAAATTTATGATCTATATACCTCAATAAAGTTTTTTTTAAGCTAAGGGTAGAAAAAAGTATAATTAATAATGTGGGGGAAGACAGATATGAAACAAGATGGGATACAGTTGATTAATTGTTGAAGCTGGATGTCCAGTATACTATTTGTCTTATATTCTTGCTATATTTAGAGCTTTCAATAATAACTTCATTTTTGAAATTAAAAAAAGAAAATAGATATATTATTTCCAAGTATCTATGAAGGCAAAAGCTCCTTTCCTAGCTCCCTGAAGTACCTCAGAGAAATCTACTAACATTTTAAATCACATAGAAGGAAACACAGAAAAAAACACATTAAAGAGTGCCTTGCAAAGGTTACCATATTCATTCTTTAATACATCCTTTAACTTTAGATATTAATTAGTGTTATTGCCCATAGAAAAGTAGTAGGGTGTGCCCTCCAAATTAATTTAATGTAGATTGCTTTCTTTGATACCAAATCTGCTGCAACAAAGATCTGATCAAAGATTTCCCAACTTCGAAAGATTCTGGGCAGGATGTGGTGGCTCACATCTGTAATCCAAGCACTTTGGGAGGCCGAGGCAGGCGGATCACGAGGTCAGGAGATTGAGACCATCCTGGCTAACATGGTGAAACCCCATCTCTACTAAAAATACAAAAAATTAGCCGGGCGTGGTGGTGGGCACCTGTAGTCCCAGCTACTCGGGAGGCTGAGGCAAGAGAACAGCGTGAACCTGGGAGGCAGAGCTTGCAGTGAGCCAAGACCACGCCACTGCACTCCAGCCTAGGCAACAGAGAGAGACTCCGTCTTAAAAAAAAAAAAAAAAAAAAAGGAAAGAAAGATTCTGATGGAGAACAAAGCCATTATATTGCCTGGATCTTAGTCTCCTCATCGGTAATATGTGAGAGTTGGCCAAGATGACATTCAAGTTCTCTTTTAGCATTGACACTTCATGATTCTAAAATTTATCCATGTTTACTAATAACTCCTTTTTCCTGTACCATAGGATATGTAATAAGGGTTAACTAGGTCCTGGATGGAGACATGGGCAGACTTAAGTGACAAAAATGCATGAGATTCAATCTTGGTCAAAGATGGGTGTCTGGTTTCCTCTCTCAAATTACATTTACACAAATGCATTCCTCCTAAGCATTTTACTATTAAAACTCTTGGGTTGGTTGAAATCACTAGTTGTGTTTCTGTATATGTTTTCAGGTAAATCAAACTAAAATTTCAAGAAGTACACATCTTTTTTCAGGATTAGTTAGTATTCATTCACTAGCAGCTGTTTCCATCACACTTTCATTAGTGCTGAATAATGCGGTGGGGGAGAGAGAGAATACAAATGTGTGTTAGGAGGAAGGCAATCTACAAAAAGAGTCTATCATTTTGGAACTGGCTCTTCATCTATCTATCTTATCTATCTATCTTATCTATCTATCTATCTTATCTATCTATCTATCTATCTATCTATCTATCTATCTATCTATCTATCTATTGACAGAGTCTCACTGTGTCCTTGCCCAGGCTGCAGTGCAGTGGCACGATCTCGGCTCACTGAAACCTCCACCTCTCAGGCTCAAGCCTCAGCCTCCCGAATAGCTGGGATTAGAGGCATGCATCACCACGCCTGGCTAATTTTTGTATTTTTAGTAGAGACAGGGTTTCTCCATGTTGGCCAGGCTGGTTTTGAACTCCTAACCTCAGGTGACCCACCCACCTCTGCCTCCCAGGGTGCCGAGATTACAGGCATGAGCCACTGCGCCTGGCCACTACCATTATTTTTTAAAATGTGACATACAGTCAGCACAACTGCTAAGCCTTCAACATTTCAAAATGACTTTGTGATGACAACTTCTCCACACCAAAGTTCCTTGCTTATGCCACAATCTTTTGCAATCTGGCTTAACCCTACCACCCTAATGGGATGTTCTCCTAAGACTTCCCGAAGACACCGTCTACAAACTCCTTCTCCACCAGTCTCCCTTTTTCTTGGCCAGCCAGCCAACTTGAATCTTCCAGTCTCTACTTCCTTCCTGTAATACACTCCTCCCCAGGCACTCCAGGCCATGGTACTGTGTCCCTTACTGAGCTAATACAATCACATGGCTTCGGGTTCAGTTCCACCAGAAATTTGGTGTTTACATAGCAGGTCCTGAAGAGTTTTGAGTAGGGAAGTGATCATAGCTGTGCTTGCAGAAAATTAATCCTGTTGCTTTATGAAGGAAAGAACAAAGCAAGCAAGCCAGATCTGAGGCTACTATAGTAGACTCCCAGGAAACTAGTCATAAGAAGTAAATCAAGACAGATGTCAAAAAAGAATAGGATTTGACTGAAAAGTCATATCCTTCAAAGTTTAGCTCACCAGCCCTGTGCACCCCCTGCCCACAAATCCACTGATCATTCTAGTTAGCAACCACCCAAACTCTAAACCCTTCTAACAATCACACACAACTGTGACATTGATTAGTAAAGTTTAGGGGCATATCCATATTCCTCTTGGGATCCTCCAAAGTGCCAAGTACCCAGTAAATGCTCATTAAATACTGGTTGAATAAGACACTTTTCTGGTCACCATTACTGAAGTCTATTTCAGTTTTCATACAATTCTATAAATTCAGATGTATATAAAGAATTTACTGATGTACTGAGAATTATATTGTTTTATGATCTCCTTCAGCTCACAAGCTTCATAATAGTCACAAATTAAATGTCCAACAATAGGAAAATGCTTAAATAAACCATAGTCCCAATTAACAAAGGTAGAAAAAATAGAGTATCGCCATTTTGCAACTACCAATGAAATAATGGATCTAAGCAGTGGTTTGCTGGAAAAAGCTCATGCCAGCTTGTGAGAGCCAGCTGTGTGCATCTGTGCCAAACTCCACATTCAGTAACACATCAGTAGGAATGAAATTAGCCGTGGCAGGAGTGTTTACACCATAAAAATTGGCAAGTAGCCGGTTGTTAAACATTTACTGACACACCACTGGATGTAGGCAATGATGATCAATAGCTGATAAAACCATTATTTGAAAGGTCACTGGGATCTTTATCGTAACACATGGATGAGGCTAATACTACGTAAACCCACTAATCAATCAAACATCACAAAAATAAAGGCATTAGATACTAGAGAGCTCTTAATGTGGTGCAGTAAGAAGTACACAGCATCTTCAGGTAGTATTCTTGTCAAAAATCTAAACTAACTCTAATCAAGCCTAGACCTACCTATCAGTTTATAGGAAATACAGGGGATGGAAGAACAAACAATCAGCAAAATACAGAATGTGAAAAAGTCTACAGGGTAGATGATTTTTTATGAATAAATGAATAGCAAAGAGAAAAAAAAGATTGAGCGAAGAACCTATCGGTTAAGAGACTTAAAATATGCCGAAAACAAGTGCAATGTGCATGTAGCCCTTGTTTGAATTCTGAATGGAACAAACTAGTATAAAAAGACATACTTGAGACAATTCAGGAAATATGAACACTGGCCAAATATTAAATGACATTAAAGAATTATTGTTAATTTTGTAATGTATGACAAAGGTATTGTGCTCAAGTATTTTAAGACCTTATCTCTTAGATATATAAAGAGTTTATATATAAAATTATATGATATTTGGGATTTGCTTCAAAATAATATGGGGGTGGAAGTTCTCAACTTTTGCATAAATTTGAAATTTTTCATAATATGGTTTTTAATAGAGTAGCCAGCATATAGATGATATATAAAAGAAATACAAAATTATCAGTACTGACATGGATATCTCCAAGAAATAATGTATAATGTATATAAAAAAGGCATGAAGAAAACATGCATAATGTGATGAAAATTATTTTAAAGACCATTTAGAATTGTATCGAAAAGAATAAAACTTTTAGGAATACATTTAACAAAAAAAATGCAAAACTTGTATACTGAAACATTGTTGAAAGACACTTAAAGATCTAAATAAATGGAAAAACATCCTGTGTCCATGCATTGGACAACTTAATGTTATTAAAACCGCAATACTAACCAAACTGATATACGAATTCAATGCAAGTCATCCAAAATCCCAGCTGGCTTTTTTGTTTTTACAGAAATTGACAAGCTGATCATAAATTTCATGTGGAAATGCAAGGGACTCAGAATAACCAAAACAATCTTGAAAAAGAATAAAGCAGGAGGACTCACGCTTCACAATTTCAAAACTTACTATAAATCTACAATTATCAAGACACTGTGGTATTGGCATAAGGATAGACCTATAGACCAACAGAACAGAACTGAGAGTCCAGAAATAAATCCTTATGTTTATGGTTAATTGATTTTCAACAAAGGTGCCAAGAAAATTAAATGGATAATTAGTAGTCTTCTCGACAAATGATACTGGGACAACTGTATATCCACATGCAGAAAAATGAATTTGGACTCCTATCTCATGCCATATAAAAAAATTAACTCAAAACAGAACAAAGACGTAAATGTAAGACCTAAAACTATAAGACTTTTAGAAGAAAGGAGGAGTGTTTGTGACCTTGAGTTAAGCAACCATTTTTTAGATATGACAGCAAAAGCACAAGCAACAAAAGAAAAATACATAAATTAGACCTCATCAAAATTAAAATCTTTCATGATTCAAAGGACACCATCAAAAAGATGAAAGGACAACCCACAGAATGCAGGAAAATATGTGTAAATCAAATATCTGTAAAGGAACTTTTATGCAAAATATATAAAGAACATTTACAAATCAACAATAAAAAGACAACCCAATTTTTAAATGAGCAAAGATTCTGAACATTCTCCAAAGACAACATAAATATGACCAATAAGTGCATGAAAAGATGTATAACATCATTAGCCATTAGAAAATGCAAATCAAAATCACAATACCACTTCATGCCCACTAGGATGGCTAAAATTCAAAAGGCAATAACGAGTGTTTTGAGGATGTGAAGAAACACAATTGGAATCCTCATAAATTGCTAATGAAATAAATTGGTTCGGCTGCTCTGGAAAATACTTCAATAGATCCTCAAAATGTTCAACACAGAGTTACCATATGAACCAGAAATTCCAGCCCTACCTATATACTCAAGAGAAAGAAAAAATATGTTTACACAAAAGCTTGGACATCAACATCTATAGCAGAATTATTCACAATAGTCAAAAAGTGGAGACAACCCAAATATCCAAAATGTGGTTTATCCATACAATGAAAGATTATTCAGCCATAAAAGGAATGAAGTATTGATTCATGCTACAACATGGATGAACCTTGAGAACATTATACTAAGTGAATGCAGCTAGTCACAAAAGACCACATATTGTATGATTCCATTAATACAGAATTCCGGAATGGGCAAATCCATAGAAACAGAAAGTAAGTTAGTGGTTGCCAAGGGATAGAGGAAGAAAAGGGGGGAATGGGAATGATTGCTAATAGGTATGGGGTTTCTTTTTGGGGGGATGAAAATATTCTGAAATTACATAGTGCTGATAGTTATATAACACTATGAATACACTAAATATCACTGAATTGTACACTTTAAAAAGGTGAATTTTATGGTATATGGGTTACATCTCAATAAAGCTTTCATTAAAAAAAAAAACAACTGCCCAGACTGCCAAATGGAACTCTTGGCTAGCTGTGCACTGTGGACCCAAAAGTTTGGGGTGGGTCAGGAATCCCATAGTCCCACTAGATTTTAAAAGAAACAAGTAGCACTCACAGGAAAAATTCAGTAAGGAAATCTATAAGGTCACAGCTGCTTTTGTGGCCAAATTCATCTTTTAGAGAACCTGAAAGGTAAGTTTGGTATTAGGAACATCTCTTACTCCCAAGGAGTTTACCTACTTCTTAAGTTACAGAAACAAATATTCATTTACAGAAAACCCAGGAAAGACTTCTCAATTCGCCACTCAATAAACACAGCCACTTCCAAGTTAAGACAGAGCCCTTACCATGACGTTTTACCCAACTATACATCTCACAATGTAATCTTTGGGAGGTCCTCCAGAACTACTCCTCAGTGTTGGAAAGGCACTGAAATGGAATCTGAAGAACACATCAGAGCTTAAAAGAGTGCTCGGGGCCGGGCGCAGTGGCTCATGCCTGTAATCTCAGCACTTTGGGAGGCTGAGGCGGGTGGATCATGAGGTCAGGAGATTGAGACCATCCTGGCTAACACGGTGAAACCCCGTCTCTACTAAAAATACAAAAAATTAGCAGGCCGTGGTGGCAGGTGCCTGTAGTCCCCAGCTACTTCGGAGGCCAAGGCAGGAGAATGGCATGAACCCGGGAGGCGGAGCTTGCAGTGAGCTGAGATCACGCCACTGCACTCCAGCCTGGGTGACAGAACGAGACTTCATCTTAAAAAAAAAAAAAAAAAAAAAGTGCTCGGAACACTTCTGTCATTTCAGCTGCATTCCAGGAGGTGGTAGCAGATGGTCATAAAGATACCCCGAATACAGAATCGTAGGGAAGATTGAGATAAGTAATCTCAGGCAGGAAAGATATCTCTGGTACTCTCAGATACCATCATTGTAGCTAAAGAGTGAAAAGCAAATTTTTAATAATAGGTGACATCTGTACCTGAGCCAAAAATTCAACAGAAATAATTTTTTCCAGTCCTGTCCTCAGTCATATTTCCTTGCCAGAGGCATTTACCATTTTGTCTACACGTTTATAAACATACACATTCTGCACCAAACTTTTGTCACTTAATTTATCCGAGATAGCTCTCCATGTGGTATACGTGCCTGTTCCTTTTAACAGCTTCATACAATTCCATAGGATGGATGTGCCATAGTTTCTTAACCATGGAATGAGTTGTTATTATCAGCATATCTAAAGCAGAGACAGGAAATTAGCTACCCATGGACAGACACTAGCCCCGGATGTGTTCTGTTCAGCCATCACAATGGTTTTAACGTATGGATCTCAATGTATTTGGCCATATGGGGTGTGGTTTAAAAAAAAAAAAAAAAAAAACTGACCATCAACATCCCCTTCTCCTTTTTTGCAGTAAGAAGCGTATTTCTGGGAAATGGCTGCCCTGCCAAGGACTACATTTCCCAGCTGCCTGGCAACTAGGTCTATCCATGGGCCTAGGTCCCCCCAGCTAGATATGAGTGGAAATGATGAAAATGCCCGGTCTGAAACTTTAAAGGAACGGCTATGTCTCCTCCACACCATCTCTGCCCCTTCTGCCAGACAGATGCTCAATGACTGGAACAAGGCAGAGCTAAGGCTTTTTACTGTTACCATGGAAACCTCAGGCTACAAACCTCAGGCATGGCTTTGAGAAGAGGCAGGTCTGAATCAAGAGTGGAAGAGAGGGGTAGTTCTTACTGACTCCGTGGACAGAAGAAACCCCTTTTTATGAAAAAAAAAATTACCTCACGAAAATAACTGTTTCGTTGAGGAAAAGGAGGTTAGGTACCAGCTTAGTGTGATTTTTCTTACAGGAATCTCAGTAATAAAAGATGTTTCATAGCTATAAATATAGAGCTATAAAATCCAAACATCATTGAGCAAATTCCGGGTCTGACTGCCTCTGGGTTTTGCATACTTCCATTGTCACTGACTTAGACTTTCTTGCACATTTTTGCTATCTCTCAAACACAGCAGCTGTGTGGGACTGTGAGGCAACGGCTCCAAGAACTGGGTCAGCTATTACAAATGGTGATCTCCCTGTTACACACAGCGATCACAGTGTATCCACTTCTCCTTATGAAAACACATGCCTCGGGTCTGATGCCAGTACCTAGGGCCCTGGAATCATCTAGGCTACTATAAATCACACATTCACACTCTCTTTACAGATACCAAAGTTGAAGCCAACTGTTCTATATTTCCAAAGTTGGCCTTGTTCATTTTTATAGATTTACATTCTAAATCAGCCCTTTGTTCTTTTTCCCCGTATCATGTTACCTATTTTCATAAATGTAAAGGCATTAATGCCACCTACTTCTAAGCTATTTCTTTAAATGCTACTTGAATCCTACACCAAGAGTCTGTGGACTCTCCTTCCATTGGTTCTACAATTTTTTATTCTATTTCCTGCTTTTTCCTTTGGATAAACATCATCACTCCTATGTAACATCCATCCCATCTTTCTCTTCATTTTCCTCTTTCATTGTTCTTTGCATCTTCTCTCCATCCTATTTCCTTTCCACACTATCACTCCACTTTAAGCCACTCTGTCTCAGCACCTTAGCTTCAATCACTCTGCTTTTCACAATCCTGTGAGTCTCATTTTATTAAACAAGGGCTGCATTTTATCTTTCCCTTTCAACTCAAGTCCACATCTTACTTCATCTCACGTTATTTTCTCCTCTTTTCTTTACCTTTCCTTATTCTTCTATTGTCATAAACAGGGTGACCCAGGCAGTCTGTCTTAAGTGATAAAGTTGGCAGGAGAGGATATGGGGGGTGGGGCTGGAGGGACAAGGAACAGCAGAGCAGCAGGTGAGGTAGGCTTCCCCATGGCCACCCTCACATTCCCAAGTGCCTGACAGGAGGGAGGTCCAGAAAGTAGGCAAAATGAAGAAGAAAGAAGTGGTCCCCGTGGTTAGGCAAAGAGACATGTAGCAACAGAAGCTGGCCAAGCCTTCTGAGCAGGCAAATCATAAGAGAAGAAATATTTATGGCCAATAACAATACAAAAAGATTCTCAGCCTCACTAGGAATCAGGGACATTAAACTGCCTATTATATAGGTAATGATTAAAAAGATGAACATGAAGCAGTTTTGGCAAGATTGTGAGGAAACACTTTTAGACAGTGTTGATGACGGAGCAAGTTGACAGGTGTTCCACCTCACCCTTTGGCAACATATAGCTACACTTTAAACATCTACAGCCTTTGACCCTGCAACTCCAACCAGCAGGATTTAACCTAAGAAGATAATTAGATGATGAAACAAAGATATGGACATGAAATTATTAATAACCTCTGCCTTGTTTATATTATAAGAACAAGGTGGTGGTGTGAGGGAGCTTGGCAAGGGGAGGGTGAGGGGAGGCTCATACCTGTGAAGGAGTGATGGGGGAGAAGGACAAAAAGAGAAACAGAGGGGTATGAAGAGGACACGGGGGTCGGGGTGGAGAGAGAGAGAGCTTTGCTTGCAAGGGTGAGAAAGGAATGGGGGCTGGGGTCATGGGGTGGTGGGTGAGCTTAAGAGGAAAGTATGGGGAAGAGAAAAGGCAGAGAGAAGGAGGGAGAGATCTCTCTATCAAAGCACAGTCAACCATGATATATCCATATCATGCACACCTTAAAGGGAACGGTGCAATCCTCTATATGAAATAGAAAGATGGTTAATTGGAAAGATCAGGATACAGAACAGCAAGCATAGTGTGATACCATTTATCTAAAGTGATACATAAAGATAAGTGCAGCAAAGGGATGCCTACATGTACACCATGATTCTCAGTGAGTAGACTCTTCTGGTAGGTTTAAGCTCTATTTCATGCATTTCTAGTTTGTCAGCATTTCGATAATTAATTTCTAGCAATATGCAATACACTAAAATTCTATGTAATTTAGACAGACCCTTATACTTTTCTGTGAGAATTAACCAACATGAAAATAAATAAAGTAGATGCAATTATACCACCTACTTTTCATACTGCAGAAATGTTCTATTCTTCATGTGATAAATTTAAACTGCTCATTAAAATTTCATCTGTATAAATTTGTACTGAAAAGACAATGGAATTAGGCTATGAACAGAGACGTCACCCACCTAGCTATTATTTGTCTAAATCTTAGATTTATCAGGCCCTACCACAAGGGACCTCATCAGGGCATTATCAAACCAAAATACTTTTCATCTTGAAGTCACATCGACACAGAGATATCAAAGAAAGCTGTCTTAATTCAGGTTTTCCCTAAAGAAGCCCCTGACATATGAACTTGAGAACAGGTATATTATTCGAGTGAGGGGAAAGTGAGACAGGGCAGGAGGGAAGCAAAACAAGAAAAAGTACATCAATGAATGGTGTACTACGGCAGGCAACTGGGGTTCAGTCCTTTTGCGAGCCTTCTGAGAAACTGGGTAGGAGGAATCACAGAATTGTCCACCAGGGGTCAAGGAAGTTGGGGTGTTATCCTAATTGGTGGAGGCTTGCCATTTCAGGCATTAAATTCTTGATACTTGCAGGCCACGGGAATATGGGCCTTATATGCCTACTAAGGCCTGTGGGCCAAATATAGTACTACAGGTTGAGTATCCCTAATCCCAAAAATCCAAAATCCAAAATACTATAAAACCCCCAACTTTTTAGTGCCAACATGACACTTAAAGGAAATGGTCATTGAAGCATTTCAGATTTTTTTATTATATGCTCAACTGGTAAGCATATAATGCAAATATTCCAAAATCCAAAAATATCCAAAGCCTGAAACACTTCTGATCCCAAGCATTTTGGATAAGGAATACTCAACCCGTATTTGGATTATGTTTATTACCTCACCAAAACCTTACAACTCCATGGAGTATTGGCTCTACTGTACAGATTAGGAATCTGAGATGCACAAACATTAAGCTACTTGCTGAAAATCAAACAGTGAATAAGCAGCTGAGCTGAGCTCCAAACCCAGTTTTGTCTCTTCCACTATGTGATGCAGTGTCGTAAAAACCACAGCATGTGAATTCTCCAGTATAGCTGGCATCTCCTTACTGGTCACACAACCTGAGAGAGACCTGTGAGCATTTCCAGCCTCCCTCTTTACAAGGTAAAGGTATTGAGATAGCTTCCCAGATTGTTTTAATCTTCTTGCATCCATAGGAAAATCTTCCAGGTCATAATCCGCCAGCCATGTGAAATTTTTATAGCATCATCACCTGTGATTACTCCCACCCTACATACCAGTCACTATGAAATTTATGCCAGAACTCAGATCAAAGTATGAGAGGAAATTCAAGGCAAATTTTTGTCTGATGAACTCATGGCAGAGAATTAAATTTGATAGAGAGTTCCAGATTTTAGTATATTAAAAAACAATCTATAACTTTACTGTGAGGAGAATACTTTATTAGAACAAATAAAACATGCTGAGCTCTGCCCAGACACAGAGGTCATGCTAATGTGTGAGCCAAGGATAGTCTTTTCTTGCTTTAGTAGAAAAGATAATAATCTGCAAATCACTAGCATCTGAGGCTGGCCTGATTTAAAATGCACATAGATGGAGAAAAAGTTCCAGGAAATCATTGTATTTATAGCTTGCCTGCATGAGTCAGTGGAAAGGCCCTTGCTGCTCCCAAAATAACACTTGGGACAGCACTGTATCCTATCACCTTCACTAAAGCAAAGGCATGCCTCTCATCTTCTATTCCTTAGGAGGATATCTCCTACTTCACAGGAAGCCAAGGAAGCAGACAGGGCCCCTCTGGGCCTCGCCCGCCTCCAGCCCAGCTACACAACTGCTGGCTCAAGAACATCCCATCCCCAGAAGCCCAGAGCAGTCCACCTGAAGGAGCCCTTGCCCTAGGACCCTCCACCAACCACCCATCAGTCAGATTCAGAGTCCCCTCAGCATTAAATCCTACAGGACACAGGATCTTCTCCATAAGTGTAAAATGCAGGAGAAGGTTCTGGCTAGGCCTTAATCTCCAAGATCTTTCATAGAAGACTACACAGGCATCTGAGGAAATGACAGACAGCGATCTATCTTGTTCACAAATTACCAATGAAGCAGAGAGTAAGACCCCAGCCACACACTCAGCAGGCTGCATGGGAGTGAAGCATTTTTATCCTCTTGCTAGAGAATTTCCTAATCCTTGATCCATAACAAGTGTGGGCAAGGCTCCAGACACATGTGCTACATATGTGTCTAGAATTGCTTTCTCTCCCAAGAATACCATAGCCATGTGAAGACCTTCACGGAATGCTTAACTGCCAGGTCTGCTCTTTCTCCAGACTCACAGAGGCCACTGTGGCAGATACACATCCATTGGCTCCAACAGGAAACGAAAGGGCTCAGGGGACAAGGGGCACTTCACCTGGCACACTGGGCTGGAAGACTTTATTCAGATCCAAGGAGGAGGCTCTGGAATGGGTTTTCTGTGGCCGAGGTGGCGGGGTGGGAGGGTCCTCGCCCTTTTTCATGGCCTCTTCTATGGAGGTACTAGAGTAAGATCTGTAGCAAAATAAGGGAAGGTCAGAAGGGAAATGGCAAAGCTTTACTCTCTAAAGTTGGGGTGAAATGGAAAATACCCACAAAGTCAAAGTGACTACAAGGAACCGATGAGCTACCAAAGTAGCCATAAATTCTATTAGCCATTGAATGCCACTATGTACAATAATTGTCCAAATCCAACTATGAATTGGATGAACTGGGATCTTTTCAACCTCTTTGTTCTTATTATACCTTAGATCTAAATCAACCCCCCAAAAAAACTTTGTGTAAATTCAAGTCCATTTCTATTGGAATTGTTAATAAGAATAATATGGAGCCCTTCAGCTTAAGCATTTCCATGTTCTAACAGAAGGGCTTCATGGTATAAACTGATCAGAGAACTTTTCTCCTGTTCACTTGCAAATGTGATGACAGGCTCATGTGGAATTGGGACAGATAAGCTGAGGGTAAGAATTCAATGTTCAGGGGAATATGCCACAAACAAAGCTAGGAAAGGAAAACACACATCAATCAGATTGAGGGGTCTAGCTTGTCCTTCCCTGAGAAAGCAAAAGTCTCATTTTTAACCTTCTTACTCAATCTATAGCAAGGCATAATTAACTAGGCAACTTCTGAGATTGTAACTCTGGTAACACCATCTTTTTAAAAAGGAACTAAATAACTTGCAAAAGGTCAGACAGAAAGTTACACAGTTCGATTCAAACTCCAATCTCTGTTTCTATATCCCATTTTTAAAATGTTCTCATACTGCCTATGAGTCGGGGGGTGGAAATACTTTGGTGATAGCAACTAGAATATTTATTGGAGACCTACTTACTTTCCAAATAAAATTCAACTCCATACACTGCTTAGGAATAGCTTTAAGGACGGGTTCCCAATACGATGATCACAAAAAGGCCCTAAGATGTAGATGTATACATCTGTTGTATTTAGCTTCTCAACTAGCTTCAAGTCAAAGCAGAAAACGACCTTTGAGTCAGAGGTACATCCTAGAGACAAATTAACCTCTGAAAACCTTCTTCGTACTTAGCTATTAGAGTGGCATTTACGAAATTAGAATATATCAGTTACTATTAAACCCCTTCAGTTCTTGACAGAGCTGTTTTTGACACTGTGAGTTTTTATTTTCCTGAATAAGTTTCTCAAGGATTCTTTGTGGTAGTTGAGGGTTCTGTCTGTCTTACAAGGTTGCAACTTTAATAAAGCCACCATAATGGCATGTGACATGTTCTGGGGTGGTCCCTGTAACATAACTGGCAAGACAGGCAAGGCAACAACAGGCAGAAACTAGCAGGGAAGAATGCTCTGGCTCTTTCAACAAGAATCAAAGGGAACCGATACGGAAGGACAAGGTTCTTAAATGGGAACACTTCACTTAAAAAAGACAATTAGAGCCCCTAGCTAGAAATGAAAAGAACCTTCTATGCCACATATAGCTTTAGTGACATCTTTCACTCAAAAAAGAAATAATGTATGTGTAAATAATGTGTATGTATGCACATTGTTAAGCACACAATCCCACAGCGCACATTCCTCATTTTCATTTTATTTTCATATATAACCTGTATGTTTATATCTTCATGTGGAAAGTTACTGAATATAAAATAAGTGAGATTGTATAACCATGACTGCTGCAACCAATTAAAACATAAATGTGCAGGGAGTTAACAAAATGATGAACGCAGTGGTGTTAAAATGGTGATTTTCCTCTTTCACTTATATTTCTACAAAACTTTATTATTTCAAAAAGGAGGATAAAAATAATTCGATTCTCTTCTTCCCAGTGAGAAGTAATGAAAATAAAATCCTCCAAATTAGACCAAAAGCACAATCTCTGAAAGGATATTATGTAAAATTTAGCCAGACACATTAATAATAGAACATGTGGCTATGAAATTTTATAATTTCACTGGCTTTCAGGGAGAGAGGAAGTCAGCAGAAGCTAAAACTTTGAGGTTCGATTTATGGTTAACATAGTACACATAACAGATTTCTGCAATTCAAAGGCAATTCCTACTGTGAAAGCATATCCCACAACTAGTACAGACTAGTTTGTAAAAGATCCATTCATCCTTTTAAAAAGGATGAGTAAATGTGTTGACCACAGAAAGAATGCTACACCTTTTCTTCCTACCTAAATGAATTACTCTATTGTTTTTAAATATGGATAAATATAAAAATATAGATATCTGTATCTTACATAAACAAGGAAACAAAACCCCAAATTGGAAAATGCAGATATAAACTAAAGGATAACTCTTTGACTTACAAAGAGATGAGGTTCCTTAAATATCAGTATTTCAAGCATATAAAATATGATCAGACTTAAATTTGCTTTTTCAGGATTGTGTCTAGTAGGCAAAGGAGGGAAAAATGTCACTAAGAGCCAAAGCAAAACACAAAACACAAAACACACACATGGTATCCTTGTTATCCTATCTTACACTGCAGTTCTACCAGTGAAATACAGTACCAATACCATTTCCCTTCCTTAATGTATTAATTCTATTAGTGTCTCTGTATTTCCCCTCTGTGCCTCTTTTCTGAGTCTCACATCAACCACAGCTCTGCCTTACTGGCTTTCTCTCTTGTACTAGCCTCTTAAAAAATGTGAAGCTGAGAGGGGCACCAAGATAGGCTCAAACAGACCATAAACATCGCTTACCTGAAACTGCAAGCTTCACTGAAGTTATCAGAAGCATTTTCTTTCCCTACTATAGATTTTATTACCCAGACTTTTTACTTTTCGGTGTTCACCTTGTCATGATAGCAAATTTTCGTGTTTGTTACCTTACCCATATTTTCCTCTTTCCAAAGCTACTTCCCCCTATTAGTTATCATCTTGCAACAACTGGGTCATCTCACACAATCCACTTCACGTTGAGGGGCCATAGGGCATTAGTGGCCACCTTCTAGCACTAATGACCACAGAAACCAAGGCTCCCAGCATTACTGCATGATCCCATCAGGCCATGCACGAGTGAAATGGCTCATATAATAAGCTTTACATCTAAAAGAAGAGGAAATCATGGGTTGGGTTTTTGGTTTGTGGTTCTTATTTCTAGGCAGGGGCAGGACACAAAGGGCATTAAAGCAGAAATTAAACGAACACTACCTGGATCTTGGTCTTGCTTTGAGACTGTTGGAATCCTTGGGAGTTGCTGAAACAAAGATATTGCTTGGGTTTCATTTCTGCAGTTAAACAAGTTTATATGCAGCACCTGGGCTAGTACAGAACACATCAACAGGTAAACGTGAGGTAAAAGTGCCCATGTGGAGAACTGGATGGCTCCCACATTTTCATGATTTCCTTGTTTTATTTCAAAATCTAAAGAAACGATTAAAAGGAAAGAAAACCCAGCATATTTTTCCTTTGGTCAGAGCACTATTTGAGAGGCCATTCTCAAATCCAAGTTGATTAATGAAGACATTCCAGTATAAAAAGACAACCCCTTGAAAGGGGTTGTCTTTTTATATAATGATGGATTCACACTTGAGGGTTTCTTGGTCTATCATGATAGTCTAGTAATAGATTTTGAACTAGTCTACCCTGAAGGATGGGAAGAAGTCTAACTACACGTTTAAAAAAAAAATACACTACCAGAGCAGCATGGCCACAAAAAAACAAAGCTCTCACAAGTAAGTGGAAATGAGCTATACAGCTTCTCCTGTAAGAAAATATCCTTGTGTCCCACATGTCTGTGATCAAATCATATAGAGAATTATGAACAAAATCGCTGAATCTTTTCCCAGCCATATGACTTTTCCTCATCAAATTTAAATCATAAACTAACTTGCTCACTGCCAACACCCATACAGCCTTCTTCCCCATCACAAGTTGTGAGGAGTACTTAGAAACATTTACAAAAACATTGATCCTCTTTTTATGCTTTCAATCCTCTATGGAAGACAACTTTAGGAACCAGTAGCTATGCTCAGGTATTAAAAACATTGCAAATTTTTCATCATAAAATGTCATAAAAAATCATAGAAAAGGTGCTAGTAACACAGAACAAGAAGAATGTAATTTCTTTGTCTGCATGAATTCTTCCAAAAAGAAAATGTCTCACTGCATTATCTCATCCTCTTTTTTTATTTATTTTTATTTTTTTTTTATTATACTTTAGGTTTTAGGGTACATGTGCACAATGTGCAGGTTTGTTACATATGTATCCATGTGCCATGTTGTTTTGCTGCACCCATTAACTCGTCATTTAGCATTAGGTATATCTCCTAATGCTGCTCATCCTCTTTTACATTGCTCCAAAGATAAAAACCCTCCTTGGTATGAAGCAGCCTGAATTTATGATGATCATTAAAATCCTTGGGTTAGATAACAGGGCAGAGAGGGGAGGTGAAAATCCTCATAAATGCTAACAAGGCACAAAGCAAACTACTGGTCAGCTGCACAAGAATACACTTCTCCCAACCCAGGCATTTTGGCTTGTTGTAGTGAGAACACAGGGATCTTCCAGCTTCAAACAGCTGAAACGCTGCCAGAGTGCAGGAAAGCCTGGAAAGCCCAAGGAGTCTGAGTCCCCTTTTGCCCGTTATCGTGCACTCACACCTGGATATAGACAGAAAAAGACCTCCCTCCCTCCTACAAACCCCAGGCAGGAAAGAAAACGGCCTCAGGAAGCCTCTCTCCCAGCTCAGGAGGCTGCCTTGGGGCTGGGTGGACAGAGTGGACCAGACTCACCGCAGAGCTGGGGAAGCCCTCTGCGCAGGCTGCCTGCAGCTGGCTCCGTGGCCCTCTTCTCCCTCAGGCCCCACTGCTTTCAAGAAATACGTGGGTAGGAGAGGTCCCGGCCATGATAAAATACTGTTCCCCAAACCAGACCATGGTGACTGTTAATTCCTTTGTCAACTGCCATTATCTTTGTCTTTTTGCTGGTAGGGATGGGTGTGGAAGGAGGGGTGAGCCCTGCTGGTGAGAGATAGACAGACAGACAGACAGATGGGGTGAGGGTGTGGATGAGTAGTGGAGAGACAGGACTAGAGACCAGGCCAGGAGTCCTGAGACTAAGGCCCTCCTCCTGGCCATGACACTAACTAGCTGTTACTTCCCTGAACCTCAGTCTCCTCACCTAGAAAACAAACGCAATAAAAATGCAGTCTCTTTCTCACAGGGACAGATAAGGTTAAAGTACTTTAAAAACTGAATGTACTTTAGAATTGCAAAATATTACTATTGTAGAGTGCATAAATAAAGGCTCCTAATTTTTCAAGCCTGGAAATCTGGTTTCTAAATTTAGTTTCTTCTAGGACAGCAAAGGAGGTGCAGGTGAGAGCAGGTAATGGAAGGACAGAACTGCTCTACCCCAATAAAAACATGGGGTAACAGTTGGCAATGGAGCGGCTGCTAGAATCACCAACAGCAGTCTAAAGACAGCACTGTGAGGGTGAACCAGCTGAAAACACCTCAATATGGGCCACAAACATCAAGAAAAAGACCATCGTTGTGCATGATGCTCTGTTGAATTAGGTTGGAATGGGATATTGGTTTAAAAAATCTCTTAAGACGCCACTAATATAGACACTCTCAGCAACTACAACAAATGGATCATAGCTTCTCATGTAGCTGGAAAGAGGGAAGAGGAATGCCAACTTCCTAGAACACTCAAGGCATGTCATCTTTCCAGGAAATGGGAATGGAAAGAGGAGCAGGCCTAGAGATTAACCCTCCAAAAGGCAGCAACTGAACTGAGGTCCACATGGCAAGGACAGCCATCCAGAATTCTAAATCACCACCTTGAAACGCTTGTGTCTCCCACTGGGAATCCAAACATTTCCCAGAAAAGGAGGGATTAACTATGTTCAAGATGAGGAACTCCCTCATACCCAGAGAGGGGCAGTAGTGGGAAGAACAAATCAGAAAACACATAGCATGCTGCCGGGCACAATGAGAAATCAATTCTGACATACTTCCCATGCTGTGGCATACCCGACAAGTTTTATTTGGTGATGCCATGTCCTACTCAATGAAGGAATGTTAAAAATGAGATCTAAAGCTCATGCCCAAGAGGACACGTGATCTTGTGCTAAAATCCCTTAAAAAAAAAGTAGGAAGAGTTATGATCCTCAAAGGCTGTTGGAGAAGCACCAATTTAACACTCCAAATTTAAACAGCTTTTACTAATACTACAACATGAAGTTTACGAAAACTGGAATGCATCCACTTTAGCTCCAGAAATAAGAGCTAGAAAGAACTGACCCCAGGCGTTGGCCTACATTAACAGAGCATTTCACCCAATAAGGAATGAATTCAAATCTGTTTCGAGAGTCAAAATTAAGCTTGGGAATTCCCATCACTTTTGGAGTCATGGTTGATCTATAACCTTCTATTTTGTAGCATCACCTTCCAGAGCTGGTGGTTCCCAAAATAGGCTATGTACCAGAACCAACTGGGGAGCTGCCTAAAAATACAGCTTCTCAGGCTTCCATAATTGAAATTCATCATCCACATTCATTCATATTTATTCTCATTCTCATATTCTCTCTCTCCTTCCCCCTACCATATTTTTCTCCCACTCCCCCAACTCCTTCCTCTCCCTCCACCCATCTCTCTTTGAAACTCTGAATGAACTTGACATTTGGGAAATATTGTACCACAGCATAAGCCTCAAGATTATATTGATTCCTCTGTTCCAACGTTCAACAAATAAGCCTAGGATGATAGCTAGCTTATCACAACAAACATGATTGACTTATTAAAAATATGCAAGAAATAAAATAGCAAAAGAGAAAGCAACAACTTCTTTCATATCCTTATAACTAGAGCTCCAAATAGTAATGTCTTCTGTAGCCACTTTGTTTTTTTAACTAGATTCAACTTGGTTCAATGATGGCTCCATCAACAGAGAGCTGAGGACACAGGGGCAGCCATTCTCCGTGACTCCACAGACATAGGTCTGACGCTCCAAAAACCTGGACAACTTTTCTTTTTCTCCTTGGAATCCACTCCATATATAAGCACATATAGTTGCCTTCCTGGTGGTGAAGCATAATAAAAATATTTGAGATTTCTGCTTTGGAAATGGAAAATACCAACTCTGGGCCTCCAATTGATCTACCCTATAAGTTCCTTACTCTACACAAAACCCAAAATGGCTTGTTGAAATCATCTCAACCTCAAGCCTTCTCAATTTTGCACTTAGTAACAAGACCCTATATTCACACGGAGTGATCCTTCATGATCCTTTCAGTGAAACTTAAAAACTTGAAAAGATATCACCCTGTTCTCATACCTGAAAAGAGAGAAAGGGTAAAAAGCCAGAAGGTTTCCTTATAATAAAATACACACTATCACACAGATATCAGTCTTCTACTCACTGACTTGCTGTTTTTTATTTTTAAATTACATAGAAAGTATACAAAAATGGTTTTCTCCTACCTGGATCCTCAGACACGTCCTTTGGTAAGGCTTCATTGATAGTACTTTTCGAAGCTAGTGGTGTTTTGTTTTTTAAGCAACAAGAAAGAGAAAATAGGAAAAAAAATTAAAACTATAAAATGTTATTTCTGAGGCAAACTGGATTAAAACAAAGAATCGCTAGTCATCACTTACAAAAACAGGTCTCACAAACCTCTAAAAGTTGCTATAGCATTTACTAAAACAATAAAGACCTCCTGGAGTATGGAAATAGGTTCTCCTTCTACAAAGAGCAAAGATGTATTTTCAACTTTCCAGAGACAGCACCTCAAGCAGATAGGAGGAGTATTACTAGGAAGTATTGGGAGTTTCTCCCTCTTTCATTCCTGACACCCAGACTGATGACATGAGAATCCCTGGGAGTGAAATCCAGGCTTCAATATTTTTACAGTTTGCCCAGTTATTCCACTGTGCAGTTAGGAGAATGGTCAGAGTACATGCTACTGCAGACAATGTCAAGTTCTAACTGTCTCTCCGAAGCAAGTATTTAAACAGAGAACATGCAATTACTGTCACTTAATGGAAAACTTATTTTTCACGTTTAGCCCCCATACAATGCCTAATCAATGGCAGGCCTCAACAATAAAACCTGAAATAGCTTCACTGATTTTTAGTCCCTTCAAATGAGCCTCTCATTCATGGGTAGTAAATCAATATCAAATAACAGGCAGAATACTGGCTTGAGGCTTAGAAAAAATCTTGGTTCTTGTCCCAAATCTTTTTCTTAATAACTAGGCAAATGATTCATAGTGTCTGAATTTCAGTTTACTCATCTCTAAATTTCAGGTGATAAAACTTACCAGCTTCCATTCAGTTTTGTGAGGACTGAATAAGACAGTATATGAGGAAGGACCTGGTAGATTATAAAGCACTATACAAAGTATAGGAGGTGGGGGAGAGGGTCCCTCCCACACTTCTAGATATTCCCAGGCCAACTCTTCCCTGGGAGTAGCTCTAACACGGAATGCTGTGCTGCACTGCTTCTCAGCTGCCCAGTAAGATAGGAAAATTGTAGCTGGGCTCCATGTCACACTCTCACACTCGCAAAGCCAAGAAACAGATAAACACTAAGGACAGAAGCTCTGTCCAGAAGAGAACTTCCTCATGGATTAGAGCTGTGTGCAAATGTGCATTTACACTGATGTCTGGGATCACATCCGCAAACACAACATGTTAAGTTCTCAGTTCGTTCAGCTTCCTGTCATTTCCTAATTGCTACAATCAGATTCCAGTGTAAGGTGTTAAGAGTAGCCTGAGGGTCAGCAATGACTAAAGGGCCAATGAGTTGGAAGACTCTGGACACTCAAGCTCTTGCTACCACTTTGTTAACTATTGTTTTATGACAATGATTTGAACTACTTAATCTATCCAAATGTGCTTACATGCTGAGAACCGCCCTCATATGCTCTAGAAGCCACCATTCCAAGAGGAGTAGATAAGATAACAGAGGTAGAACATTGGTTAAGGAAGAAAACTCACTCTTTTCCTACCTTGTTTGTCATCACTAGTTACATCCTGGGTAGGGACAGGAAGGTCAGCCATGTCTTTAACAGATGTCTTCTTTGAAAAAGAAAAGTAAATGAATTAAACTGGTTGGAATAGAAATTAAGTGATTTTTTTTTTTTGAGACAGTCTCGCTCTGTCGCCCAGGCTGGAGTGCAGTGGTGCGATCTCAGCTCACTGCAAGCTCCACCTCTCGGGTTCACGCCATTCTCCTGCCTCAGCCTCCTGAGCAGCTGGGACTACAAGCACCTGCCACCACGCCCGGCTAATTTTTTGTATTTTTAGTAGAGATGGGCTTTCACCATGTTAGCCAGAATGGTCTCCGTCTCCTGACCTCGTGATCCACCCGCCTCAGCCTCCCAAACTGCTAGAATTATAGGCGTGAGCCACCGCACCTGGCCGAAAATGTCTTAAAAGCTATTATTTCTTGCCAACATTTCCATCTGCAGTAAACCCTGCATTTAATACTATCTTATTTTTTTTAGGTTCCTAGTGAGGTATATGTTAATTTGTATTGAAATTTTACATACACAGAGGAAAAAATGATTCAGATTAAGGCACATGTATTAAATCTGAATTCAGACTGGGATTCAGCCACAGAATTGCATAGCAACTCTTGTCCATTTGGCCAAGAACAAACCTGTTCTTTATGTATTTTTTCACAAACACAAAGAAGTTCTGACAAGTGGCCCCACAATGTGGGTGTTTGCCAAGATCTCTCATGCAGATGGTGTCTAAACCTGATTAAAACAGCCTTCTTGTTGTAGGATAAAAGAATTTTACTGATGAGCAGATTAAAATTTTCTCCTAATGCAAACAGGGGGAAGTCCTTACACTAATATGAATACCCAAATCTATCAAGTATGAATTAGTTTTAAACCGTTTAAAATCTACTTACTGTAAATTTACTTCTTGTAAATTCTCAATTTAACACACATTCTAACTATAGTTAATAACAATGTATGGTATACTTGAAAACTGCTAAGGGAGTTGATCTTAAATGTTCTCACCACACCAAAAAAAGGTAACTATGTGAGAGGTGACAGATATGTTAATTAGCTTGATTGCAGTAATCATTTCACAATATATACATAGATCAAAACATCATAAATATACATTTTTTGTCAATTATACCTCAAAGCTGGAAAAGAATATGCACTCTAAGGCCTATAAGATTAAGTTCAAGAATAATATATATTCACATTTGCTTTATTTATATATACAAACTCTGAAAAGATATGTAAGAATTGAAAGGTGAGTTGGTAGATGGGAGGAAGACTTGTCAACATATGTCTTTTGATACTGTTTATGTTTAAAACATAGTCACAAATCAAATAAAGATAAATTGTAACATTTATCTTGAAGGAAGGAGAGTAAATGCCTGGAGCCATCTGGTGTTCCAAAAAGTTAATTGGTTTACCTCTCAGAACCTAAACAACCCCAGAGAGATAAGCAATACTTTTGTTTTTAAACTGATCTGAAGAAAGAGACCAAAGTATTATTCAGTAGAAAACTGGTCTAACATTTAACAGTCTTCACTCAGGTAATTCTTTTTTTTTGAGACAGAGTCCTGCTGTGTCGTCCAGGCTGGAGTGCAGTGGCAGAATCTTGGCTTACTGCAACCTCCACCTCCCGGGTTCAAGTGATTCTCCTGCCTCAGCCTCTTGAGTAGCTGGGACTACAGGCATATGCCACCACGCCCGGCTAATTTTTTGTATTTTTAGCAGAGACAGGGTTTCACCGTGTTAGCCAGGATGGTCTCAATCTCCTGACCTCGTGATCCACCCACCTCAGCCTCACATAGTGCTGGGATTTACTCATTAAAACGAAGTATCCAGATATAATTTTCTATTCAAAGTCTACTATCTCCAATAGAACAGACAATGTATCATAACAGTGCATTTCTTTCATTGTCTTTTCCCACCTGCATTATAAATCAGGCCCCTTTGGAGAATAACATAATTTAGAAGTAGGCAATGTAGATAAAAAGAAATCTCAAAAAATTGTTGAAAGAAATTAAATATCTAAATAAATGGAAAGACATCTCATGTTCATGAGTTGGAAGACTTAATATTGGTACGGTGGCCATACTCTCCAAATTGATCTACAAATTCAATGCAATCTTTTTTTGTCAGTATTTGGCAAGCTTGTCCTAAATTTCATATGGAAATACAAGGAAGTCAGAATAGCAAAATATTCTTGAAAAAGAAGAAAAAAGTTAAAGGATTCACACTTCTTGATTTCAAAACTTACTACAAATCTAAAATTATCAAGACACTGTGGTACTGGCATAGTCATAAACATATAGATCAATAGAATAGAACTGAAAACTCAGAAATAAACCCTTACATCTATGGTCAGTTGATTTCTAACAAGGGTGCAAGACAATTCAATGGGGAAAAAAACATCTTTTCAATAAATGGTGCTGGGACGACTAGAAATCCACATACAAAAAAATAAAGTCGGACCTCTTCCTCAGAACATACACAAAAATTAACTCAAAATTAATCACACACCTAAATGTAAAGGTCTAAAACTATAAAACTCTTAGAAGAGGCCAGGCTCAGTGGTTCACGCCTGTAATCCCAGAACTATGGGAGGCCGAGGTGGGTGGATCACAAGGTCAAGAGATTGAGACCATCCTGGCCAACATGGTGAAACCCCGTCTCTACTAAAAATAGAAAAATTATCTGGGCTTGGTGGCGCACACCTGTAGTCCCAGCTACTCAGGAGGCTGAGGCAGGAGAATTGCTTGAACCCGGGAGGCAGAGATTGCAATGAGCTGAGATCACACCACTGCGCTCTGGCCTGGTAACAGAGCGAGATTCCATCTCAAAAAACAAAACAAAACAAACAAACAAACAAACCTCTTAGAAGAAAACATGGCAGTAAATCTTTGTGATTTAATATTAGGCAATGGTTTCTTAGATATGATGCCAAAAGCACAAGAACACTTACAATTCAATAGACAAGTAATGCAATTTTAAAATGGACAAAGGACGTAGACACTTGGCCAAAGAAGATATACAAATGACTGATAAGCACACAAAAAGATGCTCAACATCATTAATCATTAGGAAACTCAAATCAAAACCACAATGAGATACCACTTCATTCCACTAGGGTGTCTAAAATCAAAAAGGCAGACAATAAGTGTTAACAAGGATGTGGGAAAATTGGAACCCTCATACACTGCTAGTGGAAGAATGTAAAATAGTATAGTTGCTTTGGAAAGCAGTTTGGTGGTTCCTCAGAAAGTTATGATACAATCCAACAACTCCACTCCTAGGTATATACTCAAGAGAACCGAAAACACACATCCACACAAAAACTTGTACATCTATGTTCATAGCAGCATTATTTACAAAAGCCAAAAGCGGAAGCAATGCAAATGTCCATCAACTGATGAATGGACAAAATGTAGCATATCCATACAATGCAATATTATTCAGCATTGAAAAGGAATGAAGCACTGATACATGTTATGATCTCAGTGAACCCTGAAAACACTATACTAAGTGAAAGAATGCAGTCACAAAACACTACATACTATATGCTTCCATTTATATGAAATGTCCAGAATAGGCAAATCTAGAGACAGAAAATAGACTAGTGATTATCAGAGGCTGGCAGAGACAGTGGAATAGGAAGTGAATGCTCATGAGTATTGGGTTTCTCTTTGGGCGGATGATGTTTTTCTAAAATTAAACTGTAGTGATGGTGGAACAACTGTTAATATAATAAAAATTACTGAATTGTATACTTTTAAATGGGTATGGTATGTAAAGTCTCTATCAATAAAGCTGTTTAGAAAACGAAAGAAATCCAGTAATGTAAGAGACACTCATAAAAAGAAATATACCTGAAATTATCATCTGTAATTCTTAATAGAAATAAGTACATGGCTACAGCTCTGCTTTCTTTAGAAAAAGATGTATCACTAAGCCAATTTCTCATGACCTGAGACCTAAATCAGCTGCAGCTTTGTTCAGAACACAACCACCTATACTGGAGTCATCGATCACAGGGCTGGTTCCAAAATCTAATTAAACTCCACGCATTCACGACAGATTAAAAGACTGGTAGAAAGAACAATCAGTAATAGCTTAGAAGAACATGAAATATTGAATCATTATTGCAATCTGACCCATACTTCTTAAATGAACAAACCATCAATAAACCCTATTACTTTGTCCTTGAATTTTGTTTACTGCGTTCATTGTCTAAAACCATAGCATCCTCAAAAATAACAATTTGGTTGGGAAAGAGGGATTTTTTGTTGTTGTTTTGCTTTCTTCTTTGGATAGGGCAAAAAAAAAAAAAAAAAGACCAGGTAGTTGTTAATCTCCCCTCCCCAAGGAGGCCACTTAAAGTATACAAAAGTGTATAAAACTAGCTGCATATAATATCCACAAAGGTGAATATATGTAACGTCATCCAGGACATTAGAGAGAGAGAGAGAGACAGCAAGCGAGAGAGACTCTGTGTGTGTGTGTGTGTGTGTGTGTGTGTGTGTGTGTGTGTGTGTGTAACAGAGTAAAACAGACATCAGGGTGTGCGTGTGTAACAGATTTTATGGCCATTTTAAAGAGGACCAACTAATAACTTCATCATTTTATGCAAGCAGGGGGAGCCCATCACACACACACACATAGTCAGAGAGCCATAGACGTATCCATCCTGGCTTGATAAACAAAGCTCTTTAAACACTGCTAGAAGCCCCAAAGCAAACTGAAGGCCATGAAAAGTGGCAAAGTATTTTATCTGTCTCTTTGTCATATGCATTCTGCAAAAAAAAAAATTTTAACCAAAATTCTTCAAATGCACATCTGTCATTCCTCCTGAAGTGACTTTTCTTTATGTCTTTTTCCCATGAGCAGAAATCTGAGGAAAGTACCATGGAGGATACAACTCAAAGAAAGAGAAGCAAAATGGCAGAGAGATGTTAGTCAGAGGGGCACTGGAAAGGCAGGCTTGACTGGCTCACAGGGGAGCAGACGGTGCCATCCATAACACATGCTACAGGCATGAGGGCCTCATGTGAGAAAATAAATCATCATGCACAGTCACAAGAAATTAAAGAAATGTCCCTGTTCCCTGCCTTTGACTTCTATCATCTTGCAATGGTTTCAACTAGGGTCAGAGGACTCTAATAGTCTCTGACTATTATGGAGTCTGTGAATAAAGCTCCATTTATTAAACATTTCCAGATCTTTAAAGGAAAGGAACAGCAGGTATCCTAAATTGTCATCATAGTAATCATAATGGTGATGATGATGATAATGACAATGGTGATGACAGCAATAACTATAACAACTCCTATTTATTGATCCATAGCTAACGCTTCCTAAGCACTTAGCTAAGCCCTTCCATCCATGGCCCAACACTGGGGGAATTCTCCAAGTTCCTTCTGGGGATCATCCAAATCAGTCCTCATTTGATCCAAAAGCTAAAAACCCTGAGGGAGTTCCGAATGTGATTTGGGGCCCTCATATAAAGTTCTCAAACCTCTTCTCAAAACAGTTCTGGTTCAGTATAGCTTATTAATGCCCAACTGATAAAAATACAATTAAAACTGTTTACTAGGGAATTAAAGCTCGGTTAAAGTAAATAACTTGGCTAGAATTTTCTGGCTTAGTTTGGCTACATCTACATTTCACATCTAGAAGGTCTAGAGATTATGTTACTTACTTTACCACATCCAGTTTTAGGGAGAAAAGGGAAAAAAATTATAGATACATCTGGTGTCTAGATCTGAAAGGCTGAGCATCAAAGTATTAATAATTACCAAGTATGAAAAGGAAATGTTATAAAAGCTCATTTTCAAACAAAAAAAAGTTCATTTCCCAGAATTCATAAAGAACATAGGCTAATGGATTTAACTCCATACACATCCTTATTTATCAGCATATGAAGATTTTTTACCTCCATCCGATTCAAGTCACGAGGTTGTTGATTTGCCGGCAGTGACTCAGAATAAGAATCAAATAATTGACAGTCCCACTTGGGCTTAGGAAAAGCTAAGAAGAAACAAAAAGAATATATAAGAGTATTTCCTATAGCCATAGTAATCAGTGTTTCCCATCAGCTTTTCTGTGCTTGCTAAATATAACAACAAAACCAGCTAGCTCTGATAGACCACGTATGGCATTCATCATGCTGAGGTAGTATTTTCAGTTCTTTATATGGACAACCCAGTACTTCTATTATCCCCATTTCACATGTGATGAAACTGAGAACAGGGCAACTTACTCAAGGTCATACAGCTGATAAATGGAAGAGCAGGGACTTGAACTCTCAGCAGTCTGGCTGAAGGGTATGTGCTCTGAACGCTTCATGTTATAGCATAGTAATTTTCCACAATAACCATCACTATCACAATATGTAAGTCTTAACTATGTTACTAGTGTAGTTTCTAATGTATAGGGACATTAACTAAGGAAATACATCATTTAAATATTGTTGGAAATAGGCAAGATCTTATAATGATGTGCACCCAACATGATTTTACGAAATGTTCACCTCCTTGGTTGGCAGGAATGATAAAAATAAGAGCATAGATTCTTGCTGATTTACAATAAAGAAAAAAATAATCAAATTAAGGGTTTCTTTCAATATGTAATAGTGACACTGGCTGTTATTTCCGTAGTTGAGTGAATTCACATGAGGAAAAATCAGGCTACTTGGTAAGCTAATTACTTCACACCAGGCTATGTCTTAGAAGCAGATTCTGCTTCACTACTTTGTCACAAAGTAATTAGGAAAGAAATACCTCAACAGCTAGAAAATTTGTCAATATTCCAAAGAGGAAAAGCAGACTGTGGCAGATAATAAACAGAAGCTACAAATCAAATGTGTCAAAACAAGCTATTAGGAAATAAAATTGTAATGCAAGGTTTAAAAAAATTTGAATCAAATGTGAAAAGTGGATTGGCATTGTTTTTAATCTTTCCCCACCCTCCCACTCCCATCAGGGACTGAAATGCCAATATCCTTCTGCAGTAAAGTACTGGCCATTGGCCAGGCATGGTGGCTCACACCTGTAATGCCAGCACTTTGGGAGGCCAAGGCAGGAGGATTGCTTGAGCCCAGGAGTTTGAGACCAGCCTGGGCAACATAGTGAGACCCTGTCTCATCTGTCTTTGTATCTACCTATCTACCTACCTGCGTGTCTATCTAATTTAAATAAACACATACATGCATACATACATACAGTAAGTAAGGAAGTACTGGTCTGAATATCAGCACCACATGGAGTTGAGTACAAGTAACTTAATTTGTTCATTTGCTTACTCTGGTCTGAATTTCACCGATTTCTCTTTCTAGTCCATCAATCAAGGCTCTGACTGGTATTATATGACTGATGCTTTATCATGAGGGGATCTTCCTGTGAAGAAAGCTAACACTTTCCAAAACTATAAATTTTGTCAATTACCTGCTAAATCTCTCTCCAAGGTGTCCACATCTCTCCATCCCACTGTCGCCTCCCCATTGCAAGCACCCCGCTGCTCCTGACTGGCCAGCTACCACAACTTAGTCTTCTGGTTTCTACCTCTGCCCTTCAAAACCTGTTCTCTGGACAGTAACCTGCATGATCATTTCACATAGCAAATCTGATTGTGTCACTTATCTGCCTAAAATAAGGTGACATTATTGCCCGTCATATGTTCCCCACCTTCTTCCTCAGCTTCAACCCAGCCCCTCTACCCCGGTTCTGTGCACGCCAGCCACTGTGGCCTGAAATTCCCACTCCTCCTATGTTCCCAGCCCCCTCTGAGCCTCCCCAGCATACCTGCTGTTCCCCCTTCCCAGAACCTAAGCTTCTCTCTTCTTCACCTATGTAGTCCTTAGCTCAGCCTTCACATCTCAGCCCAAACGTTTAAGGAAATCTTCCCTAAGATCATGCACCCTCTTGCTGCACCTGTACTTCCCCTTCATGGCACGTATCAACTGCCCACAAGTTCATGGGAGTAGGAGCTCTGTTTCATACAGCATTCTGACCACAGTGAACAATGTGGTACCTCTCATGCAGTAAGTACTCCATAGGTATTTTTTTAACAAACTCTATGGCAAAAATTTCTACCAGAACCCACCCAATCACCTATCAAAAGGTGACTTTTTAATTTTTTTATTTTTATTTTATTTTTGAAACGGAATCTCACTCTGTCATCCAGGCTGGAGTGCAGTGACGTTATCTCGGCTCACTGCAACCTCTGCCTCCCAGGTTCAAGCGATTCTCCTGCCTCAGCCACCCGAGTAGCTGGGGACCACAGGTGCATGCCACCACATCTGGCTAATTTTTGTATTTTTTGGTGGAGATGGGGTTTCACCATGCTGCCCAGGCTGGTCTCAAAATCCTGACCTCAATTGATCCTCCTGCCTCAGCCTCCCAGAGTGCTAGGATTACAGGCGTGAGCCATCTCACCCAGCTGAAACTATCAAAAGGAGACTTTTGATGAAACTATCAAAAGGAGACTTTTGATGAAACTATCAAAAGGAGACTTTTGATGAAACTATCAAAAGGAGACTTTTGATGAAACTATCAAAAGGCTAGTGGGTAAGCCACCAACTAATACAACTCTGTTCTTGAAGTTTTACTATTAGGGAAAAGGGACTATTTCCATAATTGCAAGTAAAATGGCATCAGATACAAGTCTTGTTCCATTATTTTAGAAAACAGGCCAGGTGTGGTGGGTGGTTCATGCCTGTAATCCCAGCACTTTGGGAAGCCGAGTGGGTGGATCACTTGAGGCCAGAAGTTTGGGACCATCCTGGTCAACATGGTGAAACCCCATCTCTACTAAAATACAAAAATCTGTCAGGCATGGTAGCAGGCGCCTGTAGTTCCAGCTACTTGAGAGGCTGAGGCAGGAGAATTGCTTGAACCCGGGAGGCGGAGATTGCAGTGAGCCAAGATCATGCCACTGCACTCAAGTCTGGGTGACAGAGCAAGACTCCATCTCAAAAAAAAAATTATTATTTTAGAAAACAAGCTTGTCTAGTTATGAATGCATGAAGATATCAACCAAATTTATACTCTTCACCAATCTTATCAAAAACCGGATTAGATTTTTTAAAGAGTGAATATAGATTAGAAAAAAGTTGGAAAAAGGTAAGAGTTAAGTTTAAAAAAAAAAAAAAAAAAACAAAAAAACAACACTAGGCCGGGCGCATTGTCCAGCACTTTGGGAGGCCGAGGCGGGTGGATCATGAGGTCAGGAGCTCGAGACCATCTTGGCTAACATGGTGAAGCCCCATCTCTACTAAAAATACAAAAAATTAGCCAGGCGTGGTGGCATGTGCCTGTAGTCCCAGCTACTTTGGAGGCTGAGGCAGGAGAATGGCATGAACCCGGGAGGTGGAGCTTGCAGTGAGCCAAGATTGTGCCACTGCACTCCAGCCTGGGCAACAGAGCGAGACTCCATCTCAAAAAAAAAAAAA
>NW_026652282.1:13749499-13790719 GCF_009828535.3 Hylobates moloch | reverse complement strand
AAAAAAAAAAAAAAAGAAAGAAAAAAGAAAAACAGTAAATGAGATGCCATTAAAATGAACAAAAAAATGAATAGGATCACTCATATTTTGCAAAGAAAAGCAAAAAAAGCAGAGGAGACCTGGGTGGTTCTGGCCATTTTCTTAAGCTTCATACAACGATAAACATAGGTGATAAAGCATTTTAAAATATACCATCACTGAGTTTGATAGAGTTTTATGGGTTCTTTCATGTTTTCTGTTAGAACTATATAATTATTATTTAAGATTAATCCCACAAGCTCTGGAAATGATGTGCAATTTTTGTTTAGTTGAAGCGTATATGACGGATTCTTCCCTTGTTCCTGTATAAATGCATGCTGACAGTCTCCATAAAAGTCCAGGAAGAAACATGGGGCTCATTGGCACTCTTTTTTATAGATTCTCCTCTACTGAATAAGCAGGTCAAAAGAAGCCATTGGCAGTAGGAAAGGAATCAAGAGATTACTTCTTTCCTGGTAACATACTTTTAGCTCAGGGCTTTCAGATGTCTAAAAATTATGTCAGTGACTTTTTTTTTTTTTTTTTGAGATGGAGTCTCGCTCTGTCACCCAGGCTAGAGTACAGTGGCACAATCTTGGCTCACTGCAACCTCTGCCTCCCAGGTTCAAGTTATTCTCCTGCCTTGGCCTCCCTAGTAGCTGTGACTACAGGTGTGCGCCACCACATCTGTCTAATTTTTGTATTTTTAATACATGGGGTTTCACCATGTTGGTCAGGCTGGTCTCAAACTCCTGACCTCCAATGATCCACCTGCCTTGGACTCCCAAAGTGCTGAGATTACAGGTGTGAGCCACCACACCCAGCCGTTATGTCAGTGACTTTTGAAATAGTCTGTGAAACACTTGGAGACCTACAAAAGTGACTTACCAAATAAGGAGTCATGGCATGTCCCACAGGTTCCATGGCCACATGGCATCAAAACAATAAAACAGTACTAGTCATGACCCCCAAACAGAAAACTCAGTGTGGGTATGGGAGATGAGGTTACCCAGGACTCTCTCCAGGGCTTGAAAGAGGACACAGTGAAAGTATTAAATATAACCCTAGAACAGAACTTGGCCCTTTGCCAGCTATTAATTCCCTTTAGAGAGAGACAAAAGCCCCATGTGTCTCCAATCCCAAGAAAAGGGGCTCCTCTATGACCCTGCGCTGCCTTGGCAATGAGAGCCATGTAGGCGTCAAGATCGCCCCCAGAATGCCAGTGCTTCTTTGCCCTGATTCAGGAGAAACGGAAAGAACAGACAAGACAAGACAAGACAAGACAAGACAAGACAAGACGAGGGAGAGAATGAGATGGACACAGAGAGACACCAAAGAGAAAAGAAGAGTTTCCCATGCTCCTCAACTGCAAGCTAATTCCTGGGACCCATGAGAGTCTTCCAAGCATCTAAGGAAGGGCAGCAGGCTAGAGTTACAGCCTGCAGTAGGCAGAAAGCAGGTATTGTTAGCAAAATCCAAGTCCAGAAATTAGTAGGTTTTGCTCTCTGAACTCTCCCCTTCATATATTTTATGTGGACATTTGAAGAAGATCCCAGAATGGGTCACTCTTCCCCCAACATGTTTACCTGTCACTTAGCAGCAGCCACAAACTTGGCCTCTTCCCTTTGGTTGAGTTCCTATTCTCTCACTATTTAACACAGAAAATGACAGACTTTTTATTTAAGAGAGTCAGAGGCCCCGAGACTGACTTAGATAAGACATTTGCCACTTTGAATCTGGTGTCATCATGAGGAAAGGGCTAGACAAGATAATCTAAGGCCTTTTTCAGATCTAATCACAAAATTTATACTCTACTAATAAGTAATTAAAGTTTCTTTAGACACTGCTCCCTCTTGCTAATAATCACCCATGACTAAGCTCTCATTTCTTTAACAGCCCTTCCCTAAAAAGTGAGAAAGGCTGTTGAAAGCACCAGCTGTTTCTGGGGCCTCTCAATGAGCACTATACTTCCATGAATAATGGAAATCAGACCAGTGCCCACTTGCCTTTGAAAAGGGCAAGACACACTATTAATTTTTCTACTCTCCCAAAGGAATTAATACACGTTATACTCACCATGACTCTTTCCCATCTAAAGGGTCCAAAACAATAATTTGAGCGAGACTGTTTTATTAAGGAGAAATATAACAGTTCTAACCTTCTGATATGCTAGAATATTCTATATCTTCATCTGATTGTAGTTACATGGGTGTATACATAAACAAAAATTCATCAAGCATACATTTAAGGTGACAACACTTTGCACATTTCACTGCATGTAATTTTTTTACTTTTTTTTTTTTCTTTTTTTTTTTCTGAGACAGAGTCTCACTCTTTCTCCCAGGCTGGAGTGCAGTGGCGCTATCTCGGCTCACTGCAAGCTCCGCCTCCCGGGTTCACGCCATTCTCCTGCCTCAGCCTCCAAAGTAGCTGGGACTACAGGCACCCACCACCATGCCCGGCTAATTTTTTTCTTCGTATTTTCTAGTAGAGACGGGGTTTCACCATGTTAGCCAGGATGGTCTCGATCTCCCAACCTCACGATCCACCCGCCTCGGCCTCCCAAAATGCTGGGATTACAGGCGTGAGCCACCGTGCCCGGCTAATTTTTTGACTTTTAAATTAGGTATAAGAGTTCTATTCCACTCCATTGCCCAGGGCCACCCAGAGACACTGGGGTATGCCTAAAAATGCCAAGTTAACACTTGGCTCTACAGGATCTTCCTCTTCATTTTATACCAGCTGTGAGGTTCAGTACTTGCCTATTTCACAACTGTCATGAAAGGGTAAGTGACTTTGGTTCAAATCCATCCAGATGGTATAGAATGAGAAAAACAGGTAATACACACTTACCCAGATCAGCCCTATTCCTCACATTATGAGATGTGAAAGTCTAACAGCAGTTAAAGAACAATAACTGTAAATACCAAGGACTCCCCAAAGTATCTGGACACCATTTCAAGAAACAAGTTTTTTACACAGCCTGGAGGAAAAGTACTTAAGGTTTACAATTGATGGTGAGGCCTTACCTGCCTGCAGGTATTCTGGCTGCAGAGTTGGAGGCAGGCCCTCAGGCAATGGGTAGCCGTTCTTCCGAGCCACAATGAGATGAAACGCAGCACAGAACTCAGGAAGGGTCAGGGCTCCATCACAGTCAGCATCACTAAGCTCCCTAAATGAAACAAATGTCATGAGTACCTACCATGGGGCTTACAGAACAAGTTACTCGGCCCAAACATGCCAATAAAACTCGCAGACTCTGTGGTGATGGCCCTGCCAGATACCCAAACTCTCCTAGCCAAATCCATTTGAAATCTCTGGGAGCCACTCCGAGGAAGAAAAATGCCGATTGATGGGATCAGCATCAGTAGCATTTTACAAATAAAAATTTAAATTATTCAGGTTCCCTAGTTGGTGTGTCTTACAGCACTGAGGACATAGGACAAGAAACTATGGCACAGAAATAAAAATGATACCCAGAAGTCCACAGTCATTCAGTAAATGCAGGCTGCATGGGGTGAAAAGCCCTGGACATGGTGTTCAAAACAGGCAGAGGAAGGGTGGCCCCAGGCATTTTATAGTTGTCCCAGCCATTACGCAGTTTACCTGGAGCACAGAAATAAGCTCTTTGTTTTTCAGCTTTAAGGGAAAACCTTGAACTTTTCAAGTCACGTAAATTTTTGTACCAAACTGTTCTTTGCTTGAGAACTCCCTCCTGGGAAAATACAAGTAAGCTCAATAAAAAATGGAATGAATTATGTTTTAGGATAAAACTAGTAACTAAAGAAGACTGGAACCAGATAAGACAAAAAGGAAGAAAGGGGGAGTCTTAAACAGGCTTAACTTCAGTCATTATTTCCCACTAAAAGGCACAGACCTATTTACTCAGCACAAAAGAAACTTACTTGCCAAAGTATTCTATCTAAGACCCCATAAGCTTAACCATCTCTTAGGTAGATAGGGACAAGTGTACTTGTGTTAGGACAAGCATAGAGATAAGACATATACAAAATTATTCTAGAAAGGTATTACTATTTGAAAGAAAATATATTTCTAAGGTAAGCTCCATAACTTTCCTTTAGACCATTCACATCCTCCTCCTCCAATTTCGAATGCACTGGGGCCCTGAAATAGCTGTTCCCCAGAGTGAGGGGTCAGGAAACTGCTTCATATGCTGGATCGAAAGAATACCATTCAGCTTTCATAGGCGTGTCTCAACAAAAAGATAGGAGGCCTCATGCCAATAATGTTTAGACTGGGAATTCTGCCAAAACAAATGGTATTCTTTTCAAAATGATAATTTCTTTTTTCTTCCCTAGCCAGAAAATCTAATATAAGGGCCGGGCATGGTGGCTCCTGCCTGTAATCCCAGCGCTTTCAGAAGCCAAGGCGGGAGGATTGCCTGAGGCAAGGAGTTCAAGACCAGCCTGGTCAACATAGCAAGACCCTGTCTCTAGAAAAAAATGAAAAGCTAGCTGGGAGGCTAAGGTAGGAGGATTGCTTGAGCTTAGGAGTCAGAGGCTGCAATGAGCTATAATCATGTCACTGCACTCCAGCTTGGGTGACAGAGTGAGCCCTCATCTCCAAAAAAACAAACAAACAAACAAACAAAAAACAAAACAAAAACAAAACTAATATAAGGCTTGTAAAAACAAAAAAAAAATTATGCCAGAGTATATATTGTTGAAGAACCTAAATCCAGCTCAGAATCACAGATACACTGACACGCATGAGTATTATTGGAGTAGTTTTCCAATAAGATGCACAAAACATGACAAGCAATTTTAAATCCTATCATAATTCTGTAAATCCTCATGCAAAAAGCTTTATATAAACATTCCAATGTTTTTAATTATATATTTATAGCAGTGCGATCTCCCGCCCAGTTTTGGGGAAGAACTAGCCCACACACAGCCGAGAGTTTACAGCAGCACCGAGCATTTTCATGAATGCAAATAGAGCCATCTGGACCATCCCAGCACAGCCCTTCTGGAACCAGAGGGCATAAAGGTGCGGTGGATACCACAGCTGCAAGTCTGAATTAGGGCCCAACTGATAAACACCAGCCAAATTTACAAAGCTCAGAGGCAGCTAGAATAGTCAAACCTAACCTAACTCCAAAATATTCCTCAACCTTCTGTTCACTCAGCCTTATAAAATATAAAAAATAGTTTGTCAAGCTCCTCTGGTTACTTGTATCACACCTAGTAGAAAAGTCTGAAAATGAAATCTACAGGATGGTAAGTCTCATGTGCCCACAATTGCCTAGACTGAAAAGGGATTGAGATGGGGATAATAATTAGAAAATTACTTTAAAATAATAGTTAACACTCATAGTGCTTAATATGTGCCAGACATTGTTCACTGTGCTTTTCATATAACATTTAATTTTCACAGCAACAAAAATCTGAGTTGTATTCACTCTTGTAGTCTGTTAAAAACATCATTCAAAACATAAGACTTTAAAAAATGCAAAGGTAGGAACTAAAGGATGAGTTATGGATGATGGTATGAATGTCATATGGCATTAATTGTACTTACCATATATAGGAGAGTTCTGGAATGGAAAGCTTTGATTTGGTGAAGAAGTTCTTGGCCACAGAACCTGTCAAGTGCCATTGTTTAAATAAACCATTAATTACTCAGCTAGAGTAGCTTTTACATTTATATACAAATGAATCACAATTTTTTCATACAGCAATCTCTTCTGTATAACCACAAACATATTTATTCCTCAAAGCAATTATGAATCATGGGACCAAAAGCAACACATGAATAGCTTTTTTAAAAATATGTAAATTACAATAGGGCAAAAGAAGCAATAACATAATGCTCATGAAAGATGCAAATCACATAAATTAGTTTCTGCTTCATTTTTACCAAAATCTGCAAAATTTTTCCAAAAATTTAAAAGACGAATTTCAAAACTTTGAACAAATTTGGCAGATTTCAAACAGAAATTTCAAATAGAAAAGTAATAGAAAACTGACCAAAAAGAAGAAAATTAATACCATTGATCACACCACACAGAGATAAGACAGACATCTTGGGAAAGCTTTTGGTGAGATTTAAGAATTCCTAGTGGCATTTTGAGAAACTTATCCAGGAATCTTTCTTCCTTCATTGTTGATTTACCTGTATCAATTGAAATCAGGCAATTATTCCACTTTACATGTTACATAACTGCAAGACCCAGCTGTACTTGAAATGTTAGACCTTACTGAGATTGAATTTGAATGCTTTCACCTCCCAATACAGTTTGATCTAGCAATTCCACTCCTAGGTATGTATTCAAGAGAAATAAAAATATATGTTCACATAAAAACTGGTACACAAATATTCAAATCAGCATTATTCTTAATACTCCAAAAGTGGAAGAACACCATATGCCTATCAACTGATGAGTGGATAAATAAAATGGGATATACTGATATAATGGAATTATTCAGCAATAAAAAGGAATGAAATTCTGGTACATACAACATGAATCAGCATTTAAAACATTATGCTAACTGTTGGTGGGAATTAGTACAACCACTATGGAGAACAGTTTGGAAGTTCCTCACAAAACTACAATTAGAGCTACCATATGACCCAGCAATCCCACTACTGGGTATATACCTAAAAGAAAGGAAATCAGTATATCAAAGAAATATGTGCACTCCTATATTTGTTGCAGCACTGTTTACAATAGCTGAGATTTGGAGGCAACCTATGTGTCCATCAACAGATGAATAAAATGTGGTATGTATACACAGTGGGGTACTATTCAGCCATTAAAAAGATAATGAGATCCAATCATTTGCAACAACATGGATGGAAATGGAGATCATTATGTTAAGTGAAATAAGTCAGTCACAGAAAGACAAACATCGCATGTTCTCACTTATTTGTGGGATCTAAAAATCAAAACAATTGAATTCATGGACATAGAGAGTAGAAGGAAGGTTACCAGAGGCTGTGAGGGGTAGTGGCGGGGAGAGAGTAGGGGCGAGGCAGGGGATTGCTAATGGGTACAGAAAACTAGTTAGAAAGAATGAATAAGATCTACTACTTGATAGCACAATAGGGTAACTATAGTCAATAACTTAATTGTATATTTTAAATAACTTAAAGAATGTAATTGGATTGTTTGTAACTCAAAGGATAAATGCTTGAGGGGATGGATACCCCACTTACCATGATGTGATTATTATGCATTGCATGCCTGTATCAAAACGTCTCACATACCCCATAAACATATACACCTATGTACCCACACAAATGTTTTAATTTAAAAAAACTAAAACATTATGCTAAATGAAAGAGACACAAAAGACCACATATTATGAGATTCCTTTTCTAGAAAAAGGGATACGTTCTGAGAAATGCATCAAGAGGTGATTTCCTCATTGTGCGAACAGCACAGGGTGTACTTACACAAACCTAGATGGTATAGCCTACTATACACCTAGGCTAGATGGTAGAACCTACTGCTCCTAGGCTACAAACCTGTACAGCATGTTCCTGTACTGAATACTATAGGCAGCTGGGACACAATAGTAACTATTTGTGTATCTAAACACAACTAAATATAGAAAACAGCCTGGGCAACATAGAGACCTCCTCTCTACAAAAAAAACTACAAAAAAATTAGCCAGGCAAGGCATAGTGATGTGCATCTGTAGTCCCAGCTACTAGGGAGGCTGAGGTGGGAGGATCACTTGAGCCCAGGAGGTCAAGGCTGCAGTGAGCCGAGATCACATCACTGCACTCCAGCCTAGGCACAGAGTAAGACCCTGTCTCAAAAAAAAAAAAAAAAAGAAGAAGAAAGAAATAAAAAAAAAACATAGAAAAGGCACAGTAAAAATACGGTATAAAAGATGAAAAATGGTTCACCTTTATAGGGCCCTTACCATGAATGGAGCTTGCAGGACTGGAAGTTGCTCTGGGTAAGTCAGAGAGTGAGTGGTGAGTGAATGTGAAGGCCTAGGACATTACTGTACACTACTGTAGACTTTATAAATACTGCACACTCAGGCTACACTAAATTTACCAAAAAAAATTCCTTTCATCAATAATAAATTAACCTTAGGGTGTAAGTTTTTACTTCATAAACTTTAAAATTTATTTTAACCTTCTTGACTCCATTGTAATAACACTTGGCTTAAAACAAAAACACACTGTACCATTTTAAAATAAAGAGTGTAGTCAAACTGTTTGCAACTTAATAGATAAATGGTTGAGGAAATGGATACCCCATTCTTCATGATGTGCTTATTTCATATTGTGTGCCTGTATCAAAACATCTCATGTACCCCATAAATATATACACCTATGTACCCACAAAAATTTAAAAATTTAAAAAAATTACACAGCTGTGCAAAAATATTTTCTTTCTTTGTATCTTTATTCTATTATTCTATTTTTAAAATTTTTAATTTTTTTACCATTTAAACTTTTTGGTTAAAAACTGAAACACAAACACTTATAAACTTTTTAGTTAAAAACTGAAACACAAACACTTATCAGCCTAGACCTTCACAAGGTCAGGACCATCAATAACACTGTCTTCCACCTCTATACTGTGGAGGTGACTAGAAGAAGACAATAACCCACAGGGAGCTGCCACCTCCTAGGATGACAATGCCTTCTTCTGGAATACCTCCTGAAGTTCCTGCCTGAGGCTGTTTTACAGGTAACTTTTTTTTTTATACATAAGTAAGAGTATACTCTAAAATAACAGTAAAAGTATAGCATAATAAAAGGCCAAGTATGGTGGCTCACGCCTGCAATCCCAGCACTTTGGGAGGCTGAGGCAGGTGGATCATGAGGTCAGGGGTTTGAGAGCAGCCTGGCCAACATGGTGAAACCCCATCTCTACCAAAAATACAAAAATTAGCCAGGTGTGGGGCATGCGCCTGTAGTCCCAGCTACTCGGGAGGCTGAGGCGGAAGAATCACTTGAACCTGGGAGGCGGAGGCTGCAGTGAGCCGAGATCGCACCATTGCACTCCAGCCTGGGCGACAGAGCAAGACTCCATCTCAAAAAAAAAAAAAAAAAGAAAAAGAAAAAAAGTATAGCATAATAAATACATAATAAGCTAATAATAGCCATTTATTATTAAGTATTATATACTGTACATAATCATATGTACTAGGCTTTTATACGACTGGTAGCACAGGTTTGTTTTCACCAGCATCATCACATTTATGTGAGCACTGCCTTGTGCTACAACATCATGATGGCTACGGCATCCCCAGGTGATGAATGGAGCTGGAATTTTTCAGCTCCGTGATACTGTTATGGGACCACAATCATTGACTGACTGAAACAACCTTATGTGTTAACTGTAGGTAAGAGAAAATCACTGGGGCTATGTGATAGGTACACAGAGGTTTGTTGTACCAGCCAGTCTAGTTGTGTCTATATCTGAAATTCTGCAAGATACAAAAGTTAAAAGAAAACAAAAACATTTCTAACAAGTACCTGTTTGTATTTGGCTAAATATTTGCATATGTCGTGAAGAAACTCACATGAGCACGGGGTAAGGTTAGCAAGTGGTCAAATCGTGCAATATGGGTTTCTGCATATTTTCCTTAATCACGACGTCAACATTAATTTGTTGTATCTGTACTATTCTGCCGTCAATACAGCCATTACCACCAATCAGTAAATGATGTTTGCAATTACTTATACAAGTATATTTCAATTATGTGCCTCATTTCACAAGATAAAACTAATCTTTGCCCATACTTCAATATGGCAGGTTACAATTATTAAGGACATACTGTTATTCTTCAAACTTTAAAGTCTAAAAAGAAAGCTTTATGAATTTTTCTTCTAGACTCTACTGTTTCACTGTTAGTCTTTCAGCCTGGTAAAATGTAGCCATGCTGGCATTAAACCAGTTCCTCTCAGCTTGAATTTTACATGAGAACTCAACAGAAATCTATATACCTGAAGACAACCCAGAAGAACTGACAAGCAGGAAAGCACTGGCCAATTTTCCTCCCCCATTTTAATTTCTCTCAGAAAAACTGGAGGACAAACATTTGAGCCAAAGAAAACGAGCCTGAGTTTGAAGTTTGAAGGCACATATAACATAAAAAGACTTGTGACACCAGCTCCTTAGGAGGCCACATTCTGTCCTTGCCCGAGCTCTAATATAACGAGGAAGCAATGAGAGGTGGCCCCTTGGGGCAACACACTAGCATTTCAAGAACTTATCAGCCTCAGCTGATAAGGTGCAGGGTCTGGGCCAAGCTGCCCCCAAATTCCCACTTAAGCCCTTTGAAATGGAAATATAATTTTCCAAACGTCATTGGCAACTGTTTTTCTGCATGGTTTACATCTGATAAGAAATTCGACTTTAGATGAAAAACAAACTGAAATCACAGAAGGCTGCCATACTCATTTTGCGTGAATGATTTCTCAAGATGGTGGCTGTGATTCTGGTGAGAGTGATGCCTGGGGAGCCCACATTCTTACCTGAAATGAAAGAGCTTGGGTCTGGCTGAAGGGATCGGAACTGATTGACATAGTACTCGCGCTGTTCTTCTGTTATCCTCCAGGGTTCGTCAGGGTAACTGCTGTTATCCTGTAGTTCTCTCTCCACTGAAAAGGACTTTAAGAATAAATTAAAAAGTAAATGCTCAGAGAACCTGTCTTTAGTGAGAAGTAGAAAAATTAAACACCAATAAAAGTTATCATGTGTTATGCTTAATTTTTTTCCTCAGGTGAAGAAATTTAACTGCCTCATAACTAGAATCTAACTAGAACAGAAACTTAAGGGCAGACATCATGCTTTATATATTTTTTGTATTCTTCAAAGTTAACAGGACTGAGGCATGAAATACTGAATACTCAGTAAGTGACAAAAATTTCTAATTGTAATAAAGGGTTAAAAAAGATGATCATTCTTATTTTCCACTATTCCTCACATTTTCATTCTTTCAGATTAGCTGAGTGGATAGTAAAATAATCTGGATTCTTTTTAAACGACAAAAAAGAAACTAGAACAGCTACAACCACATCTTTTTTACTGTTGCCGTTACGCTGAAACGCTGTATAAATCCAGGAATCAAAAGCTCCAATTCAAATCCCACATTTCCAGCTCCTACCTGAGTGGCAAGTCGGGACCACTGAACCTCTCATTCGGCATTTCTGAATTACAGATAATGTTTAGTAACAGAGCTGGGTGGTGAGAACAGCTGTTATGGTACCACAATAAACAGGGTAACAAGGGGTGCATCAGACCTGCCACTAGAGGGCATGCAAGTCAAATTTGAGGATTTAAGAGCCTAGAAAACCAGGGAAGTAGTGTGGGAGAAAACAAAGCTAAGGTAGGCATTGGCGGACGAAGGGAAATGTTGATGCTAGGAGGCGTGGGCCTTCGTTCTATGCCTCCCATGAACCCTAAGACTAAAGAGGTACTTGCCAAGGGCCACCTTCACAGGACCAAGAGGTGAACACAAGAAGGATGAGGCTTGGCTGGGCACAGTGGCTCACGCAAGTAATCCCAGCACTTTGAGAGGCCGAGGCAGGCGGATCACGAGGTCAGGAGTTCAAGACCAGCCTGGCCGACACGATGAAACCCCCATCTCTACTAAAAATACAAGAATTAGCTGGGCATGGTGGTGCGTGCCTATAATCTCAGCTACTCGGGAGGCTAAGGCAAGAGAATCACTTGAACCTGGGAAGCGGAGGTTGAACCTGGGAGCGGAGGTCGCACCATTGCACTCCAGCCTGGGCAACAGAGTGAGACTCTGTCTCAAAAAAAAAAAAAAAAAGTAAAAAAAAAAAAAATGAGGCTTTATGACAAAAGGAGGCTAGGAAAGAAGGGGAGGGGTATTGCTGCTAAAGAGCCATCAAGGTGCCTGCTTCTGAACACACTGTCAAGGAGGGAATTAATCATTGGGCGGGCAATTCCACCCACTAACCCTAGAAAAGACAGCCGGCCATCTCCTCCCCTTCCCCACACCCATGCACACACCATTCCAGGAATTAATTCTTCCCAGGAACGCCTGTCTCCCCTCTGACAATGTTCAGAGAAAGGAGACTAGAAAATGTTGAGCTACTGTAAAACCTTGAGATGTCACCTCTGAAGTAAAATATGTATTACTTTGATATCTCACACCTTGGGTTAAGGGTGCTTTGGGAAGGCCAGGACAATGAGATGAAATACTACCTGTAGAATGGATATTTCCAGAAGTGCTGAGTGAGAATGCACCCAGCAAACAGGCTATTCCTCAAAGTCATTTGGGTCCTTTAGTCAGAAGGAAGGTTACATAAAGAGGTTGAGAGCTGTAGGGTTGTTAGTCATTGGTAATAAGTGTATCATTTTCATACTAGATGAGTTTCTACTAAATGTAAATCAAACCATTCTTAAATGTTCAAGAAGTCATTATCCATTAGTTAATACCTTAAATTTCACAGAATGCTTTGATATGTACAAAGCATTTCACACACTCCTACTTGTTTGAGCACCTCAAGACTTTGGAGATGTAAGTGGGTATTAATTATTATACTTTTTCCGAGCTCAGGGAACTTACCAATATCCCTTAGTGAACCCCTGCAGACAGCAAATAATGACCATCTTTTTTTAATCTCTTATTCAAAGGCAGGATTTTGTATAACGGGATTTTTTTTAACTGGGTTGCATCTATCTGAATTTTTTTCAAAAACCTCTTATTATTATAAAAATAAACAGGCCCAGAGCAGTGGCTCACACGTGTAACCCCAGAACTTTGGGAGGCTGAGGTGGGTGGATCACCTGAGGTCAGGAGTTCAAGACCAACCTAGCCAACATGGTGAAACCCCGTCTCTACTTAAAAAAAAAAATACAAAAAATTAGCCAGGTGTGGTGGTGGGTGCCTGTAATCCCAGCTACTCGGGAGGCTGAGGCAGGAGAATCACTTGAACCTGGGAGGTGGAGGCTGCAGTGAGCTGAGATCGCGCCATTGCACTCCAGCCTGGGCAACAAGAGCAAAACTCTGTCTCAATAAAAATAAAGCAAAAAAGATCAAAATCCAGTCCAAGCACCAAACAACCAAACAGACCACACAACCTTCCAAAATGCTCCCACCAAATTCCAAAGCCATGCCCTAGCAGCACTTTCTGAATGAGCCCAGATGTCTGATCAGGTTCCGTTGGTAGAACATAGGGTGGAGGATGTCAGCTTGAATTGGATTAGATTACTGGCCATGATATAATGTGGAGAACTCATAGGAGCACTGCCCTCCAGGTCAGCCCTGACAGAAATGGCCGGAGCAAAGGAACCTAAAAGCTAGGCATGGGCAGGAGAGACAAGAACAGACACCTATGAGTCAACGATTTGGTGGCAAAGATGATTCGTGAAGAAGGTGGGATGTGGGTCAGAAGCTCCGTCCCACCACTTCCCAGCGAATGAAGACACAGAAATCTCCATGCTGGGCAGCTCTTATCACAGCTGCAGCTGCTTCCACATAGCTGCTGCGGTCAAAAAGGAGCCCAGAGTCGGTTTCCTTGACCATCACCATTCTGTTTGCTATAACTGATCTGTAACATTTTGCGAAAATACGGTTCCATTGAAAAAAAAGAAAAAGAGAAGAAATCTCCAAGTTGGATGTTGGGTCTGCTGCATTCCTGAGTCTAACATGGAAGCTGCTGCTCCCCTAGAACATGCCCTTTCCCTCCTGCTCATGAAGCTGCTGCGTAGCTGTCCCTGTCAGCCCATGTATGCTCTTTCCTCAATGCCATAACCATCTGCTTTCTAGCTCCTCTCGACATCACCTCACTCCAGCGTGGCATTAGTGGCCTCTTAGCAGGTCTCAGGTCTACTCTGACGACAGAAATCAGGAATGAACAGAAGGGGGTGATTAACTCCTCTGCTTAAAAGCCTGCAGAGATGACCTGCTGCCTAACAGAAAAGTCCACCTCCTCCACCTGGCCTTCAGAAGCCTTGCACCCCAGCCTCCTCTCAGCAGGCTTTCCAACTGCACATGCTCACTCCTCAGGGGTAAGATGTTTGTCTTCTTCCCAGAACACTCTTCCCCTGCTCAAATCCTCCAATGTACCTGCCATACCCACGGCCATGACAGACGGCACCGCTCGTTCCCATGCTCTGCTGCAAAGGTGGGCCTGGCAGCTTTGTATGGGCACCATGACCCACCTCACGCCTGGCATCACCTGAGTGGGAGTAAGGGTTCGTGGGCACACAGTATACTGGCCTTTGGGATGCTCTGACAAGGGCTTAGGTCAGATGCTCATTCTTGGGAATGTGGATGAGAAATATCAAGGCCAATGAGCAGAGAAAGTAGACCCTAAACAGATGCTCAGTGGGGCTGTGGTATAGACAAAGGGTAGGTGGGGCTTAAAGTTATGAGGGCGCCAGAACCAAGCATCAGCACAAACTGGGAGGTAGGTACAGACAGGACACAAAGCCGGGGGGCAACAAAGGCTGCAGAAGCCTAAAGATAAGTGGACAGTGGAGCAAACTTAACGCAACCAGGGCAAGGCCTGTTAACAGCAGAACAAGCATGAACAGCCAAGAACTCCCACCCCTACAGACCAGTGGGCCACTCCTTGGCTCTCATTTCTTAGATTCCCATGAGAACCCCAACTCCTCTTCCTTTTCAAGAAAACTTAAGTGGGCAAGGAGAGTTCCTACTCCCTAAACCTAGAAAGGCCTTAGGACAAAGGGAGAGGGCACATGAGCTCTGTGTAACCCACAGAGTGGCCCTTCTACTGGTTTGCACTAAGTGTGCTAACCTACCCCCATCTCTTTCCCCTTGCTTCTCGCTGTATGCTTGAAATTGATTTAATAAACCAAGTGATTTGAGCATCTTAAAAAAATACGAATCTTGGCTGGGCATGTTGGCTCACACCCATAATCCCAGCACTTTGGGAGGCCAAGGCAGGCAGACCACTTGACTTTAGGAGTTTGAGACCAGCCTGGGCAACATGGCAAATCCCCATCCCTACAAAAAATATTTAAAAACTGCCAAGCATGGTGGCATGCACTTGTAGTCCCAGCTACTCAGGAGGCTGAGGTGGGAGAGTCACCTGAGCCCAGGAGGTCAAGGCTGCAGTGAGCCATGATCACACCACTGAACCCCAGCCTGGGTGACAGAGCAAGACCCTGTCTCAAAAAAATATATATGAATCTTTATGATAGTCATGGTAAGTACCACAGTTCGAACATTTAAAGTGTTCCTAAACATCTTCACCCAGGTTTCAATGTGAAGGACAGGAGCCATATCAGATACTCCTTTATCCCACCTATACTCCCTGGAAGGTACATCACAGATACTAAAAGGTAGTGTGAGCTCTACTTATTGGCAGGCTTGAGGAAGTTCAGAGGTATGTCTTGTATTGCAAGAGATGTGGAAACACTGCCCTATGATGTTCTTTGTGAAAGGAAGCCTATGAGTCTGTTTGGTAGCTCAGCACCTCTTTGTCAGTAGCTAGAGGCCATGTCACCGCAGGACCCAGATGCATGGACCCATCTCTTCTGAACCAACCCAACAATCAACTACAACAATCTTCTCAAATATCTGAAAAGTCAGTCACCTGAGAATGGCTCATTGTGAAGCCTGAAGGCACTGAGAAATGAGGGTGAATAAGCTGTGGAGCCTTAGCTTTCCAAGTAGAAGCCAGGACCAGGAAAAGCTCCACTTTTGCATGCACCCTAAAGAGGCCTCCCCCGGTCAACTCCAGCTCCAGTGGTTTTGTTGGCTGAGCAGAGATATTTGCTACTTGGTGCCAATTTTGAGCTCTGCCAGTGTTTTGTTTTTTAAATAAAAGGAGAGAGGGAGAAATCTTTCACATCTGTCTGCTTAAGCCACATACATATGGTTCATTATACAGTTTCTCTAGACACAGGAGAATTAGATTTGCTTATATTTAAAACATTCAACCCCTTGGTTTTGTTTCAAGTGAAATGCAAATATTTGGCATGGCAAGTTATTATCTCTGGGGAAAGCAGGCTGTTTATAATGAAAGACTTCAAAAGACTCATTAAAAAGTAATACTATTAATAAAATCCCAAAAGGTAACATTTACCCCTACTATCAAACTATCTTAAAAATCAAACAAAGCTAAATAATATGAATTGCAAGGAAGCATTGTTGGAGAGAACTTAAGAAGGGTGTGTGTATTGTTTCAATCATAGAACATTTCTGTTTAAAATATAAACCTACCCCGAAGGCATCCTATAAATGCTGTTTTAGAGTCCAGCCATTTCGCCTATGAGGGGTAATGATCTTTTAACAGTGTCCTGTTAGTGCCTTAGTAAACAAACTATCTAGAGTATCAAAAGCTCATACTAAGCCCACAGTGAATATCTGAGGACGCCTCCTCCGCCAAAAATATTTTGGAAATAAGACTACCACAAGGCAATTGCTGATCAAAACGATCTCGTTAGCAAAGATGTGAGAAGACTTGATTACTGTAAAGAAAAGGATAGCTAATGGGCTGGTGAGGCTACACTATAGCCCAAGTGAATATTAATTTGCCTAAAGAAAGATCATAGGAATTGGTCAGTCATGGGGCTCAGAAAAAAAAGTCACAGAGGCAAGTGGTGGCAGTGCGGATAGGTGGGATTACAGCAGACTCCTCCAATAATTCATGCTCTACTATGCCTGGTGTAGAGGTGTCACTAAGTGGCTGCCCAACCAGAAATGACATTTTCCAGCCTCCCTTGAAGTTACATGCAGCCATATGACTGAGTTGTAGCCATTGCAATGTGAGCACCAGTGGCCCACCCTACTTCCAGGCAGGACTAGTACCCTGTGGCACTCCTCTACCCTCTTTCCTATGTGCCCACTGAACAGACGACGGCAGAGTGACAGGACAGAAGGAGCTCTGGTGCATGAATCACCATGCTGAGGACAGCGGCCTGCCAAACTGTTATATTAGTGAGAAATATACCAACTTTGCAAAGTCATTAAAATGTGGGGCCTATTTGCTATAGCAGCTGTTCCCCCAATGAATGTATCCTTCAAGCAAGGTCCAAAGGAAAGGAAGATCTGCCCTTCACCACCACACAGCCCATCCTGGAGATGGAAGCCTGAAGCTATTGTGGTTTTGCAATCTGACCAATGACATTAGACCATTATGAGCCCAAACAACTTTCTCATTCTAATTTGATTATCTATGCAGACTATCTATAGGACCAGGATGCTGATTCATTTTTATAGCAGTCTTTCTGTGTTTGAGTAATACAGGTTTATCTTCCATGGATTTAAAGGAGATTCCCAGTTAAAAAGAAAAGACAGCTCAAGTAAAATTGTGGGGAAAGCGTTCAATGAGAAATGAAGAAAAGGACCTAGGAAAGGAGACAGAGCTTAGCAATTTTGTTTTAACATGAAACGATTCCAAATTATACTTTATCAATCTTGTTTATGCTCTGCCTCTCACCCTACCCCATACTATCCCATAAAACCCAGGAGGACAGAAAATTTTGTCTATCCTGATCACTGCTATATCCCAAATGCCTGGAAAAGTGACTAACACATACGAAACACTCAAGTTATTTGCTGAATGAGTCAACAAACAAACATTCAAAAAAATTCTCAATCCCAGTCTAGAGACAGAGAAAGGTTAACTTGAGTTCCCTTAAACTGACTGAAGTTGAACTTTATATGCATTTATCACATAATGTCATCCAACATTATAAAGGCTGAGCCCTCTCCCTTACCTCTGAAGTCAGAGAACTTTTTAAAAAATTCCTTCTTTCTAGTCTTTATTTCAAAATAATTATAGAGTCACAGGAAGTTACAATAAATAATTTGGTTTTTCTGTAGAGAAGTTAGTTAAAATTAAGTCCCAACAGAGAAATTTAACCTTATCTGTTTCTTCAGGGAAATAAACCCTCAAAGATGCCTTTAACCACATATTACCAAACTTACTTAGGGATCTAATTTCAATAGTTCAGAAGGCTGACTGCCAAACTGTAGGAATCTCTCTGAGCCTAATGTGCAACACACAGTTGCTGCTTATTACAATAAGCTATACTTTTTAAAACGATCACTTAGACACAGAAGAATGTCAGGTAACAAGTATTCATTGCTTTGCTAAGTGCCAGGCACTGTAAGTACCTAATGCACACAATCAATTTTCATCTTCACAACCCTGCGAGGTAAATCCGGTAATTCCCATTTTGCAGAACAGGAAACTGAGGATTAGGTAAGCAAAGTAATTTACCAAGACCACACACTTATGGCACATGGTAGAGCCAGAATACAAACTGGGTCCAAAGTATGTATGCTTGATCATCATGCTCTATAGTTATCTCTATCTGTTCATCCATCCTGTAAAAACAGAGGATTTATTACAAAAAGAACCTCACTGCAATGCCTAAATCATTCCTGCAATTTTGCAGATTGAGGATCTGTGCTTGAGCTATGACTATGCTGTATTACACCTTCCTCCCCAACATCTAGTTTAGTTTTAGATTTTGGCTGGCGAACTATTAAATCATACTGACAGAGCACCATTTTATTTCTCACATAGTTTTTGCATGTAAGCATCTGGCACGTCATCACAAAAGAATCCTAGAGCTAGCCATACAATCCAGGTATGTAATCATTTTACTGTGATTGCAGTATGTGGCGCTAACAGTATTTTGATTAACATAAGAAATGCTCATTAGTAACCACTGCCTCCAATTCTCCCCTCAGGGGCCAAGATTTGCTGTTCCAGAAGGGCATTTTTCCTTCACTATTATCAGGATTTTGTGCTCTGCTTAGAGGAGAAAGCCAAGAAAAATGAGAAATCAGCAGTAAGAGGAGACTCTGACAAGGCTGCAGACTTCCATTAACGAAGCGATGACGTTCCCACCCTCGTCCTTGCTGGTCAGGCCAAGGCTGCCTGTCTCTTCACTACGTTCTCCCCTTCACACTCAAGGCAGTCTGAGTTCAGATGGGAAACAGATGCATCCACAACTTGGACAGAATTCAAGAATGCTTTGGAGAATGAGGCTACTGACTGGAGGTACAAAAAGAGTACAGGTTCCAGAGGCAGACAGACTTGGGTTCCAATCTGGCATGGTCACTTACTAACCAGTAAATTAACTTCTGAGCCATCAGCTCCCACCTGCAAGGCAGTCACATAGCCCACAGGGCCCTGCCTCCCTCTCCGACCTCATCTCCCTCCCACTCCAGGCTCTAGCCACAGCTGCCTTCTTTCAGTTCTTCAAATGTATCTGCTCTCCCTGTGAAATATGGTAGAGACTGGGTCACGAGTCCATTCCACCCGTCGGCGTCCCTAAGTCCCAGCACTGCACAAGCTGGCTAGCTAAAAACTCCACTGTCAAAACACCTTTGCTGCTAGAATTCCGAATAGGACTTAGGTTCCACTCAACAAATACACCCACGGAAGACTGATGCAGACCCGAGTTACAGGCAGGGAACAAAGCTTTCATGTGGCTGCCAAGGTTGTTTGTAGTGTGGATCTGGTTGGAGCTGACACTAGGGCAGCAGTTTCCCAATGCTGTAGCTTTCTGATTGTGACAGAAGCAAAGCTCTCTCAGCAGCCCAGCTCTGCTGTGCGGTTTTGGAGAGGCTCTTACCTCTACAAGAAACACTCCTCTCCTCACCTCCCAGTACCATCCTTCCTTAGCCTGGTTAACTTCTATTCATCCTTCACAGCTCAGCTCAACAGATACTTTGTTAAAGGAGCCTTCTCTCACTTTCTAGCTATAGGCTGGATTCCTTTGCTACATGGTACCATGTTTTAAGGCCTTTAGGGCAATTGTCAGTTTTTAATTCCACATGCATAGGTGGGATCATTTGATTCAAATCTATCTCCCCCTTTTGACTGCAAGCACCTAGAGAGCAAGAGGCTGTATGTGTACTCCTCAGTGTACCCCTGGCATGGTGGCTGACTCATGAAAGCCACTTAAGTATTTCCAAATGGACAAATGGAAGATGTAATACCTACCTTGTGAGATTGTTGGGAGGACTGCAAAGGGCCAGCACAGCACTGGGACCAAGGAAGCACCTTAGTCAGTAGTGACTATTGTTGGGATAGGCAACTGCGGGGGCATGACACTCCCTGCTCGCCTGAGATCAAGGGAAAGACTGATAGGCCCAGGGGCTAAAATGGTGCCAGTTGTAAAGAAGTCTTCCATATCCGTAGCCTGGCATATAACTGAGACCAAAAGGTCCTGGGGAATAAGCTACTATCCCTTCCAGATTTACAAAGTACTGCCTGGAACCAGCGGTTCAACCCAGTGTTTTCAGATACATCTGGGAGGCTAAATTAACTAAACATCTGTTTTATTGTCAAGAAGTGTGGGTACACAGTGAGCACCTGTGGAATACACTAAGAAACAGGTAGAGGCCAGGCATGGTGGCTCACGCCTGTAATCCTAGTACTTTGGGAGGCCGAGGTGGGTGAATTACCTGAGGTCAGGAGTTCAAGACCACCCTGGCCAACATGGTGAAACCCCGTTTCTACTAAAAGAAATATATACAAAAAATAGCCGGGCGCAGCGGCGCACGCCTGTAGTCCCAGCTACTCGGGAAGCTGAGGCAGGAGAATTGCTTGAACCTGGGAGGCAGAGGTTGTAGTCAGCCAAGATCGCACCACTGCACTCCAGCCTGGGCAACAGAGCGAGACTCCATCTCAATCAATCAATCAATCAATCAATGAAAAGAAAAGGAAAAAAGAAACAAGTAGAAAAGATTGGCACTGAGAAAATAAACTTCAGTATCAGTTGAGATTAAATGTTTCCTTCCTCAAAAGTTAAGGGCTAGAAATCCTTCCTCAAAAGTTAAGGGCTAGAAAATCAGAAAGAGAACTACAGGCAAGTGAAGAAAATAAGTAAGCAGGAGACTGAAGGCTATGAAAAAATAGGACCTCCTTGTGGCAATAGTGTCCATTCAGGTATATGTGGGTTCTACAGTAGACTCCGTGAAGTAGGACACCTGGAGGACATGTTAACCTTTGACCCCTTAGGAGATGGTATAAACGTCCAGCTGGGGTCTCAGATGAAATGGGGAATGAATTTGGTGAAAGAAGATCTCAAGAATAAAGCAAATACATACCTAGAAAAGGCATCAAACTCACTCTTCCAAACACACACACACACACACACACACACACACACACTCATACTCTCTCCCTCTATCTATCTTTATCTCTACCTCTATCTCCTCCTCCCTCCCATTTCAGTGAAAGGAACAGAATTTAGCTGTCTAAGCAATGCTGAGAGATCAACGCACACACACAGTGTTGACATTTACCATCTCTAACAACAGAGGATTTTTTCTAGCCCTAATCTCTACCCATAAACTAAGTAATTCAACTTTATTGTCATGACCTTATAAACAAGAAATCCCCATTGCAGGCAGGCCTGGGGTTCTCCAGAACTGGGAAGCAGCTGGGGTCCATAACCTCCTTCGAGAGCCTCAGGTGCCAGCATCTCCTCTCACCACTCAGGGAGAAATCTTCCACACACACACTCCAGTATATCTCTGGTCCAAAGGAAAAGACAGACCAGCTTCTGGTTTCATGCCATTAAGAATGACAAACAAATACTCAAAAGAAAAAGGGGCACTGGATATGAATCAACAGTTCACAGAAAAGGAAATACAAGCGACTCATAAACTTAAGATATTTCACTTCACTAATAAAGAGATATGCTAATTAAACTACAGTGAGCTATCATTTTTCACCTATCAGATTGGCAAAGACCCATAAATTTGTTAGCACATTGTTTTCGCAAAGGTACGAGAAAATAGACATTTTCATATATTGTTGGCAAGTACATAAGCTGCTATACCTCCAATTTGAAAGTCGTTATCAAAAATTACAAATATATAGGCATTTTCACCCAATAATTCAATTTCTAGGAATTGGTCCCCATATATGTGCAAACAACGCAGTGATTGCAAGTACGAGATGTCAATCAAAAGGGGCTGGCTAAATGATTTACACAAGATGCAGACAAGGAAATACTATGCATTTGTAAAAAACAAAAGATGAGAAAGTACTTTATGTGCTGCTATAGAACGTTAATAAAGCTTATAGTTAGTGCTAAATGCATGTTAGATGTATAGTATGCCACCACATGTGTAAAAAAGCATAACTGTGTTTTGCATATATTACATATAATTATATATAATACCTATTTTCACTTGTATATAAAAAAGACCTTCATATACAGTATTATATAAATGTTTTGTATAGGACTATACAAAATAAATGGGTCATATCAGTTGCTCCTGGGATGAGTGGCTGAGTGGGGAAATGGTAGGGACAGTTTTCACTGTGCCCTTTTGTACCTGTTGAATGTTTGATATATTTTTAAAATCTGTATTTGCTCTGAAGAACAAGTGTGCTTGAGAGTTCACACACGTTCGTATGAACACTTACTTACCAAGTAATGCCTTGGTAAATAATTCTTGAACCCCAAAAGAACCCGGGTGGGCCTGACCTGCTTTGTGGGTCAATTCCCTGGTCTGGGTATTAGGTTAGACAACCAGAGTGGCCAAGACAGTACCCAGTATGCCCCGCTTGTTTACCTGCTTCACTCTTCTTCCAAACTCAGACGACCAACTCTCTCATGACTCGACTCTAACCCACCTCACTCAATCCCATCCCAAACCATCAGTCATTCTCACTCCTCCGCTCTCCTTATCCTGCTTGCATCCTGGTCCAGTCTACCCATAAAACATCTTTCATGCCACAAGAAGATCTCTCGGTGCAATATCAGCCTCCCCAAAAGGCTATTTCCTGCTGTTTTCATCAAAGCTCTTAGAAGGAACAATTTATTTGTGGTGACTATCAATTATCTTTTGACTCAGGCCAACACCACTCTGACAGAGCCTCAGGAATATTCATTTCTTTAATCATCTTTCACATACTTGCCTTTTCTCTTGGGTTCCAAGAGGACCCAAGGAGTGGAGATCATCTACTTCTGGCTGTAAGTACCTGCAGTTATATCTAGGGGAGGAGGTACGGCAAGAAACTGAGATGAGGAGGAAAGGAGATAACTAAGTTGAATAAACATTTTTCAAGTTATGCACTTCGAGATGAATATGGTGCTGGCTAACAATGCCTAACATCCCCTCCCCTACCTGATCATTAGAAAACTTACACCAAAAATATAGCTAAGCCCCCTGAGGAATGGTAGAGTAATAGAGGTATCTAAATTCTGTTTGTCATTTTTTCATCTCTGAAGAAGAGTAGTGAGTGTTGAGAATATGTTCTAGAAAACTGTTACTTTCATCCCTCCAAAAAGCAAAGAAAACATCACAACAGTATCCTGAGGGTTTGAAAAGTGAATGTGTTTTGGTTTTAAATAAAAGATAATTTTTTCTAGTGTGATCTAGCTGGAAAAATATTTCATTTGCCAAACCTGTCTCCCTAAATTCAGGTAAAAATATATTGCACCACTTTGGGAGTCCGAGGCGGGCAGATCACCCGAGGTCAGGAGTTTGAGACCAGCCTGACCAACATGGAGAAATCCCGTCTCTACTAAAAATACAAAATTAGCTGGGCATGGTGGAGAATGCCTGTAATCCCAGCTACTCTGGAGGCTGAGGCAGGAGAATCGCTTGAACCCAGGAGGTGGAGGTTGCAGTGAGCCGAGATGGTGCCATTGCACTCCAGCCTGGGCAACAAGAGCAAAACTCCGTCTAAAAACATAAATAAATATATAAATATAAATACATATACATATAGCACATGCACACACATACACACACATATTAATATATATGAATACCTATATTTGCATGTACATGCGGAAAATGTTCCTAGAATGATACAAAAGAAACAGGCAACCCTGGTTGCCTCTGAGATGGGAAACCAATAATGATCAGACACCCATCCCTCTGGCTGAGTTTCACACATAAATGAGTTGACAAGCAATGGACCTTTTTCTTTTTAAGAATGAAAAAAAAAAAAAAGGAAACATCGCATATACAAGAAAATATCAGAAAACACTTATATTTCACGTTCTCAATGGGGAAAAAAGCATAGATGAATTGAGACAAAGGAGAAAACAAAGAAGGCAAAAGTGAGGGTGAAGGGTAAGGCTCCCACGCAGAGAACACTGACCATCCGGGAAATGGCCAGAGAGTGGAGGGAGAGCGGCAGTGAGCTGCTGTGGCCGAAGAGGTAGGCGAGGGCCAGACAGCAACATGGATGACATGTTAAGACCATGGGCAGAGAGGGACAGGCTTCAATCAAGTCAGCAGGATGATTAGATTTGTGTTTTTAAGATTGTTTTTATGTGCAATGAGAATAATGAATTGGAAGAAGGCAAGGGTGGAAGCAAGAAGAAACAAGAGAGAGGCTGATACAATACAATCAGTGAAAAGGATAATGGCCTGAACAAAGAAGTACAGAGGGATGGACAGACACAAGCTATTTGAAAAGTGGTATAGTCAGGACTTGGGGACTGAACAGGCATAAGGAGAGAGAGAGAAGTCAAAGACAATGACCAGCATTCTGGCCTGTGCTGACAGGTGGGTGGAGCTAGGAGTGGAAGAGTGAAAGCTGATTTTATGAGAAAGACATGTCAGCTGAAAGTGACAGTGGAACATTACAGTGAAGATGTCTGGCAGATGGTGCTATGTGGTCATCAGCATCCACATAGCTAAAGAGTAAGTAGAGTGAGAAGTAGGCCCAGCGGTCTCCAGCATAACAAGGGGATGGCAGAGGAAGAAGGATTGAAAAAAATGAGGCAGGGGCAGCCATAGCAGCAGAAGGAAAACCAGGAGAGCAGGCATAATGGACACCAAATGATGAGAGCATTTCGAGAAGATGGTCAGTGTCCACAGCTGCCAGGAGACAATAAAGAAAAGGGCTTAACATAAAGTTTCTCACGACCCTGGCAAAAACAGAGGCAGCTGAGAACAGTAGGAATAAAGCGTGCAATTCTAAATCTTTTGCCAGCAAAATTACAAATGACTACACCATCTAGATGTTGAGGGTAATTTGTGAAAAACAAACCACAAAACAACCTCTAAACATGTGATAACAGATGAAGCAGAAAATAAGTCTTATAATTTCTTTACAAAGCACTATCAATCATCCACCAACATAGGATATGCTTAGGGTCTGAAATTTCAAAGGGAAAAAAATCCAACACCCAAACAAAAGCAGAATTCCTAAAATAGTAAGCAAAAAGACAAATCATTCCAATGTTTAGGCACTGGATTGGCATAAGCACCTCTAAAACGCCAACACCATGGGTTGCAACAGCACTGGCTGGGAGTCCCTAAAGGCTTCCCCCAGAACCCAGAGGACATGCCCCCTTGTAATCAGGCAATAAGAACTTGAATACAAGGCCAGATAACTAGTTAGAAGAGAAAGAAGGTTGCCATCGGCACATTAACGTGACAACATGAGGGGAATTAGTCACCCCAGCCTAGGCCTAGCACCATGCCCAGTAAACATTAATCCCTTATCACCAAGAACCTTCACTTCAAATCCCCTCATCTACATGACTAATCCAGGTTGGGATTTTGCTTTCTGGAACATGGAGTCCAGCCAAACCAAGTTAACAGGCATAAGAAGGAAACCTAAGAACAGAGGAAAGAAAAACACACCAGCCATGAAAACCATAGACACATTAAGAGAATCGGACTGTTGCTGATTGTTACAATGGGCTGTTAAATCCATTCGAAGTCATTTGTATTACAGAAAAGAGAAGGAACTTGCCCAAGGTCACATAGAGTTTTGCTGGACTTGGGCGAGCACCTGTCTGGTTTTTTCTGCACTATACCATGAGACCTTCTGATAGCCAATTGCTGCCAAATACCTATGTCCAGCCTAAGCTCTCTCCCAAGCTCCAGACCCACATAATCTACCAGTTCTTCGACAGCTTCTCTGGACTATCTCAAAACCTCAGTTCCTGACATCAAACACTGAACTTGTGATCTTTCCCCAGTGCCAGTGTTTCATCTAGGGCTTCCTAGCTCAGCAGGTGACACCACCATCCATCTGGTTCCTGAGCCAGAGACTGAGGAACCTTGTCCAGTGTTTGAACTCCAGCCCTGCCACTTCCTAGCTGTGAACTTGGGCAAATTAAATAAGGTCTCTAAACCTCAGGTTTTGTCATCTGAAAATGGGATAACAACACTAATTACTTCATAAGATAGCTGTGGGCACTGAAAGAGATAATGTCCATAAAATGGCAAACCCATAGGAAATGTCTTTGCATATGCGGTTCCCTCTATCTTGTCACCTTGCTTCCGCACTCCCACCCCATCACCTGGGTAACACCTATGTACCCTTATTCCAACTCGAATGTTGCTCCCCCACCAGAAGCCTTCTTTGATCAGCCCCTGCCCCTCAAGGCTAGGTCATACCCCATGCCCATTTTCATCCTCAAAGTACAGTGTAATTCCTACTGATATCCCACATCATAATTATATATTTACTTTGTGGTGGTTTGGTTAATGACCATCTCTCCAGTAGCTCCATGAGGGCAGAAACTGTTAGTGTTATACCTCATTTTTGTATTCTCAACATAGTGCCTGGCACTTAATAGGTGTTCACTAAATATTAGTTGAGTGAAGGGCTCATGAAGCATGTTTGTCAGCAGAAAAGGGAATGTGGAGATTAGAAGAGAAGCCACAGGGTGCCAATCCAAATGAGCATCCACGCCCATGCCATCCAGGAACTAGGTAGAAAGGGTCTAGTGAGCCCAGTCACACTGCTGTAAAGCTCAGTATGCACTGGTAGTTTGACTATCATCCTAACCATTCAGGATCTGGCCTCTGTATTCCCAGGACACACTCTGTAGGAACCTACACAGCCACATTTTGGAGAGCTTAGGGATAAATCCCAGTCCTATTGATACTTTTCTAACGTAAACCTCACTCCACAGTGGGTGTGATTCTCATGTTTAAAGGCACATATTTTTGTACCACAGGATCTCTAAACACAGCCAACTACTACATCTGGAGCTCAGCTGAAGAAACAAGTGTCTTTTCCAACTTGGGGATAAAACTGAGCTGTACTCGCCCTGGGAGCAAATGGCATATTGGTTCTCCAATGTGGTACCAATAAGAGATTTTTCAAGAGTATTTTTTACTACACCCAATGTTTCTTTATGTAGCAACTCTAGAACCTAGCCTTCTTGTAATATGGGACTCTAATGTAGGACAAAGTAATGAAAGGAGCAGGTTTTGACATTGGACAGGCCTGGATTCAAATTCGGGCTCTGCCTAAGGTTATGAATGAAACCTTAGACCAGCTATTTGACCTCTCTCAACCACAGTCAACTCACTTATACTATTAGAAGCAGCAGTAACTAGATCTTATGGTTGTAGGAAGCATTAAATATAAAAAATAGCCTATGGCTAAATTATTATCTTTAAGAAATTATTTGTACAGAGTCCCACTTTAGAAAATCAAGTTCTGCACCATGTCTAACACAGTGCCCCATCCCCAGAAGGTATTCCATGAACCCCAGGATCTTCTTTCGACTTTGTTTATTCTATTCCAAACTAGCAGCCCACGTCTTTATGGGAGTGTCTGACACCACCCTTCTATTCTGAGTAGAAGTGCCTGTGTAAAAATGTTCCTTATTCCTGAGTTAGATGACTGAAATGTTATACAAACCGCCCCACTTCCTCTTTAGTGTCAAACAGTAAACCTGCACACTCGCGCGTGCACACACACACACACACACACCCTTCTTTGAGAATATAACTTCCCCAGCACAGGACCCAGAGACACTACACAAGGCAACAGCTGCAGACAGAGAACAAAATAAGAGCTCTTTATCCAAAGGAAAACACTGCAGAAAGGGAAGCTGAAATTGTCTAAGCTGTGGTATAGCCAGAAGCTTTTGCCATAATATTTCTTTTGTATTTATTACATAAGGAAACAGCAGCTGCTGCCATTGTACAATAACAGTTCTCTTGGTCTAGGCACTGAGAGAGAATACAGAACTACCTCTGCCTTCCAAAAGTTTACCATGTAATTAGAGGCACAAAAAAATGGAAAACAGTTAACTATGCATTAAATGAGTAATAATAAAGAATAAGGCAGAGACAAGATGGGCTGCTTTAGAAAAAGTGAAGCTCTCCTGAAAGTGGTGGCTAATGATTAGATAGCTGAAGGTAGAGGGACATTTCAGATATACTAAAGATCAATAAGCAGCCTAGTTTATTCTAGAGACACTGAGAAGGCGCAGAAACATACACAGTAGAAAAGATTTAGGAATTTATACAAGCAACCAAACAAGACATGCAATATTTGCATGAAGGATCAGTTTTATATCTTCCTTGCAATGAAAAAGGATCCATCAAAAAGCCATGTCCCCGAAGCCCAAAGCTTGACTCTACTGTCCCATTGGCATAAGCCTGCATCATCACTTACCCGGATAAGGGAAGCCTGATGCCGAAGGGGCTTGGTTCCTGGGCCCCCTGATGAAGATCCCTCGGGCTGGACAAGGGGCTGCCTAGCTTCATAAGGTGCTGAAACAGCAGAAAGGAAAGTCAGTATGGTATGCAAAGATTCCATCCAAAAATTATGACTTCACATTCAAACTGATACAGCCTCTGCTTTTCAAGAAAGAACTGGCAACAAAATCATGAGTATATACTCATAGGGCCATCTAGGACTGACAACCCCTGATTCTCTTTGGCACAATTTCACTAAACAATCTAAAGACATTCAACCAATTCATGATAAGCAGAAAAATACTTACACTGGGTTATGATTAGGAATAAATTGTGAAGGTGGAACAGTGAGAACTTCAATTGGGATAGAAAGCAACAATAGCTAGAAAAGTGTCATAAGTGTTCAAATTCTAAATATGAGGTAAATTCTATATATCCCCCCTGTGTAAATGTCTTCCATTGATCATTCACTTCCCCAAGAAGAAAACTAATGTGCATTTTGAACACTAAGAACCAACACTATTTTTGAAAAATAAATCAAACAGAATGTAAAATCATGTAGAGAAGACTACAAAAATGAATACATATATTTTATATTTATTATTCTACCATTCAATAACCAAACTTTTAAAAAACAATTTTGCTGCCTTTAAAATAACTTTTTAAGCCACAAAAATGAATGTATGTTGTTTTCACTCCTTTTATTTCCAGAAGACTTAATAATGACCTTACCAATATGGCAGGGAGACAGTTAAACATAACCAGGTAGTATGGAGCTCCAACAGAAAGCAGAAATTATCACCCAAGTTGAAATTCTTTCTCATCTCTATAGGTTAATAGTTCAAGTTTTTGAAAATACATAAATAAGTAAAATGTTTTATTTCTGTAGCTTACTTACAAATAAAATTAGGTAGAGAGCAGAGCAGCCTGTTATGACCTCATGTTTAACATAGTTTTCTCTTTTTAAAATAAAGAAGGTACAACAATAGCACATCAAGAATGATAGCCGGGCGCGGTGGCTCACGCTTGTAATCCCAGCACTTTGGGAGGCCGAGGCGGGCGGATCACGAGGTCAGGAGATCGAGACCACGGTGAAACCCCGTCTCTACTAAAAATACAAAAAATTAGCCGGGCGTGGTGGCAGGCGCCTGTAGTCCCAGCTACTCGGAGAGGCTGAGGCAGGAGAATGGCGTGAACCCGGGAGGCGGAGCTTGCAGTGAGCCGAGATCGCACCACTGCACTCCAGCCCGGGCGGCAGAGCGAGACTCCGTCTCAAAAAAAAAAAAAAAAGAATGATAAATCACTCTTGGGCTCACATCTGCTTTTTGTATTTCTTCCTAGTAACTGGAACACAATGTTACAATACATTAACACACATTAAAATAGCAAAACAATTGCCTGGCAACCCATCAAGTAGATTTTCAGAACCTGCTAAGAATGAATACAGATATAAAAACTGCAAAACATACATACATAGAGAGCACATAATCCAAATTTTAAAAAGTAAGTCTCAGCTGGTAGGCCGCCATTGTCTTCTGAGAAGTAGGATTTTTAAAATCATTCCGTGTTGATGGAGCACTGAATTAAATCACTAATACCAATTGCGCTCTGCCAAAAGGTTTGAAACACAGTGAACTGATTTCAACATAGTTGGGGTGCTAGCGGCCACGAGCTTTCCTTAGGAAGTGAATCCCACATGCCTCTGCTTCCCATAAGAGCTTCTACTTCTACTTCCAGGGGAGACACATGGGGGAACAGTCCACCATCTGGCCCTTGGCTTCTATCCCTTACCTACAAGGGCCTTCCCTTGGAAGAGACAGACCTATCTCATCAGTAGGGCTTGGATGAAGACTCAGCTGCATGGGGGGCCATTTTTGGAGAGGCAGATTTTCTCTTCCTACTTGTATGGGAAACCTGGGATGGCCAAGCCTGCCTGTGACTGGAAAGGTGAGTGTCTAAAGCCCATCTGGTCACAAATCTAAGACACGTGCGCTGATCAGCTATATCAGTAATAAAAAAGGTGATATTCAGGCCATCAATTGTCTGACTTCTGGCTCCTTCCTCAATTGGATCTGAATTCAGAAGGTTAAAAAGTAGCTATTACTCAACTCTCTTTCTTCCCAAATGAAACCCCAAACATGCAATACAATGCAAAACAAATAATTCTTTGATCCCCTTACAAGAGGTTTAATAAGAACTAGAAGTACCATCTTTCTCCAAGGGGAGGTGTACAAAAAAAAAAAACTAAAGATTTCATCACTCTGAAGTTCAGTGTCAAACCAGAACTCTTTGGCAGTTTCATATACTACTACCCTAAAACTGAGTGACTCTATCCCTAGGAGCCAGGGAAATGACAGCATATGTCACAGAAGGACTCATACATGAATGTTCATAGTATCCTTATTCATAATAGCCAAACACTGGAAACAACTCAAATGTCCAGCACCAGGAGAATAGATCGTCGAACTGTGATGCATTCACACAATATATCCCACTACTAAATAATAAAAAGGAATGAACTACTGATACAACAGTACAGATAAATTTCAACCATTATGCTGAAGGAAAGATGGCAAACACATATGAGTACAGTTAGTCATTCTGTGTGTTTTCATTCGTATGAAGTTCTAGAAGAAGCAAAACTAATGATGGTGATGAAAATCAGAACAGTGATTGCATTAGGGGGCAGGGAGTGACCGGAGAGGGTCATCTCTGGCATAATGGATATGTTCAATTATTGATCAAAGTGGTAGCTACAAGGGCCTATCCATTTGCTAAAACTCAAATTGAAGATTTAAAACATGTGCATGGCCAGGCATTGTGGCTCACACCTGCAATCCCAGTACTTTGGGAGGACAAGGAGAGCGGATCGCTTGAGTCCAGGGGTTCGAGACCAGCTTGGGCAACATGGCGAAATCCCATCTCTACAAAAAAATACAAAAAGAAAATTAGCCCGGTGTGGTGGCACATGTCTGTAATCCCACCAACTCAGGAGGCTGAGGTGGGAGGAGATCAAGGCTACAGTGAGCCATGATCGTGCCAGTGCACTCCAGCCTGAGTGACAAAGTGAGAACCTGTGTCAAAAATGAACAAATAAAACATGTACATTTTATCATATGTATATTTTACCTCACTTTTTAAAAAGTGTGAAAAGAAATGAAGGCATGGACAGCTTTGGTACAGGCTGCTGAGAGTCAAGAAAGATGGAGAGAAGCAAGCTGCTTCCTTACCACTAGGGGAATGGAAGCCCAATTTGTATGGAATGAGGAGGGAACGGGGCATTAAGGAGGAGGAACAGAAAAGTTTTCTAAGGAATACCAAAGGTAGAACTTGCTGACAGGCTGACTCAGTAGAACAAAAACAGTTTGACCTGTGAATTAAAAACCAACTTCCAAACCCAAGTAAGATTAGAAATACAAAAAAAAACAAACCCACTCCTGAAAATAGGGAAATCAGACCAGGGAAACTATAAGAGGAAAATGAAGAATTCTCAACTCCATTTAGTTTCTAACCCCACTGAGATATTCACGTTACAGGACAGTGATTTTTTTGTTACTATCCATTAGCAACATCATCTTGCACGTGCATAGGACTTAATTTCCAAACAGATTTTATACTCACATTCTCACTTAATCCTCTAATACCCCTCTAGGATACTGTTACTCCATTTTAAGAGAGAAGAGGTAACCATGGTTCAGAGATGTTAAATGGCCTGCCCAAAGTCCTACAGCTAGTCACAGAAACCCACACACCTTCTGCTTCCAATCAAAAGCTATTGCCATTATGCCACGCCTGCTTCTCTCTGCAAGATTACAGCCTCTCTTTATTCAGCCTAGCACGCAGTTTTATTTCTGTGTCCCTCTAAAAGTCACCACTATTTTTAATGCAGTAAAAACCTGCAGAAACTGGGTCATTTGGGGCCACAGTCCACAAAACAAAACGGGAGGGGGGGGCGGGGTTACAGATATCCAGTTCTAGAATACCTTTAATTGGTCATATCTTAAACTAGGAGTCTGAACCCCAGGAGGCACAAGATGCTGCAGTGAATTTCCAGTGCTTTAGGCACTGCAGCCTAAGCAGTCAACTCTGCAAGTCATCCTCAGAACTAACGTATTTTACCACCTAATGAGGCCAGCAGAGCATAAATGTGAGCAAGAAGGCAACCCCACAACTGTGCATGCTACATACCCCTCAGCAAAATGCTACCCCTAGCATTTCCTTTATCCTTATTCCAAAGCACAGGACCTATATATTTTCATTTATGTGCTCAGTCTTCAAAGGTTGGATCAACTCTTTTGCTTTTGCAGTTATATTTCTTAAGAAATTTCATTAAAGCAGTTACTATATAAATATCTTTGGTGTGTTTGCAGAAAGGAATAACAATTCCAAAAAAATACAAGCCCTTAACATGGTATGTTCTATTCAATAAAATCTGTATATGAAAGATTAAATCATCTAGCTGTTTAAAAGTCTAAAGACGAACTAGTTTCTAGAACCAGGAGACGAAATATTACTCAAATATGTTTAAATCAATTTTTTTAAAAAACCTAGCTTGAGAATATAAAATTAAATTGAGCCATGTTTCCAAAGACAGGGGTAATTAAATCAGGAAATTAAGCAGCTTGAAGCGTCACTGCCTGGTAAATTAAGGAGTCTCTAAGACACTGCCTGGGACAGCTGGCCCCCAGGTCGCCTCTTACCTGGATGCATCTGTTCTGCGCTGCTCCGCAGTTTGCTGTAGCCATGGCTCAAGGGCACCCTCTGGTAATGAGGCGGGGAAGAAGGAGGGGAGGCGAGGGGTGACATCGTGGGAGACTGTGTTTCCTGCTTCAAAGAACCAGATCAGAGTTCAGAGGCGATCACTCAAGCCTGGCGTTCTGAGCCGCAGTCAGGAAGCGTAATGCAATTCTACTGCTGGTGACCCAGCTGGTTTAACAAATGGGGGGAAATGTTTTCTCAAAAATGCAGCATGGTTAAACAGCAGTGTCTGAGGATTCAAAAAGTCTCCCAGAGAATAAAATCTCCTCAGTGCTGAGTTACCTAAATTACTAAAACCAGCCTGAAACACTTTTGGTTATTCCAATAATATTTTCCTTTGGAAAATGAAAGACGCTGATCACATGAAATAACATTCATACCCGCTCCCAATTGTGATCTCTCTGTGGATAAATTTCATTTTCATTCATTAATAAATTTATTTCCTGGATTTATACTTATCAAGTCTTCCAGCAAATGTGAATATTAAAATATATATTTCTAAATGCTTAATACTTAATATTCTTGGAGCTTACTATGTCAAAGTAAAATGCTAGCTTTTTTTTTTTAACAATGAGAGACTGCAAAACAATTCATTATAGGTAAACCATTCCAACCAGCTTACTCCCAAACACTAAGATGAAATCTTAACAAGCTACAATTTGAATCTCAATTCAAATATGAACCTGATGTAGAACCCTAGGCAAAGTAAGCAACCTTATCTGCTGCTGGGTTCCCTCTTTTTTAAAAAAAAACAAAAAAAAACAAAAAACTTTACTAGTAGACTGGTAACTTTGGAATACTCAAGTACCAAGAAAACAGTGCTTTTTTTTTTTTTTTTTTTTTTTTTTTGCTCTGTCACCCAGGCTGGGGCACAGTGGCGTGATCATAGCTCACCGCAGCCTTGACTTCCTGGGCTCAAGCAATCCTCCCACCTCAGCCCCCTCAGTAGCTACTACAGGCATGCGCCACCACAAACAGCTAATTTTTTTTTTTGGGGGGGGGAAATGAGATCTTGCTATGTTGCCCAGGCTGGTCTTGAATTCTTGGGCTCAAGCAACCCTCCTGCTTCGGCCTCCCAAAGTGCTGGGATTACGGGCGTGAGCCACTACACCCAGCCAAACCAACGCTTTTTATCAACCCACAGACTATATATATAGGCTCCCTTAGTCTAAAGAGAAATATGTAATCTGAAATACTGATCAAATACTCTTCTTCAAGAAAAAGCAAAATATGTTTGCTCTAAAGCATGAGCTCACACCCATTGATTGGGTGAGGCATGCATAAACTCAGCCTGAAGTGAAAGGATGTACTCTCATTCACACAATCAGGGACTGGGCCTGGAAATTTCCCAGGGCATCAACCACCGTGGGACAGTGGACCCTCATTCCTCTCCAAATGCTGGTGGGAAAATATGCCAAAGAATATTGACTGAAAATTCCTATACCTCCTCCTTTTTAAATATATCCCTGAAGAACTGGTTTAAAATGTGTCAGAATTATGAAAGTGACAGCACATGGAATTGTTTAACAGGATGTGCTACACCTCCCCTAACTATCCATATAAAACTTCTGTAGCAAGACCTCATCTACACAACATCACACGGTAAGTCACAGAAGTTAGTTTTCCAACATAATCGTTTAATATTCATTGCATTTTAAAAACATTTTCATTCGAGTGTTTTTTGTCTTTGTTTTTGTTTTTTTGTTTGTTTGTTTGTTTGTTTGTTTGTTTTTTTGAGACACAGTCTTGCTCTGTGGCCCAGGCTGGAGTGCAGTGATGTGATCTCAGCTCACTGCAGTCTCTGCCTCCCGGATTCAAGCCATTCTCCTGCCTCAGCCTTCCAAGTAGCTGGGACTACAGGCACATGCCACCACACCCGGCTAATTTTTGTATTTTTAGTAGAGACAGGGTTTCGCCATGTTGGCCAGGCTGCTCTTGAACTCCTGACCTCTTGTGATCCACTCGCCTTGGCCTCCCAAAGTGCTGGGATTACAGGCGTGAGCCACCGTGCCCAGCCTCAAGTGTTCCTACAATAAATTTCTTTACCTTATAGAAGACACTATGTTGAACATAATTTGACTTCTCTGCATGATTCAGTATCTTTGCTGGAAGTATGAGCTATACCTTGATGCCTGCAGGGTACACTAATGTGTAGACTATTTACTTCTTCTGGATAGGCCCACTCTTCTGAGATTTTATACTGTTGTCTCCACCAATCATCATCTGACTATTGCAATTAGTGGTCTAATTTTAAAAGCCTATCCTCCCTATTCTGGTTCCAAACCTGCTAAATGGGTAATGGCAGCATTTCCCAAGATAGTATTCCAAATATGTTCCCCAAGAAAGAATTTCCTGGTGAAAGAAGTTTAGTAAACACAGATTTCCACGTCTCTTTACTGCAGAACTTCTCAGGGCTTTTACCGTGCTAATGTGCACTACGAATTTCCAAGACTGAGGATTTAGTCCTTCCCTCAACAAGGGAATATGAAGCAGCATTCTCCAAACACATTTATTATAATAGGAGAAAGCTTTTCTACAGACTTCTTTTTGGAGAAGAGAACCTATTAAAAACTCCTGGAAGTTACATTTCCAAGAATCCATTTAGAAAACCACTGATCTAGTGAAATCAATAAATGTATTAAATCGGTAGCCTTATTTTAGACACAATTCTACTTTAAAGTAGGCTCTAAAGGGCCCTTAAGTGGTTGGTGGTGATTCATATGCGTCAGTCTCTCTTTCTTGCTAGGAGAAAACTTTACTGGCTCACTCCCAAGTCTGTAATTGGGTTCCAGATGGTGAGATTTGCTGGAAGCTGAACAGTAGATACGAGGCCCTGCTACATGCAGTTTCATGGTCAGAATCAAATGAACATGTCTGATCAAACTGTTTACCTGTTTATCCTCATCGTCCATTCTTTTGAAGGAATTTTTTTCTGTAGTTAAATATGGAATCTGAACCTTAGTTCCATGCAGCTCAGCTGGGTTCCCAAATCGTATCTCACCATCATTCTTTGACATCATAAAGCGAGGCAGAGGCAATTCTTTAGGACCAGAAATCAAAGAAGCTCTAGTCAGACTTTAAAAACTGCAAAAAAGGGGAACTCGATGGCCAAAAGATGAATCATTTTTGAGGAAAAATTCCAGAGCACTAAATATAAATTTAGATTTAGATACAATGAGTACTCCTATAATAACGTCCTGATTTTTCAAATGCTATGGTTTAACCAAAGTATTCTGGCTTAACGTTTTTCACTGTTGCCAAATCACAGAATAAATTCAGATTTGGGACTGATCTCCCATTTCATCCTTCAGTCCAACAACCAAGAAAAAGGATATGACATTGTATAATACAATAATAAGTGACAAATGGTGGCAGGTAAAATTCATATAGTGCTTAAATATGCCAGGCACAGTATTAAAGATTTGCAAATATTAACTCATTTAATCCTCACAACAACTCTGTACGATAAAACTATCATTACCACCCCCTCATTGCAAAAGTAGAAACAGTCATAAAGGAGCTAAGTAATGTCCCCAAGATCACACAACTCATCTGTGGCAGAGCCACGGTTTGAATGCAGGCAAGCTGGTACTTTACCAGTGCTCTACAGAAAGGTCCCTTGTTCCTATGTCAAACAGTGGGTAGAACAGTTTCTCACCCTATGTAATTCTTTAAGGAATTTTCACATCCAATCTCTGGTTGTCTTTTCATAATGGAATAAGGAAAACAATATCAAGTCAGAGCAATCAATCTATCATTCAGCCACATTCTTCTGTCAAAACCATTAGCCACTCAAAATGCTACAAAGAGTTGAAAAGCAATGGTCTGGTATATGTACTTATCTTTCAAAATTCTAACAAAACTGTTCTGAAAACGGAAATGATACTTTGGCACACTTCTAGTTCTCAGCACATCAAATCACACACAATCACGTAGCACAAAACCCTATAAAAATGGGGACATTATGGATTATGCATAATGATTTGCATCTGTATCCATTGTTCAGGATAATACTCATCAGTGTGCCTTTGCACTTCCATCAGCTCTCTATTCCAAAAACACAGCTGCACTTTCAATGATTGATGCTGTGCTAAGGCCAGAAAACATCTTAGCAACAGTAAGCAAGTATCCTAGAGCTCCCCAGGCAAAGAAGGCCCCTGGTTCTCTAACATCCACATGATGTTTACTTTTAGTTGCTATGTTCACATTTGATTCAAAGAAGCAGGCGGTCAGGCGCAGTGGCTCATTTACGCCTATAATTCCAGCACTTTGGGAGGAGGAGGCGGGTGGATCTCCTGAGGTCAGGAGTTCGAAACTAACCTGGCCAACATGGTAAAACCCCATTTCTACTAAAAATACCAAAAATTAGCCAGGCGTGGCGGCAGGCGCCTGTAATCCCAGCTACTCAGGAGGCTAAGACAGGAGAATTGCTTAAACCCAGGAGGCAGAGGTTGCAGTGAGCCAAGATCATGCCATTGCACTTCAGCGTGGGCAACAAGAGCAAAATTCTGTCCAAGAAAAAAAAAAAAAAAAAGAAGCAGGCAATATGACAAATCCCTGTGTGATCAATCAGCCAAGGGCCCAAGAGACATAAATAGAGTAACCAATCTTAAGGTTTCCCAATCTCGGGCAGCTCTCCAGCACTCAAAGCAGGAATGGGCTTCAAAAGCAAAAAAGCAAGAGAAAAGAAACTCTAGATTCTTAGTAAATCAAATATAAACTAATCCGATGGTTTTGGTCTCAGATATGTGCTCCAGCTCAGTCAGGAAAAAGGATCTAAAAAGATGAAACAAGATCACATAAAATAATTTGCACCCTGATCTACCCATAAGAGGATGACTCTACTTCCAAGTACTTCTTGAGGGAGAAAAGAAATAAATGCTCAGTATTTATAAGCTCCCTGACCAGTGTCTTACTGGCATTCAACAGATACCTCCAAGGAACAATGGAATACACTAACTGAATTATGAATATCAATTATTGTATTAGGACGTAAGTAGGGCTCCCAGATATTGTCTAGGACATTGTCACTTCACACATTCTTCCACCCTGTCTATGGCATTTCTTTAGAACTATGTGCCTAGAAAACCACCTCTCTCCCCCAGACAGCCACCAAACAGCAAAAGACAAAATACAGCTGAATTTCTCTCATACTTTCTTTGGTCAGGTTGTTCCAAGCAACTCTCACTTAACAGAATTATAACCATACATAATAATATTCTTATCATGGAAAACTTTCATGAAGGTGCCATTTCCCTTAAACTGATGCAAGCTTTTAAAAAGTGAAAGGTAAAAGTAGTTTGTAAATTTTCAATCTGAATTTTTTTTGGTTTTTGGTTTTTGTTTTTTTGAGACAAGGTCTGTCTCTCAGACTGAAGTGCAGTGGCACTAACATAGCTCATTGCAGCCTTGAACTCCCAGACTCAACTGATCCTCCTGCCTCAGCCTCCCGAGTAGCTGGGACTACAGGTGCTTGCCACCATGCCGGCTAATTTCTTTTTTTATTTTTCGTAGAGATGGGGTCTTGCTATATTGCCCAGACAGGTCTCAAGTTCCTGAGCTCAAGCAATCCTCCCGCCTTGGCCTCCTAAAGTGCTGGGATTACAGGCATGAGTCACCATACTCAGCTGAATGTTTTTCCTAGTCACACGTACACAAAATTTGATAGTGAAACTTTGAAAAAAATTAATCAATAAAGTATCTGCTATACAATGATGTCTGTCAAGAAGAAGGTCTATTTGTAGTCATTGGTTAGAATCTTGTCTCTCAAACTGAATTGAATTAACACACAGTAAACAAAGTAAGAGTTCAAACTAAATGTTTAGAGGGTCTGAGGAGACAATGAGAGTGGCCATCCAAGATGACAATTTGTTTCATAATGGTATCTTAGGTTACATTCTTTGAACATAGAAATGCTTTGTATATTAAACATAAATGACTATTTTTCCCTTCCACAAAGAAAATTATGCCTGCTCCTTTTTAAACACTTGACCCTCTACAAAAGAGAAAAATCCTTTGTTTTTCCATATTTGATAGAGATACAGATATATTAGGAATACTTTAGGCTGGGAGTGGTGGCTCACGCCTGTAATCCCAGCACTTTGGGAGGCCGAGGTGGGAGGATCGCTTGAGCCCAGCAGTTTGAGACCAGCCTGGACAACACAGTAAGACCCCTTCTGTTAAAAAAAATTAATAAAAAATCAGCTGGGCATGGTGGCATATGCCTGTAGTCCCAGCTACTCAGGAGGCTGAGGCAGGAAGATCGCTTGAGTCTGAGAGTTCAAGGCTGCATCATGCCACTGCACTGTAGCCTGGGTGACAGAGTGAAACCCTGTCACTCAAAAAAGAAAAGAAAAAAAAATACCTCAATCTCCTCAATCCATTAGAAAAAATGTAAACAGCATAAATGCAATAATAAATGGCAAGTAACATTGAGCCTCATTAGCTAGACAATATGGAGTGGAGGGTGCTGGACAGAGAACTCATGTTCCATCAAAATGGCAGCAGCTGTTCACAATCTTTCAATGTTATCTACCAAAAAAGAATGTGAGCCACATTAAAAAAAAAAAAAAAGAAGTGAAACAAGCTGGTCACGAAAAGACAGTTAACGCATCGTATGAGCGCCGTGAGGGGTAACAAGTAGCCAAACTCATAGAAACAGAAAGTAGATGGGCAGGCCAGGTGCAGTGGCTCACGCTTGTAATCCCAGCACTTCGGGAGGCTGAGGTGGGCAGATCACTTGAGGCAAGGAGTTCAAGACCAGCCTGACCAACATGACAAAACCCCATCTCTACTAAAAATACAAAAATTAGCTGGGTGTAGTGGTGCATGCGCCTGTAATCCCAGCTACTCGGGAGGCTGAGGCACGAGACTCTCTTGAGCCTGGGAGGCACAGGTAGCAGTAAGCCATGATCGCGTCACTGCACTCAAAAAAAAAAAAAAAAAAAAAAAGCAGTTTCCTATCCAGCAGTTGCCAGGAGCTGGGTAGGAAAAAGAAAATGGGAAGGTGTTTAATGAATACAGAGTTTCCATTTTGTAAGGTGAGGTGAAAAGGTTCTAGAAACTAGTTACCCAACAATGTGACTATATTTACACATTACTGAATTATACATTTAAAATGGTTAAGATGGGAAATGTTATTTGTATTTTATCACAATTAAAAATTTTCAATTTCAAAACATTTTTAATGGCAAAATTTTAATAATCTATTTTAACCCAATATTATCATTTCAACATGTAATCAACATTGAAAACTATTAATGAAATATTTTACATTTTTTTCATATTAAGCCTTCAAACTCCCATGTATATTTTACCCTCCTTGCATACCTCAATTTGCTTGTCATATTTTATGTGCTCAACAGCCACATGCAGCTACTGGCTACCATACTGAAACAGCACAGCTCTAGTTGATAGTTGCTACATGGGAATGTGAGCCATTGTGGACAGAAATCTGTATTTTACTGTATTTTATTATTATTATAATGTTAAATGTAAGCAACTAATTGATTTCTTTTTAAATTATGTAAAGAGTATCCTGTATGGTGGGATGATTTATAGGGAACTGTAAGTGTTCCACTTGAAGAATTTTGACAAATATATATATATATATATATATCCCTGTAACCAACACCCAAATTCCCAAATTAAGATACAGAATTTTCCTTCATGCTCCTTTCCAGTAATCCCCTCCCTTTGTTCCACCCAGCAACCTCTGTACTAATTTCTATACTTGCAGATTATCTTTGCCATTATGGAACTTCATAAATTGAATCATACAGTATTTGTTCTTGTGACAAGCTTATTTTACAACCTTTTTGTCTGTGATAATCACCCAATGCATTGTACACATAGTTCATTCTTTTTCATTGCTATGGAGCAATCCACTTTTAAGAATATACTGAGCCGGCTGGGCACGGTGGCTCACGCCTGTAATCCTAGCACTTTGGGAGGCCGAGGCGGGCGGATCACGAAGTCAGGAGATCAAGACCATCCTGGCTAACACAGTGAAACCCCGTCTCTACTAAAAATACAAAAAATTAGCCGGTCGTGGTGGTGGGCACCTGTAGTCCCAGCTACTCGGGAGGCTGAGGCAGGAGAATGGCATGAACCC
>NW_026652282.1:13610434-13749238 GCF_009828535.3 Hylobates moloch | reverse complement strand
ATTTATCTTAGGTGTATACCTAAGGACCAAATCCAGTCTGCTGCCTATTTCTGTACATCCCGCAAATACAATGTTTGAATATTTGCAAAAAAAAAAAAGAAAAATATTTCATGATGTGAAAATTATATGAAATTCAAATGTCAGGCCAGGCACAGTGGCTCACACCTGTAATCCCAGCACTTTGGGAGACCAAGACGGGTGGATCATTTGAGGTCAGGAGTTTGAGACTAGCCTGACCAACATGGTGAAACCCCATCTCTACTAAAATACAAAAATTAGCCAGGCGTGGTGGCACAGGCCTGTAGTCCCAGCTACTCAGGAGGCTGAAGAAGGAGAATCGCTTGAACGTGGAAGGCGGAGGTGGCAGTGAGCTGAGATCGTGCCTCTGCAGACTCCAGCCTGGGTGACAAGAGTGAGACTCTGTCTCAAAAATAAAAAATTTAAAAAATTAAAAATTCAAATTTCAGTGTTTATAAATAAAGTTTTATTAGCACACAGCCATGATCCTCTGTTTACATGTTGTCCATGGCTACTTTCATACTACAACAACACAGTTGAGTAGTTGTGACCAAAATCATACTGCCCACAAAGTCTATCTGACCCTTTAAAGTGGGTGAAGGATATGAACAGACACTTCTCAAAAGAAGACATTTATGCAGCCAAAAGACACATGAAAAAATGCCCATCATCACTGGCCATCAGAGAAATGCAAATCAACACCACAGTGAGATACCATCTCACACCAGTTAGAATGGCCATCATTCAAAAGTCAGGAAACAACAGGTGCTGGAGAGGAGGTGGAGAAATAGGAACACTTTTACACTGTTGGTGGGACTGTAAACTAGTTCAACCATTGTGGAAGTCAGTGTGGTGATTCCTCAGGGATCTAGAACTAGAAATACCATTTGACCCAGCCATCCCATTACTGGGTATATACCCAAAGGATTATAAATCACGCTGCTATAAAGACACATGCACATGTATGTTTATTGCGGCACTATTCACAATAGCAAAGACTTGGAACCAACCCAAATGTCGAACAATGATAGACTAGATTAAGAAAATGTGGCACATATACACCATGGAATACTATGCAGCCATAAAAATGATGAGTTCATGTCCTTTGTAGGGACATGGATGAAGCTGGACACCATCATTCTCAGTAAACTATCTCAAGGACAAAAAACCAAACACCGCATGTTCTCACTCATAGGTGGGAATTGAACAATGAGAACACATGGACACAGGAAGGGGAACATCACACACCGGGGACTGTTGTGGGGTGGGGGGCCGGGGGGAGGGATAGCATTAGGAGATATACCTAATGCTAAATGACGAGTTAATGGGTGCAGCACACCAACATGGCACATGGATACATATGTAACAAACCTGCACGTTGTGCACATGTACCCTAAAACTTAAAGTATAATAATAAAATAAAATTTAAAAAAAGAAAAAGGTTGTTGACCCTCGTCTTACAGAATTCAATGGTTGAAGTGAAATGTGGTCCTACTAAATCAATAAGGTTGCATTTAACAGAAAATATTTTACAGTGTTTGAAGCCTTTTATTTAAATTATTTGATTAAAAATTCAGTTTCTCAGTCACACTAGCCACACTGCCACACTTCAAGTGCTCAATAGCCACACATGGCAAGTGGCTACCATATTAAATAACATAGTTGTAGATGCTTGTCTACAATGTTTGATAAGGGATTCCCTGATTTTGTGCTTACAACAAGTCTATAAGGCAGGTGTTATTGGTATATCTTTTCCTCCAGTGAGTCATTTGAAACAGAGAAATTGAGAAACCTGCCGGAGGTCACACAAATAAAAGGTAATGAAGGAAAGATTCATAATGAGGTAGCCTATTGCTAGGACCTACATTCCCAGCCACAAGACTATATTGCCATCCTGAACATTAAAATTCTTTCTAGTACAGATTTGAACATTTAGCATGAAACTGTGGCATTTCAGAAAATAATCTAGAGAAAATCTGCTCAAATGTCTGCATTTTGCAGGTGAGGAAATAAGCCCAGGAAAGAGAGAGCAAGACTTGCCTTAGTCATGCAGCAATACAGTGGCAGAGCTATGACCATAACAAAAATTCTTGACTCCTGACTCCCTTCACTCCTACTACTTTTTGTTACCTATTCACTTATACCAGCTACCTACACGTTAACAAAGAATTATGACAATAATGTTCTACAATTCCAAAGTGAAACCATCCCTACACATTTTCTTGAAGTTACTTTGGGGGAAAACAAAAAACAAACAAAAAAAACATCAGGCCAGTCTTATCAACCCAGGCCTGAGTAATCAAAGCCATCTAGTCTCCTATTATCCTCCTATCTGCCCATTGATCTGAAATACCTGTCAATTAGGAAATGGGTAGGTAATAGCCAGATGGCGGGGTGGAGGTTACAATGGGAAGGGCGATCCTGTAAATTTTTGGCAGAGAAGGATGGTGGATACGTTAAATTTCCTGGCCATACCACGGGTAGAACCCCAGGAGTGAGTTAGGAGGTCCACAATCCACTGGGCTCTGCTGCTAGCAAGCAGCATCCCTTTTACTTTACCTCTTTGGGCTTCAATTTCCCCACTATACCTCTTCCAACTTACATCCTCTACATCCATCCCATACACTGCATTTCTCTGGAAGAAGGGCTCTTCACTGGGCTCCATGAACCAGCTCTAGGGGTCCAGAAACCCCTGACAATGAAGGCAACATTTTTTACATAATGTCAGTGTGTATTTTCCTGCTAAGATCCAGAGCTTTTACTAGATTGTCAAAGAATCCCACAACAAAGATTTTTACAAATAAGGTGAAAATCCACAGCTCAGAAGGTTGGGGAGAACCTTTGGGAAGGAGCAACAATAGAGCTAATGACAGGGGCATGGGGTAGAGGGACAGACCCCTAGAAAACACAAATGTCCAGCCGTACAGTCAGTGAACCTGCATAGGCGAACTTTGTCCAAAGCAGCTCTGTGTCCCTGTAGCAGGGCTGGGGGGGGGGGGGGGGTAAAGGAAATTGACAAAGGAACACTGAGGAAAAAAAAGGAAAGGGGGATTGGGTTGGACGTCAGTCAGAAAAGATGAGTTGACCTTAGCTTAATGAGACATCCCAACATAGTATTTAGTGTTCAAAATACAGAGACGCTGTGTGGACACACACACATACACCACACACACATCACACACACACACAGCCAGCTACAACCTCACCTCCTTGGCTTCTTTCATTACCCTTGGGCTTCCTATCCTGTCTTTTCTGTGAATTACCAAACTCGTTGTCACACTCAAAAGATTTCTCTCCTAGCCCTAAGAGATAGGGAGGGTTTGTCAAAGAGGCAAAGCACAGGGACCTCCACCCTCAACTCAACCAGTGAATAACTACTTTTATTTTTCCTTAAATAAAATAATTCTTCTTCAAAAACAAAAGCCACAGAAATAGGACTCAACGCTGCAAAATCCTTCTACCTTTCTTGTATGATTAAAAAAAAAAAAAAACTAACTAGAGCACAGGAAGCAAGGCAGCAGGATTAGAGTTCCTAAGTCTTGATCCTTATTTTACAGAAGGCTTTCTCAGTCTCAACATTACTGGCATTTTAGACTAGATAAGTTTGTTGGTGTTGGAAGAGGGGGTCCTATCCTCTGCAGTGTAGGGTGTTGAGCAGCATCCCTGGCTTCTACCGGCTAGATGCCAGGCAGTCCCCCTCCGCAGCTGGGACAACCAAAAATGTCTCCTCACATTGCCAAAAGTCCCTAAAGGGATGAAATCACATAGATGGTGAACAACTGTTTTGCAGATAAGGGAGGAGTCCAAGGGAATTCAATGATTTGCCTCAGTCTCTTCTTGGCAGTAGAATCGTGACCACAACAGTGGCTCACAAATTTTGGGATTTCACAAAATAGGAAAAATCTCTCCCCCAACAACAACAACAAAAGAAATGAAGAAAGCCAACATAAAGTTGCCAACATTTTATCTCGTCAAGAATTTTGCCCCAAACTATTACCCATTATCAATTTCACAAAGGACACTTAACAAGAGGAACCAAAAAAAAAAAAAAAACCCAATCTTAGAGTTTAATACATTTAGTTTTATAAATAACTCATTCTTTTGTCCTAATTCTAAACTGTGCCAGACTGCAACCAGACCATAAACCAGTTTGGGGAACACAGCCCCAAAGACTACATGAATCATGTCACTGCACCATCAGAGTTCACAGGCTCCCAAAGCAACTAGTGAAAAGAAATCACAGGGTCTGTCACCTTGACTAGGAAAAAAAAAAAAAATTACAACTTCATTTTCCCTACTGTAACTGAAATTTAGCATTTCTTTCCATTATGAATGTAGGCAACAAGCCACTACATTATCACTAGCAATACCGGTAACTTTGGCACCTATCAGATTAGGGTTTTGTTTGTTTGTTGTTGTTGTTGTTGTTTTGAGACGGCATCTCGCTCTGTCGCCCAGGCTGGAGTGCAATGGCATGATCTTGGCTCACTGCAACCTCCGCCTCCCATTCTCCTGCCTCAGCCTCCTGAGTAGCTGGGACTACAGGCATGTGTCACCACGCCCGGCTAATTTTTTTCTATTTTAGTAGAGATGGGGTTTCACCATGTTGGCCAGGACGGTCTCAATCTCTTCACCTCGTGATCCACCCGCCTCGGCCTCCCAAAGTGCTGGGATTACAGGCATGAGCCACCATGCCGGGCCGACATCTTGAAGTACTGTTTATGCATATTACTAATTTGAAAAAGTAGTGGTTATTTCAAACTCTGTTAGATGTTTTATTTAATGCATTAATAAAGAAGCATATATGTTTTGGGGGTTGGTTTTTTTTTTTTTTTTAGATATAGTCTCACTCTGTTGCCCAGCCTGGAGTGCAGCGGCACAATCTTGACTCACTGCAACCTCCACCTCCTGGGTTTAAGCTAGTCTCCTGCCTCAGCCTCCTGAGTAGCAGGGATTACAGGCATGTGCCACTACGCCCAGCTAATTTTTGTATTTTTTGGTAGAGACAAGGTTCCACCATGCTGGCCGGGCTGGTCTTGAACTTAGTAGAGACAAGGTTTCACCACGTTGGCCGGGCTGGTCTCGAACTCCTGGCCTCAAGTGATCTGCCCACCTCGGCCTCCCAAAGTGCTGGGATTACAGGCATGAGAAACCATGCCAGGCCTAGAAGCATGTATGTTGTTATATAACAATTTAACTATTTTAGTGATTATTTCAGTATAATTGGTTTCCATTATAATCCCATGTCTTTGTTGCATTTAAAACATAATTCTGAGAAAGGGCCCACAGGCTTCAGACTGCCAAAGGGGCTCCTGGCACAAAAATGATGAGAAACCCTACTCTAGGTTCTGCCTAACCTTCCCTCAGTCCTCACACGTGCTCAACTTCAGACCCTGGAAAGAAAGGTAACAGCAGGTCCCAGGGCAAATGTTCACCACATGATTTCCTCATCAGAAATTCTCTACCAGTCCTTAATTTTCACCTTCTTTCCTTCTGCCCTAGCTGTTTTGCCATCTGTTTAACCCCAACTCAGACTAGGGTGGGGCTAGAGAGATACCTAGTGCCAACATTTAAGGAGGCACGCACTCTCAGGGTGGTGTAAATGTAGAGTTGGCACTTGCCCTGACAGTAAGTGCCCCCTTAAATCATGTGCCCTGTGTCATGCAGCACCCTAGTTCAGATGCAGCTACTGTAACTACACACACACACACACACACACACACACACACACACAGTTTAAGCAAAGCTCTTGAAAATGCTTGATGCAGCTTTTATTCTTAAACATGTCTCCATATGAGAATCACCTGGAGAGCTGTTAAAAATCCTGATGCTCAGACTGGACTGCTGATAGATGAAATTAGAATTTCTGGAGATGGACCCAGGCATCTGTATTTTTTTATTTTACATTTAAAGCTCTCCAGGTGGTTCTCTAGTGCAGACAAGGTTGAGAATCAGTGCCTAAGAAAGATGATATACAGACTGAGATGACTTCTGTAAAAACCCCTCTGGAGTTCCAGGAGAATCTGAATTCCAATCGTTTTAGATTAAAGAGTGGCAGATGATTAAGACACCCTCCTCATGCGTGGACATGCATCTCTTCATTCATTCATTCAACCAATACACACTGAGTGCCTATAATGCCCCACAGTGCAAGGGGTGTCAGATCCTCTTCCCTCCCCCTTACACAAGCTGGACAAGTGAGGAAGACAGACAAAAAAATAGTGAAACCAGTAAGGAATATTTGCAAACTCTGCTAAGTGCTATCAGGAAACAGATACTGGGAAAGAACAAAGTGGGGAGGAGATTGCCCTGCAGAAGCATTACCCAGCAGGCCCACCCAAGGATCACCTCACTTCCTAGGGATATGGACTTCTGCTCTGAGTTACTGTTTACTCTTGGTTGGGCATTTGATAATCCTAAAAGGGTATATATTAACTTGGAAAAAACTGTTAGCTAACAAGTAATTCTTGTCTGATGGCAATGCAAATACCTTCATCTTAGAAAAAAGGACAATAGCCAAGTTGCACTTGTATTACCCGTAAGGCGTTAATTAGCTTTATACCTAATTTAGCAATTCTATTCCAGCATCCTTTCTTTCTATGACTATAAATAAATCTGACTCTCTATACTTTCTTGAGCCAGTTTTACCATATGCTGGTTCCTTCATGAATTAATGAATCTGACAGAACTACTTTAGGTAGGATAGTAGGGACAGACTCTGAATCCTGAAGGTTGGGAAGGAGCCAGCCAGGGGAAGCAGAAAGGAAAAACAGATCCCTAGGAACCCAAGACCGCAAGATAAAATGGGCATATGGCCTACAGCAGGAAAGAGGTCACCCGGAAATGGCTAGAAGGCCACTGAGACTGGGGAACAGGTAGTGAGCAAGGGTTTGAGGTTTGAGATGAGGATGGAAAAGTAGGCAAGAACTAGATTGTGTAGGGTGTTACAGATCAGTGTAGGGACTTTGAATGTTTTACAAAATACAACAAGCAAACTACTGGAGGGTTTAAAGGAAGAGGATGGAATAATCTGCTGTGTATTTTGAAAAGATCACACTTTCAAAAGTAGGAAAAGAGGCTGGGTATGGTGGCTCATGCCTATAATCCCAGCACTTTGGGAGGCTGATGCAGGAGAGTCACTTGAGCTCAGCAGTTTGAGATCAGCCTGGGAAACATAACAAGACCCCTATCTCTACAAAAAGACATATATACTAGCCAGGCATGGTGATGTATGCCTGTAGTCTCAGCTACGCAGAAGGATCATTTGAGCCTGGGAAGCAGAGGCTGTAATAAGCCGTGATCATACCACTGCATTCCAGCCTGGGTGACAGAGTGAGGCCCTGTCTCAAAAAAAAAAGTTGGGAGGCTGAGGTGGGCCAATCACTTGAGCTCAGGAGTTCAAGACCAGCCTGGGTAACATGGCAAAACCCCATCTCTACAAAAAATACAAAAATTAGTAGGATTAGTAGGGAGTGGTGGTGCATGCCTGTAGTCCCAGCTACTTGGGGCGCTGAGGTTGGAGGATCCCTTGCACCCAGGAGGTCAAGGCTGCAGTGAGCTGTGATTGTGCCACTGCACTGCAGCCTAGGTGACAGAGCGAGTCTCTGTCAAAACACAAACAAACAAAAAACCAGTGGGAAAAGAGAGATCACAGTAGAGAAGAGAGGAGGGGCTAGGATGTCAATCCACTGTGGTATCCAGGTAAGTAGTTGAAGATTGCCTGGTCTAGTAGGGACAAAGAGATAGAGGCAACAGGGAGTAAGTTTGGAGCCACATTGCTAGGACTTTTGATGGATTCTATTAAGGAGTGAGAGAAAAGGAGGAATCCAGGGTGGCTGCTGGGTTTCTGGCTTGTGCAGCTGAGGATGGTGGTGGCATTTACCGAAATGGGAAGGACTAGGGATTAGAGGGTCACGCACATACACACAGGTGCATGTTATTCATGACATAAGGGTATCCACCCACAACTCCCTGGGTATGACGCCCTGGGTGTGACAGGGCTAGCACAGCCTTTCAGATTGGGTTCTCACAGAGTGATCTCTTTGGCCTTCAAGATTTGTGTCATCAAGCATTAAGCTAATAGATTTCAAGCAACAAACCGGAAAATTCTAAGTGGCAGCTCAAAGTTTGGCCCAATCTTGCCCTAATTCTTATTCAACATATGCTAACTGCAAATAATTTTTATTTAATCAATCTTTAAATGGATTAGTAGGGAGTGGTGAAGGAAAATAATTCAGAATTAACTCTGGGCATATATAAACCCTCAGAGGTAAAAGGCAGCAACCGGGTTTATAAAACAAAACTGAGAAAGCCTTATATTTGTGATAAACTGTTAATCCTTTACACAAATGATAACTTCAACAATCCTGCTCCCTGCCCTCAGGAAATTAAACTGTCAATCTGGGCACAAATCAGGTAAAAGACTTAGGTCTAACTTAAAATAAGTAACAAAAGTGTCAAAAATTTATTCTGTATACAATAAAGCAGCTCTAACTTTTCCAGAAGATAAAATTGGAAGATACTATAAGAAAGCTTAATGATCATTTACAATGGAATAAAAACTATCAGTGCCTACCACAAATCCAAATTCAGCGTGATGCAACTTTCAACTAATCAAAGCAAATAACCGCTATGCCTTGCAGCAATGAATACTAGGTCTGCCTGTCAAATGACACTCCATCAAGAAACCTATTTCAAAGAACCAAATTCTGTCATACCAAGGGATGCCTTTCGAGTCCAATATTTTTCCCATTCAGAAAATATTCCATAACAGATTACTGTCAGCATCTTACTAAACAGGAAAAATTGAGACAAGGCTATTTTGCATAGAAATTAAGAGCATGGGGACCAGAAGTAGATCTTGGCTCCGAATTCTACTAACCTTATGTTCTTAGGTAAGTTACTCAACCTCCCTAAAGTTCAAATTTCCATACTTGTAAGATACAAACAACGGCAGCACCATAGCAGAGACCTGCAGTGTGCAGCCATAACCATAGTAGAGACTTGCAGTGTGCAGCCACAGTAGAGACTCACAGTTGTCCTCTCCTTGCAGGCACAGGAGAGAATTGTGTTCTCCCACCTGCTCTGTGTTGAAGCGGATTAATGTGACAAGTTCTGGCCAACGCAGTGTGGGCACCAATAACTTCAGTCATGTCTGGGCCAAAGCATTTAATCGCTAAGGTGAGATACTCTTTCCCTGGTGTGGCGATTATGGGAACAGGTGTTGTGTTGGAGGTGCCACAAGATGAAGCAGCCGGGATCACATGGTCACCACATAGAGGGCAGCTGCCCTAGAGGGTCACCCTGACCCACTGCAAAGTGGAAAATGAACCTCTGTCTTGTTGAGGCACTGAGATTGTGACATTTGTTATCGCAGCTTATCCTAAGCAATGCAAACTGACACAAGTACCAAATTTAGTAGGGTGTCATGAGGATTAAATGAAAGTGTCTGGCACAAGCTAGCCCCCTGATAAAGATTCGCATGATGACTGCCACCTCCTGATGGTTAGTGTGAAGGGCCTGGTCTTCCATAGCCAGCCATCTATGGCAATCTTCTCAGCCATTTGGATTGTCCTAGGAGGTTTCCATGGGCTCACCATAAATCCTGAATCCACTTGTATGTCTATCAGAGACTTCACAGGACAGGCATGAACAGTTAAGAGGTTTTTAACCTCAGAATGGGAAAAAGAAGAAAAATTCCTACATACCTGTATGGACATATGAAAGTAATCTGTATCAAAGTGAATTTTCAGAGGACCTTGGCACACCCCTTGAATAATCACCTTTTTTAAAGGTGATTTTTAAAACCAATCCTGAGGCAGCAGAAATACTGCTAATAGTTGGGGGCTTTGCTTTTTGTTTAAATTGTAGAAAGTGCTCAAGCATATAGTGGGTTGAGGGCAGGGATGGCAAGATGAGAAAATATTAAATCAGAACCTTAAGAAGATAAATTAATTCTGCCAAAACTTTGGTAGCACCCAAGTACTTACTAGCATCAGAATAGCGCTTTGGAAACTGAGAATTAAAGGCTGAGCACTGGCAGGGATGGAAAAGAGAAAAGGCATAGTTCCACTCAAACTCCCTTGTTACTCCTCCCCTAATCCCTAACAGAGCCTTCAATAACATTATAGATACCTCAAGTGGAAAATTAAACTCAACGTGATTATTTGCCACAGGCTCTAGAGTTCCTGGCCCAATCTCATCCTGCTAAAGAATAAAATCTATTTTAACTGCAAATCAGTTAAAATGAACTAATCTCAGGTTACTCTCGGAATTTTCCCCATTTAAAAAAGAAAGAAACTAAGCTACCTACCTGCTAAGTTTTCTTATTTTGTTTTGCACAAGAGTTGGAGGAAGCAAGGAGAAATTCCACAAAAGTTTAAACCCATTAAAAATGGCTCTCATAAATGAGCAACTCGCCATGGACAATAAAACATACAAATGTGAGATACTCACCACATTTAATACTCTCTATCCGCACCGGGAGGCCAGATTGTGCTGCAGCAATTAATTTCAGGGCAATGTAAAACTGTGTTGGACCAAAATAACCAACCCGCTTTGCACCACACAGTTCTGTGATCTGAGAACAGACAAGAAAAACAATGCTGAACACCCAATTTCACAACAGGAAAATGAGACAACATACATGATGAAATCTCAAGGATTTCACCTAGTGGCTAACCAAAAAAGTCCCTTGAGAACCTATGTGTGCCCACTGGTCAATTTCCTCTTCCTTTAGTTTACAGGGAGGTTTTTAATTCAGATTACTAAATTCTACCTACTCATGATGTTTCAGAAGTGAGCCACTGATTATTTCTCCTCTTCCAAAGAGAAAAATAAAGGTGACAAAGGATAGCTGTTGCTCTAGTTACAAAGGAGAGTGACTTTTTCAGGGAGTGGATTCTAATGTTCAAAGTCTAGAAAGTCACTGGGGTGAAAAGAGAACAGATTAGTCATTACCACTATTCATGGATTATTCTAGTTTATCTAAATTAAAAGTGAATTAATTATTTTTATAAAGTCCTCAGGCAAAACAATTTCCTAATCTTGGAAATTACATCTTGGGTGCTCAGTTCAGAGGAACAAAAAAGTTCTATATACACATTTTTCAAGACATTGCAATAATTGTCAGTTTCCATCCCATCACCTGGAACAACAACATCCTCCTCCTCCCCACCTAGATTGAAGGCAAATGTTACTTTTCTGTAGCTCCTTTCCCCGTCCCGATACAATATGTTTTCCCAGTGTATTCTCAGAGTACTCTATCCAAGTATCTATTAATGTCCATCACATGATACAGTGTCTTAGACTTGCTTCAAAATAAAAGGGGGAAGGGAGGAGGTGGGGCATATGGGTAAAACAAGCATAACCAAGAGTTAGTAATTGTTGAAGTTTGGTAATGGGTTCATGAGGGTTCAATATCCTATTCTCTGTACTTTTGAAAATCTCCATATTCAAGTTTTTTGTGACTATTTCCAAATGTATCACATTATAATTAATTATCTGTTTATCTCTGCCTCCCATTAAAATGTCTTCTCTTCAATGACAGGGGGCAACTTCCATTCATCTCCTAGCATAAGGATAGGCACCCAAAATACAGTCAACAAATTCTCAATCTAGTGAATGAAACCTACCCTCAAAAATAAAATGTCTCTGAATTTTATAATGTAGCCCTTACTGTGAATATATACATTACAAATCTTAAGATACAGACTATCCCACACAAGGAAAAAAACACACCAACAACATTAGTGTAGTTCCAACACTGAGATAGTTGTCTTGCAGAATAACTCCTAATATTAAGAAATTGTAGGCTGGGCACAACAGCTCACGCCTATAACCTCAGCGCTTTGGGAGGCCTCAAGGAAGATCGCTTGAGGCCAGGAGTTCAAGACTAGCCTGGGCAACATAGCAAGACCCCGTCTCTATTTTAAAAATAGGAAAAAAAAGAAATTGTAATCCTTGGTATGTGAAAAAATAACAACTATATTTTCAGTGAGTGTTAATCTACTATCAAGTTAACTTTCAGTTGCTCCTTTACCATAACTACCACATCGAACTGGAAAGCTCTTTACTACAGGTAACTGAAATTGCTGGTAAAACATTTATGGTACTTGAAGACTAATACCTTAATCTGACATTAGTAAACGGCCTTATTTACCTTGAAATCTGTCCCTTGGTCCCATATCACCACTAGAATCATTGCTTTGGAGCCAAAGTAGAATATATACACATACGTGAGTTAAGCCCATAGGTTACTTTCCTTGCTCTTTGTACACCAAACCTCCAAGAGACATACCAAGAACATTCTGAAATAGTCAAGCCTCAAGGAAGAGAAAAGAATTATAAACCTTTGGAACTTACACATGGACTTCTGAATCAAAAAAAAAAAAGGTTAGTTCTGAAAGGTTTTTTTCATTCATCAAGGTTCAAAGTTTTCTAAGTTTAAAATCTCCATGGAAAAGCTGTAAGTTGTGGGTAGAAATGTTTAATGGTATCTAAAGAAAATAAGGTGAAAAAAAAAGTTTATCCCAGATACTCAATTAGTGGAGATATTTTATATGATTGATCCTTCAAACAGTCCAAATCACTGGGCTTTCCTCAAAATAAAGGGGAAAAAAATGAAAAGATTCCACTCCTCTTCTTTAGTCTAAACTCTAAACCTGTAACACTCCCAGCTGGATCCAACTCCCAGCTGGATCCATCTTAGGTTACACATTGTGCAAATTCCTAATACAGAATAAGAACCTATGGAGTAGTGTTTTCGCAGGTGGAAGGCAAGAGATGAAAAAAAGGAATAGATTAAATCAACTTCCTTACAGCTTACAGATGTACACTAAATGGCTGGGATGCTGGATACAAATCAGAAAGATTCACCGACCATTTGGGAGAAATCTGAACAAAGTTCTGGAAGAAGGCTGAAGGCCACTAACATAGCTTCCCTCCTACCTAATTCTGTAAGATTAGGCGACTGTGCTGAGTAACCAGTCTACACATGTTCCAGTTTGCCTGAAATAATACTTTCTTTCCTGGCTGAAATGTAATACATTTTCAGAACTGTTCAAAGGTTTAAATAAGCTTCTCTCGAGTATTATTAAAGGTTTCCTTAGAAAGATTTGAAAATGTAAAAACTCCTAGTGGGAGGGGCTGGAAGAATTCTCCAAGAGCACCCCATTTTCTACTCTCCCTCTGCTGCAGCTAGCAAAATCCAGATTCTTTGCTCTCGCCTCGGCTGTTTCAAGTCCTGTCTCCAGACTCACGCACCTTCACACACCAGCTTCTACATTCCCTCCGTGACCTCTTATCAAAACCACATCACCCTCCAACTTCAAAGGGCTTCCAGGACTCTTCATGCCCTTCCTGTGAAACCAAGCATGGCTTCTGAGGCCCTCCTGTCTGGCCCAAACTACCTTTCCAACATCGTCATGTCTCTCTCCTCCCCACCCTGCAGCTAATTAAGACTTTAGTCACACCAGATGCCCATTTCTTTGCCTGCCAGGCTCATTCTTCAAGTCACCTCAAGACCAACCTTATCTTTGAAACTGTAGTCAATTCCACATGGCATGTTCTCTGCATTCCCACAACACTTTTTACTAGCTTTCTATCACATCCCTAGCCTTGCAACACAGCACAATTGGTATTTTGATAATTATCTCCACTGTAGCCCATCTCCTTTCCCTATGCCCCAAGTACCCAGCAGAAGGCGAGGGTATATTCTTATTATTTGTATCCCCCGGGGACTCATACTTTACTATGCCTGCTATATGCTCAGTAGCTCAATAAATGAATGTTGAATTAGTCTTCACAGCCTGTTGCGGCAGAATCTTTCTTCTTCCCCTCCTCTTGTATTACTTTTACAAGTAGCTGCTAAATTGGCTTTAGTCATCTCACACCATATAGCCATAAGAGTTCCTGCAGGAATATAAGAGAATATTAATTTCTCTGTTCCCTTCCTGCTCAGCTAAGAGGGTACCGGTTAGGGTCAAGGCGTAAGGAAAGGCGTCCGCCATTCTTTATCCTGGCCCTAGCCCTCATAGCCCAGGAGAATACTTCAGTGATGCTCCAGCCAGTCAGAACTCCAGAGATGCACCTCCTTCTACTCAGCACAGCCCCAGGGGGTGTCAACCCTGCCCAAGCGGGCAAACTCAGCAACAGAAATACAAAAGAGAATCTGAAGTACATGCTTACAAATTGTACCTCAGCCTCTCAGGGAACAGCTGAACACGCCGGTCAACCTCTATGCTGGGTTTTCCTTTCCCATTCATTTGTACTTTAACATTGAAGAGAGACTTTCAGTCCAGAGGGACATGGGTGAGCTACTCAAGAAAACATGAACCCCCATATCTGATTACCCAACATTAGGCATTATAGTATATGCCTAAGCCAAACGACACTGCTAAAGAGAGGGCAGACAGGCAGTGCTGAGGTGTGATTTCAGAGAATCCTACCAAAACCTTAAAGTACTTGTTAGTTTAACAAGTTTTGATTGGGCACCTCCCTATCAAAAGCAATGTGCTGAGTGCTATGCTAAGAACTGAGCAGCAATGCACAGAATCACCTATTCTACATACACACACACTCACACACATTCTCTCTCTCCCTCCCTCCTTCCCTCTCATTTTGCCAAACCATCTGAAAAGTGGGTTACAGACACACCTCATGACACACCACCCCTAAGTACTTTACTATTCACCTTCTAAGAACAGGGATATTTTCGTACACCACTGCACCATCATCACCACACCCAAGGAAATCAACTTTAACACAATATTATCATACAACATGATATGGTTTGGCTGTGTCCCCACCCAAATCTCAACTTGAATTGTATCTCCCAGAATTCCCACGTGTTGTGGGAGGGACTTAGGGGGAGGTAATTGAATCATGGGGATCGGTCTTTCCCATGCTATTCTTGTGATGGTGAACAAGTCTCATGAGATCTGGTGGGTTTACAGGCGTTTCTGCCTTGGCTTCTTCCTCATTTTTCTCTTGCCACCACCATGTAAGAAGTGCCTTTTGCTTCCCGCCATGATTCTGAGGCCTCCCCAGGCATGTGGAACTGTAAGTCCAATTAAACCTCTTTTTCTTCCCAGTCTCGGATATGCCTTTATCAGCAGCGTGAAAACGGACTAACATACAACGTATGGTCCACATTCACATTTCCTCGATTATCCAGAAAATGCCTACAGACCTGAATTTTCTTTTCCTCATCCAGGATTTAGTCAATGTTGATGCACTGCATTTTTATCTTATTTTCCCTTAGTCTCCCCCAATCTAGAACAATCTCCCTTGGTTCTTAATGACACTGAATCATTTAAGAATCCAGGCCAGTTGTCCTCAGAACATCCCATGTTTTGGATTTGTCTGTTTTCTTGTGATTACATTAAAGTCAAACGTTTCTGGCAAGAACACCACACAGGTGATACTGTGATATAGTGAGAGGTACACAGCAGTGAGGGGCACACAATGTCAGAACATCCCACCATTGGTACCGATTGCAAAGCTTGGCCATTTGATTAATGTGGTGACTGCCAGATCTCTTCATTGCAAAGCTATGTTTTTACATTGTACTTTAAGACCATGCGAGTGTTCTATCCCTTGAAAAGTCAGCTTTAAAATCTGTTAAATACTAATTTTCTAGGCAAGTCTAGCTAAATTATATCAGCATCTACAGAACTAGAATACTAATGCAAAATCACAAGGATGGGGGTAATATTTATTCCATGAGATAGGTGTCATTACACCCAGTTTATACACAAATAAACCTTCCCAACTCAGAAAGTTAAGTGATATGTTCAAGGTCACAAATTCAGAGCCAGTACTCAAACCTACATGCACCCAGGTCCGAAGCTCATGGTCTTTCCATTACATCAGTGGTTGCAAAACTACTGCTCATGGGTCAATCCAGCCCACTGCTTGGTTTTCTGTGGCCCACAAGGAGAAAATAAATGGTATTTACTGATGAACATTTGCAATCGATTTGATGAAAGGGAACACTATTCTTTGAATCCCATTAAGCAAAATGTTATCCCCAAAATAAGAATGCTGTTCTTCTTATGAGTAGACCTGTATTACCAAAAAAAACAGTCCTCAGTTATTATATTTTGAATTTTGTCAATAAAAAGCTTGTAGAAGTTTATTTTTTCTCTTGTTATAGAATTACCTATGTAATATCTTTGATTCTGCTTCTCGGCCTCCAAAGCCTAAAATACCAACTGACCCTTTCCAGAAAGAGTTACTAACCCCTGCCTAACAACATGCTACTTCCCTGGGCTATAGTTTATATCCTTTCAGATACCCCCAGTAGCCATGTAGAAAGTGTATTTTCCTGAAATAATCAACTGCACTAGGTAAATGCCAACTTAAAGACTGCAAACACAGCCAGATGTGGAGGCCCGTGCCTGTAGTCCCAGCTACTTGGAAGGCTGAGACAAGAGGATCACTTGGGCCCAGGAGTCCAAGATCAGCCTGAGAAACATAGTGAGATTCTGTCTCTAAAAAAAAATTTTTAAATAAAAAATAGTGAACACTTCCATGAGAAGAAAACACATGTATTCACCTTCATCCTCAGCCCCCATTTTTCACCCATTTATATACATTTGTTTAAATTTTTCAGGAGCTTTCAAACAGGAGCTTCCTATGTTACTATAAACTTTCATGGCAACCAACCAGAGCAAGTGGATGCCATAGTTCAGATATTGGCAAAATCTATGCAATAGTTCACACACTAGAAATAAGATTTTGCTTTTTTAAAGAGAAAAGGTGTTATAATTCTTTAGAACCATTCTTTGAAAACATCTTTATGCATTTGTGAACACATAACAATCCAAGATGTAAGCTACTCCCACATTGCAAATCAATTTTGGAAGCAACATTATCTTTTAGATACCCCAAGATGCCATTTAATTTAGGGCTAGAAGGACTACAATAAACTATAAGCCAAATCCAGTCCAGATGCTAAATACAGTCTATATTGGCATAGGTTATGGCCCAGATCTGATTTGTCAGCATTCTTGGCCCAAGGCCCAAAACTCATCCCAGTAGCAGGGAACACTCAGCCTGCCACTCTGGCTCAGATGGAATCTAAAAAAGGAAAAGACTCTGGGCAAAAAAAAAAAAAAATCAGGAACATCACTAGTGGAAGCAAGGATCAGTATAGCATCCAGAAACCATTTGGCAATATCCATAAGAATTACAATTTACCTTTTGATCTAGCAATTCCACTGCTAGAAATTTATATTCCATTTTACATTAGCAAAATGACACATGTATATGGTCATTAATACAGTATTGCCTAAGTCACAGACTAGAAAACTAGAAAACACTTAGAGGTCTACCATCTAAGATATTAGTTTAATCAATTGTGGTTGATCCATACAATGGAATTCTAAGCAGCTCTAGTGGACATTTGCCATATCTGTGACTGTCCATCATATTTTGAAAATTATTTCTCTATTTGCAAAAATTTCACCTATTACAAGTCCCACCTCCAAGTTTAAAAGTTGAGAATAAAATTCCCAGACTCTATTGAAGCTAAGATGCAAATGTGTCACCTAGTCACCACTAATCAGATACATCCACACCAGACTTTGCTTTAGAAGTGAGAAATGTAAGGAAAGGGGCTCTGCTCAGAGCTTCTACTTTTGCAGGTGTCACTGCTAGGTTGCCTTCCTGGTGCAGGAGTGGAGGTAGAGGCAGTTGCAGTCAAGTCAAATACCTAGCATCTGCTGTTCAGTGGAGGCAGCAGCACAGGTGGCTTCCACTTAATGCTAGTACTATGTGTGTCTTGGGGCTTTGTTTCTGGGCACCCGGATGCTAGCCTGTTCCTCCAGCCCACCAAAGGATTCCATGAGTTACCTAAAATCCGAATCCCTTTTTGGCTTAACCATCTAGGGTGGATTCAGTTGTCTGCCATAAAAACCACCAACTAACAAAGAGGAAGCTCTTTATGTGCCAATACAGAAAAATCATCATGCTAAAGTGTGAAAAAGAAAAAAGCAAGGTGCACAGAAAGCAGCTGATATAGTAGGTATCATTTCTTCTAAAACGGGGTTGAATATAGATGCATTTACTTATGTTTTCATAAGCCATCTCCAGAAGTTGAAACTAACAAAATTGGCTTCTGGATGCCTCCAGGGAAGAAAACAAGGTGGCTAGGACACAGTGGGGACAAAGAGTTTATTGGTTATTATTTTGTACCTCTTCAATTCTGAATCATGTGGATATATCATCCATTTATTTTTTTAGACAGGATCACGCTGTCATCGAGGCTACAGAGCAGTGGCGCAATCACAGCTCATTGCAGCCTCAACCTCCCAGGCTCAAGTGATCCTCCCGCCTCAGCCCTCTGCAAATAGCTGGGACTACAGGCACGTGCCATCACACCTGGCTACCTTTTTGTTTTTTGTAGAGGTGGGGGTCTCCCTACATTGCCCAGGCTGGTCTTGAACTCCTGGACTCAAGCAATCTGCCTACTTTGGCCTCCCAAAGTGCTGGGATTATGGAAAAGAGCCAACACACCAGGCCATTATTATCTATTAAAAATAAAATTAGAAAAGTTGTAAAGAATACAACCTAACCGCAAGTCAGCAAGAAATATTATAAACATACCCCAGAACCATTCCCCTTCCATCTGCTATGATTTCAAAACAAAGTATCCAAGTGGGTTTGAGTCCCATTTGGGTCACCAGGATTTTGTTACCCACACAATAGGTGGCTTCAATCACCTGGCAGGTTACAGTCCAATGACCCCAACTAAGGAGGATATAACGACGGGGTTTTATTACTTGCAACGAGGAAGGTGCCTCCCCAAACAAAGGTGAAAACAAGGCTTTTATTGGGCTAGTTAGCTGAGTCATTGTACACAGAGGTGGAGTAAAGGGAGTGCAGGCACCAATCATGCTTCTACATACATGTATAGAAAATGGCAAATAAGCTCCTTCCTGGGTGGGATTTTTAGTATGGTAATGAGGAGAGTTCACCAAATTCATCTCCAACTCAGGCATCTCTGGATCCAAATGGGCTTTTGCTTTTCCAAGACTGTGCTTCTACATGGAACTTTTTGAAACAAGAACTCAAGGTGCAACAGTTAAGCACACTGCAGCCTTGAACTCCTGGGCTTAAACCACCCTCCCGCCTCAGCCTCCTGAGTAGCTGGGACAAGAGGCATGTGCCACTGCACCCAGCTAATTTAAAAAAATTTTTTTTTGGGCTGGGCGCGGTGGCTCACGCTTGTAATCCCAGCACTTTGGGAGGCCGAGGCGGGCGGATCACGAGGTCAGGAGATCGAGACCACGGTGAAACCCCGTCTCTACTAAAAATACAAAAAAAAATTAGCCGGGCGTGGTGGCGGGCGCCTGTAGTCCCAGCTACTCGGAGAGGCTGAGGCAGGAGAATGGCATGAACCCGGGAGGCGGAGCTTGCAGTGAGCCGAGATTGCGCCACTGCACTCCAGCCTGGGCAACAGAGCGAGACTCCATCTCAAAAAAAAAAATTTTTTTGTAGAGACAAGATAGGTCTTTTTTCACAGAATGTACCCAAAAAACTGGGGAACCCTGGGTTACAGCTGAACAAAGCTTCAAAAGTCTCCACTCACCAAACCCAGATTTAACTCACAAATGCAGTAGTACTCTTTCTTCTAAGCAACAGAACAAAGCAGTAGTTTGCTTTATTAAAACTAGCTATCTTTGTCGAAGGTGGCACTGTCTAGTGCGACTGGGCGACTGTGGAGAAGACACCTAACCTCCCTTGGTCTCATGTACTGGAATTAGCAGTCAGACTGAAACTAACCCAACAGTCCCATAGACAGTTGTTTTGGATAAACATAGAAACTGACCCTTCCGGTCTTAAAGCTTGAAACTTGTTTGTTTTATCTGAGTTTCTTCCTCAGGAAAGGACCTTTCAAAAAAGGTCCTTTTTTCAAAAAAGGACTTTTCAAAAAAAAGTATCAAAGATCTGAAACTCATCAGTCACTGTACCATACGCCTCTTTGCCCCTCCTTAGTTCATGTTTTCTTACACATTGTTACATTTCTTCCCTGCTATATAAATCCCTAGTTTTAATCAGTCAGAGATATGGATTTGAGACTGAGTTCCCATCTCCTCAGCTGCAGCACCAGATTTAAGCCTTCTTTCTTGGCAATACTTGTTGTCTCAGTGATTGGCTTTCTGTGTGGCAAGCAGCAGGACCTAGACCAAACCCCTGATGTTTCAGTAACAAGACAAGATAGAGTACAAGGCTTTTCTGAGATGCACAGATTCTATAAAAAGGAATTCTATGGGTGAAATCTAAAATTATGGTTTCAACCTCTCCTTTTGGTACATACCACTTCTACTTTTTACTACGACTCTCAGTACACCTGCTACATTCCCCTACAAGACTATAAGTTTCTTGAGGGCAAGTCCTGCATTTTAAAAATCATCTTTGCATTCCCCACAGCACCCATCCCATTGATTTCCAACTAGGAAGGTTCATGAAATAAAATACATATGCACCCTGTGTTTTAACTCTCCATGGCATGATGAGAACCCCCACATATGGTGTTCTGTATCTTTGAATATTGAATTATGTGACTCTATCAATCTATTCAAACAAATCAATTGTTTAAAATTTTAAAGGATCAGAGACTCCACCCGATCATAGGATATCAAGAAATAGAACCTCAAGTAAGTCATTTTGTAATTACCTGATTCCACGAAGGAAAGCCAAAGAGAAACACAACACATCCTCCCAGAAATTTATTCAGCCTTTGGTTGGGGGGGTTATATTAAAATCCAGAGATATGTTAAGAAATCAAATAAGAATTAGCATGGTTCTTTTAAAAAAAAAAAAAAAGAGATGGAGTCTCACTATGTTACCCAGGCTAGCCTCAAGCTTCTGGGCTTGAGTGTTCCTCCCACCTTGGCCTCCCGAAGTGCTAGGATTACAGTCATGAACCACTGTGCCCAGCTGAGCATGGTTCTTAAAGATGAGAATTCAAAGAAACTCTATATTCAGACTAGCTGCTTTGGTTGCCCCTGACTCCCACAGTGTATTCTCTCCTCTGCTATTAGGGGGCTGGCAGAAAGGTCTGGGATAATCAGTATAAAATTCATTAGAAGTAGGAACTGAGGTTCTTGCACAACTGATGGGCATACATAGGCTTGACAGAGTAATTCTACAGATTTTTTTATTATGCACCTAAATTGTTTTTTGGAAAGAGAAAGGATAATAGTGATAGCAGTTGATGACAGTGATCTCTTATGACTTTTGTAAACTAGTCCTTATTTGGCAAGTCAATACTATGGCTTTCCAAGCTGCCCAGCTGGCTGCACACATGCAGGCATGCATCACCACAGGGTCAGGAGTTCCTCGGGGTTGGCACCTGCCTGGGGCAAAACCAGGATCTAACAACTCAAGGGTGAGGAGAGGGGAAGAGAGCAAGGGAATGAACCACTGAGGCACAAAGGAAGCATCTACCCCACTGGTTTGGAAGGAAAGAACAGTAGACTTGGCAGTAAGAACTAACATTTACTGAGGGTAGACTGTGTGCCAGGCACTAACTTAAATGCCAGAAATTAATGACATGAAGTAAACACACACACATACAAAAGCAGTCTTCACACTAGAACTGAGTTAAAATGCAATTACAGCTCAGATTACAAAAGAAAATTAGTTTTAGCATTCTGGCCCAGGTTTCGAGGCTCTGCATATCACAGAATTTTTGTACAGCTGGAGGCAGAGAAATCTCAGGTGAACGCAAATGTACTGCCAAATTATATAAAGCTTTAACTGGTTCTGGCAACTCAGACTTATCTCACCAGCCAAAGGATTAGTTTTTCAGACAATTCATTTATCGACATTTTTAGTGCTTTTCAAAAATAAAATTACAGATTGAGGTTATTTGGTATTTTTATAAGTTTGTTGATTTCAGTCTATTCTATATTTTACGCACACTTACATGTGCATGTGCACACACATGCACATACACATATACATATTTATTTTTTAGAGAAGTGAGTGGCTAAGTGAGAAGAACAGAGCAAGCCAGGATATTTCAAGTGAATGGAACATCAGTATATTACACATAGATCCTCAACATGCTTCCTCGGGGAATGAATGTGAATAGAAGTTCAGTCTCAGATCACACTGAAGTTCTCTCTCTCGAGCCCAAATCTAAATATATTGAGATTCTCTAGCATAGAGCTAAACTCATACCATAAACACCCATTGTTGGTGGGATAGGCAATCTGACTTCACTAATTTAGTTTCTTTGTAGAGCTCCCAGTGAAGACCCAATCCAACTGCTAAAATAACAAATGCACCTCTCGCCTCTCTGACATTCTGGCAGCTCTCTCTGAAGAAGCTGGCCCTACTCAAAGCTGCCTGCTCCAAGGCACACTAAAGCTGGAGAAGGGCCTTTCTACCCTGTTCATGACTGTTCTCCCAACAACAAGATCTCCTGACAACCAGCACACTCAGGTCCCCTGCATCACCATGGCAAATCCAAACACCTCTAAGGGGCTCTGCCTCAACTAACCAGAACCAAGCCCCAAACCTGTCCTGCTCTTGGCCTTCCTGTGACCTGATAGCCACATTATATTGCAGACTGACCTCTTTCCATGACTGAATCCCCTTTCTGTGTCCAAGCTATACCCATCCATCCTCTTCCCTATCTAGATACTCATCACTTTAAGGCTTGGTCTTCCTCTCATCTGTCTTTGTCCTGCACCTCATCCCCAGCTACCTGCTGACACTTCCCTGATATCCAAATTCCTAAACCTTCCCTACTCTTACAGCTCCTGCCACTGAGCAATGCTTCCCAGGATGGACATCCCTAGAAGCCAAGTAGATCTCTTCCTCCTACCTGGAACCACTTGTAGATACTATTCCATCTCCCCAAACTTTCCACTGACAGATCTGATAAAATCTACCCATCCCCCTAAATTGACAGTCCCACCACAATGCATGAGCTTGGGTCTAGGTCCTTATTGTTCCCAAGATGCTCTATCCCAAGTACAGTTCACTGTCCACAGTTATGAACAAGGTGGAAGGGCGCTTCTCCAGCTTTAGTGCCCTGGAGCAGCCAGCTTTGAACCAGGCCAGCCTCCTCAGAGTGAGGCTGCCAGAATGTCAGGGAGGCAAGAGGTGCATTTATTATTTTAACAATTGAATTGGGTCTTCACTTAACAACTGAGAGAGATTCAACACAAAAAGGGCAAGCCGTGTCCTCAAAGACTTTCTAATCTGGTTGGGGTGTGTGCATCTAAGAAGTTTGAGGGAAATGATCAACATTTATTGAACATCTATTATACATCCTCTAGGCATTATGCTTTTCTCTTTATGAGTATTATTTCTAATATTTAAACGAACCCTATATGGATGGTTTTGCAAATAAGAATTTCAGAGTTCAGAGAAGTTATCAGAGAAATCCTGAAAAACTAGAAACCATCTGGATTGAAAGATCTTGCTGCCCAACAATTTGTATTATAAATGTTACATGAACCAAATTCACTGCGCAATTAGCCAACCCCTTAGATTCACACAGATACCATTCATTCAGTTCTCTTATGTGGCACACTATGCCAGTGAATGGAGTCTCCGGGCCCATCAACTGAAAGACACATACTCTTTGTACCTTAGCAGCCAGAGACAGATGCAAGTTAGGCCCCACTATTTCCTGGCCTTACAAATGGCTATCAGCACACATCTGTGAGAGAGAGAGAGCAGGTGTAAGGGGGACAACCTCAGAACTATTTTCTTTCAATAGAACTTAAGAACAAACCACAATGCTGGCTTCATCATAACTGTGCTGTAACCAACTGAGCTAACCAGAGTATACAATAGAAACTAATGAACATTTGCCATTTTTCTTTTGGCTGCCTGTTATCCGAACCCCTTGCCAGTGTTTATGAAATTTTCCACCTGCTTTCAGCTAAATAAGCTAAAAGTGTCAGATTCTTACTTTCCTGATTTCTTTTCAATCAGGGTATGGGCACAAGACCTACGCTCTGCCAGACACCACCCACACAGGCATTTGTTTTTGTTTTTATTATTATTTAAATAGCTTTGGGGGAACAGATGGTATTTGGTTACATGGGTAAGTTCTTCAGTGCTGATTTCTGAGATTTTGATGAACTCATCACCCGAGCAGTGTACACTGTACCCAATGTGTAGTCTTTTATCCCTCACCTCCTCCCACCCCTCCCTCTAAGGCCCCAAAGTCCATTGTTTCATTCTTATGCCTTTGCATCCTCATAGCTTAGCTCCCACTTATAAGTGAGAAAATACAATGTTCGGTTTTCCATTCCTGAGTCACTTCACTTAGAATAACGGTCTCCAACTCCATCCACGTTGCTGCAAATGCTATTATTTCATTCCTTTTTATGACTGAGTAGTATTCCATAGTGTATGTATGTGTGTATATATATATGTGTGTGCCTATGTATATGTGTATATATACACACATATACATATACATACGCACATATATACACACATATACATATACATACACACACATATATAAAATATATTTTTGATATATTTTCTTTATCCACTCGATTGATGGGCATTTGGGCTGGCTCCCTATTTTTGCAATTACAAATTGCGCTGCTATAAACATGTGGCACATGGGCATCTGAATCAGTAATGAGTGCTGTGAAACAGCAAGAACAGTAGATGATTGTTTTCTAGTGACAGGAACAACATCCAGTTCCAGGAGCAGCCCCACACCTGACGTCCAATGCAGGCAATGTTGGTGGTGTAGGTGGAGGCATCCAATATTCAGTAGCTGCCAATTCTGTGAGGTTATCTGGCTGTAGTTCCGGCAGTACTGCCCCCTAGTCGTGCAGTTTTCAAGCCTTGTCCCCGGTCTTCCTGAAGAAAGATGTAGCTACACAATATCCTGCCAATAAACTGCTTTTCTGCTTAGATTAGCCACAGGCAAGTTCTGTTATTAACAGGACTGTGTTACTAAGAATCCTGGGTTTTATAGAGGACAGGTCAAAGGTGAGCCCTGATCATTCCAGAGCTTTCAAACTTGGCTGTATCAATTATCTACTGCTGTGTAACACACCACCCCAAAACTTAAGTGCCTTAAAGCAACAGCATTTATTTAATTCATAATTCTGGGGGTCAGTAATTTGAGCTGAGTTCAGCTGGACAATTATACTGATCCGAGCCAGGCACCACTGATCTCAGATGAGGGTCACTTATGCTTCTGCAATTGACTATTGGGTTGTCTGGGTACCTTCATTTTCCTCTACATAGTCTCTCTTCCTCCAGGAGGCCAGCCAGGGCTTTTTTACAAGGTGGCAGAGTTCCCAAAGCAGCAAGAAACTGAAGCTCTACCTCACGCCTAGGATCAAAACCCACACAAGGTCTTTTCTACTGTATTCCAGGGTCAGATCAAATCAACAGGGCAGCCAAGATCCTAAGGATAGAGAAACAGACTCTACCTCTTGATGGGAAGAGTTGCAAAGTATTATGAGCATTTTGCAATATACCATACCTTACTGTTTGACAAAGAGCACAATGGGGAGGCTGTCACAATAGAGGTAACACTAGAGAAGTTTCATTTATTAGAATTGCATATACCTAGAATCTGTACTCTCACCACTATTTCCGTGAACCATCACCAACTCCAGCCACTGATACAACAATAGCTAACTAGAAGCAATAAACACACAGTGCTGGCCCAGCAAACTCCATAGCCTGTAAACAGTTTGTAAAGGTCAGGCCCTTTGGATCTCTTATCCTGCAGGATGTACTAAAGAGCATGGATTATAGTCATGTATATATAGCTGGTGCCATGTAACACCAGCTCCCTGGCTTTGGCCTCTCTTTCTTTGAGCCTCAGTTTTCCTCCCCACAATACTCAAAAATAACATTTTCTGCATATGAATAAATAGTCTGATCACTTCAGACAGAGGACTAGTTAACATCCCTAAGTTACAGAAAAACCTAATATAACTGGAAGGAAACCTAAAAAGGCTCTGCTCTGAATTTGTTTATTACGATCTTTAAGAAGTTTAACCAAATCCCCCTTCCAAGAGACACTCAAATTGGCAGACCCCACCAACATTTATTTAATTGAAACTAGATGTTTCCTTGACAACTGTTGAACTGAGAAAGGAAAGGCTCCTGCAAGAAGTCTCCATGGAAACCACCCAGTCCTTGCATCTACCATTCACCTTATACTTTGGCTAGCATTCAAGCACATCAAACCAGCAATAAAAACATAAGGAAGTTGGAAGGGCTTTGGGGCAATGAAGAATGTCTATGTTTCATACAATGAGATTTTTTCCCTGGAAAAAGAAGGCAGAGTCAGTCCAAATATCTAAGGACTCAGATTAAGAAGTCTCTGAATGTTCAACCCATTTTTTAAAATACTCCATGTCTTAGTTTGTTGGGGCTGCTACAACAAAATACCTTAGACTCAGTAATTTATAAACAACAGAAATTTCTTTCCATTCTGGAGGCTGGAAAGTCTAAGATCAAGGTGCCAGCAGATTCAGTGTATAGTGAGGGCTCACTCTCTGCCTCATAGATGGCACTTTCTTGCTGTATCCCCACATACTGGAAGGGGCAAACAAGCTCCCTCAAGTCTCTTTTCTAGGAACACTAATCCCATCATGAAGGCTCTGCCCTCATACACCTCCTAAAGGCCCCACCTCTTAATACTATTGCATCAGAGACTAGGTTTCAACATAGGAAATTGGGGGAGACACAAATATTCAAACCACAACATCCTAAAAATAATATCAAAAGCATAGTATATTGGTTTCCTAGGGCTGCTATAATAAAGTACTACAAATTGGGTGGCTTCAAACAACAGAAATGTATTTATTATCCCACGGTTCTGGAGACTGGAAGTCCAAAACCAAGGTGTCAGCAGGGCACGTTCCTTCTAAGGGCTGTGAGAGAGAATCAGCTCCATGTGTCTCACCTGGCTTCTTACAGCCGCAGGCGGTCCCTGGCTTGTAGATGCATTGCTTCAATCTTCATCTTCATAGGGGGTTCCCACTGTGTGTCTGTGTCTTCACCTGACTGCCTTCTTCTGAGGACACTCATCATATTGGATTAGGAGCCCACCCTACTCCGGTATAACCTCACCTTAAATTAATTATATCTGCAAAGACCCTCTTTCCAAATAAGGTCACATTCTGAGGTACTAGGGGTTAAGACTTTAATATATCTTTTTGTGGGGGACATAATTTAAACCAGAACACAGAGCTTCTATATAAGGTATTTTATTTTACCTATTCACTAAATATTTGTTAAAGCCATTTGATAGCTCCACTTATTTTGTGGCTTAATCTAAATAGAAGGTTCATACTTGGTCACACAGGCACACCTAGCTACAATGAAATGTGGGCAGTACAACCTTTACTCTGGGCATCCAGGTGCCCAGCTCAAAACCGGAGTTTCTACTGCAAAAGAGAAGAGAATGAATCTCTCCATCACACAGGCAAAGAGAAGAATCGCTTGGGAAAAACGAGTCTAGTGTCTAGAAACCATGGCCCTTAGGTGAAAACCCACTGCATAAATGAAAACATAAAAGTTAACCGTGCTCAGAAAAGACTTTGGAACTGACATTTAAAAACTGTTTTTTTTTGTCTAACAAAAAACCAGAGGCAAGAGACACTCAAAGGGCACACAGTGAAGAACATCCCAAATTAGAAGCACTTGAGGGAAAAAGTTAATCATACACCTAGGCACAGGGACTCACTCACATGGACCCACGTGGCTCCATTTCATAACAAAACTGAGCCAGAATTTCAGAACATCACCAAATACAAAACTTCTTATTTAGCATTTGTGATTCTCTTACTCTGATCTTTTTAGATCCTGGGGTTCTTTTTCTTAAATACTTTTTTAATTAAACCTTTTGAGACAACTGTAGTTTTATATGCAGCGGTAAGAAATGATGCCCAGAGATCCTATGTACCCTTTGCCCACTTCCTCCCAATGGTAACATCTTGTAAAACTACAGTACAATATCACAACCATAATGTTGACATTGATACAGTCAATAGAGAACATTTTCATGCCCACAAGGATCCCCCCATGATGCCTTTTTTTTTTTTTCCTAAGACAGAGTCTTGCTCTGTTGCCCAGGCTGGAGTTCAGTGGCACAGTCTCAGCTCACTACAACCTCTGCCTCCCAGGTTCAAGTGATTCTTCTGCCTCAGCCTCCAGAGTCGCTGGGATTACAGGCGCCTGCCACTACACCCAGCTAATTTTTGTATTTTTAGTAAAAACAGGGTTTCACCATGTTGGTCAGGCTGATCTCAAACTCCTGACCTCAAGCAATTCACCCACCTCAGCCTTCTAAAGTGCTGGGATTACAGGTGTGAGTCACCATGCCTGGCTTCATCATGCCTTAACCATTCAGCCATTGAAGAACATCTGTATTGTTTCCAGTTACGGGCTATTATGAATAAAACTCCTATAAAACATTCACATACTGGCATTTATATGAACATAAATCTTCACTTCTCTGGGATAAATGCCCAGGAGTGCAATTGCTGGGTCATATGGTAGTTGCATGTTTCTTAAAGCATGCAGTTTCTTAAGGCATGCAGTTTCTTAAGGCATGCACAGGACTTGTATGCTGAAAACTATACAATGCTGATGAAAGAAATCAAAGTCTAAATAGATGGGAAAACATACCATGTTCCGGGTTTCAGGATATAAGATAAACATACAAAAATGAGTTGTATGTTTATATAATATAATAAGTGCCTGTCTTTAAGAAACTGCCAAACTGTTTTTCAGAGGGGCTGTGTCATTTTACATCCCATCAGCAAAGTATGAATGATTCCATTTCTCTACAGCCTTGCCATCGTTTGATGCTGTCGCTATTTTTTATTTTAGCCATTCTTATAGGTATGTAGTGATAGCTCACTTTGGTCTGAATCTACATTTCCCTAGTGGTTAATTACGTTGAACATCTTTCCATGTGCTTATTTGTCATCTGTATATGCTCTTCAGTGAAATGTCCCTTCTTGTATTTTTTCCACTTTCTAACTGGGTTGTTTTCTACTGTTAAGTTTTGAAAGTTATTTATATATTCTAGATGCCAGTCCTTTGTCAGATATGTAGTTTGCAAATACTTCCCCCCACTCTGTAGTCTGCCTTTTCATCCTCTTATGAGGTCTTTCTCAGAGTAAGTATTTTTTATTTTGATGAAATCCAATTTATCAGTTCTTTTATGGATCATACCTTTGGTGTCAGGTCTAAGAACTCTTTGCCTAGCCTTAGATCCTGAAGATTTTCTCTATTTTTATAGTTTTATGTTTTACATTTAAGTTTGTGATACATTTGGAGTTATTTTTCATATAACATGTACTATTTACGGCAAGGGTTTTTGGTTTTTTTTTTTTTTTTGACATATTGATGTTTAATTGACCTAGCACCATTTGTCAAAAAGGCTATCTTTCCTTCTCTGTTTAATTGCTGTTGCAATTTTGTCAAAGATCAATTGGGCATATTTCTGTTGGTCTATTTCTAGGTTCTTTGTTCCGTTCCATTGATCTATACATGTATCCCTCCACCAATATCACACAGTCTTGATTACTGTAGTTATATGTCTCAAAATCTTACAGACTGATTCCTCCTGCTTTATTATTTTTTCAAAATTGTTTCAGCTAGTCTAGCTCTTTTCCCTTTCCATATAAATTTTATAATTATATCTACAAAAAAATCTAAGATTTTGACAGGAATTACATTAAACCTGTATATCAATTTGGGGGAGAAATGATATCTTTACTATGTTGAGCCTTCCAATCCCAGAACATGGTATGTTCCCTATCTATTTAGACTTTGATTTCTTTCATCAGCATTCTGTAGTTTTCAGCATACAAGTCCTGTGCATGCTTTGTTAGATTTATACCTAGTTTTCAGCATACAAGTCCTGTGCATGCTTTGTTAGATTTATACCCAAGTATTTTTTGAGTGAATGTAAACGGTATTGTATTTTTAATTTCAGTGTCCATTTGTTTCTGGCTAGTATGTAGAAATACAACTCATTTTTGTATGTTTATCTTATATCCTGAAACCTTACTGAACTCACTTAATTAGGTCTAGGAGTTATTTTGTAGATTGTAGATTTCTTAGGGTCTTCTATGTAGACAATCATGACATCTGCAAATAGAGACAGGTTTTTGTTTTGTTTTCTGAGACAGGCGGTGTCACTCTGTTGCCCAGGCTGGAATGCAGTGATACAATCACCATGGCTCACTTGACCTCCCAGGCCCAAGTGATCCTCCCACTTCAGCCTCCCAAGTAGCTGAGAACACAGGCATGCACCATAACACCCGGGTAATTTTTTTATTTTTACTTTTGTAGAGATGGGGGTCGCCCTACATTGCCCAAGCTGGTCTGGAACTCCTGGGCTCAAGCAATCCCCCTGCCTCGCCTCTCAAAGTATGAGCAGCTGTACCTGGCCAGTTTCATTTTTTTTTCCTTTCTGCGCTGTATGCCTTTTATTTCCTTTTCTTGCCTTATTGCACTGGTTGGAATTTCTAGCACAACGTTGAAAAACAGTGATGAGAATAGACACCCTTGCCTTGAAAATGATCCCAGGTAGAACCTCAAAGATACAGCAAGAAATGAAGGGAAAATAAATAAATATGTAGATAAATCTAAATTAGGAGTTGTCAAAGTAAAGCCTGCAGGCCAAATCTGGCCCACTGTCTGTTTCTGTAAATAAATTTTATTAGAACATGGGTACACACAATCATTTCCATATTGTCTATAGCCATTTTGGCACTATAAGAGTGGAGTTGAGCAGTTGTGACAGAGACTATAAAGCCTGCAGGAGTTAAAATATTTACCATCTAGCGTTTACAGAAAAAGTTTGCTGAACTCTGATTAAATAAACAATGCCTGCATAAAATAATGACGTCTTGTAGAGTTCAATATATAGTATTAAAATATAAGGCAATGACAACATAAGTTAAAAGGAGGGATACGTGGAGTTAAAGGTCTTTGCATTATCTATGAGAAAGATAAAGGTAAACATTAATGCTAATAACTTTTTACCAACACATCCCCTAAACACATCCTCTTAGAAAGTTTAGGTAGAAAAACTTCCATCTCTCCTCTTTCCATTGTTTCTTCTGTCAAATCAAAGTAGAGTCACTCATTCACTAGCATCACTGGGCAGCAAGGTGCTACATGTCTCTAATAAATCCCTCCTTAAAATATTTATAAGACGGCCAGGCATGATGGCTTACACCTGTAATCCCAGTGCTTTGAGAGACTAAGGCAGGAGGATCACTTGAGCCCAGGAGTTCAAGACCAGCCTCGGCAACAAAGCGAGACCCTGTCCCTACAAAAAATTTAATTAATTAATTAATATAAATAAAAATTCGCTGGGTGTGGTGGCTTGTCCCTGTAGTTCCAGCTACTGGGGAGGCTGAAGTGGGAGTATCATTTGGACCCAGGAGGTCGCGGCTGCAGTGAGCCATGATCATGCCACTGTATTCTAGCCTGGGTGACACAGCAAGATCCTGTCTCAGAAAAAAAAATCTATAAGGGTACTAGCCAGTTCCAAACCATCCATCCCCTTACTTTTCACTGCTAGGGTGACTAACCATCCCCCCCTCCCCCTAGTTTGCTGGGGACTGAGTAAGTTCCTGGGATGTGGGACTTTTCAGTGCTAAAACTGAGAAAGTCCAAGTTGTCACTCTACTTCCAATACCCCACAGTAGTGAAAAAAACTGAGTGGAACTTAGGTAGTTCTTCTCCTTACCATTCACTTCTAGTGAGGTCACTTCTAATGACCCAGTGAGCAGGTCACTTAATGAACTTGAACTCATTAAAATTAAGCGCACAGCCTCACCTACAGGAGTCATTTACAATTGCTCCCCCAAATGATGCCTGAAAGCACACAAACTCCTTGGTTCCTCAAAGGTGCAGTATGTCAACAAGTTAACTGAAATAGAAGAATTCATGGATATCTTGTCTGCCTCTGTTTTCTTGCTTTTAGATCCCAGTGTCCTACTAACTAATACCAGTATGTAGCACGGAAACAAAATCTATTTTAATCGAAGAGAATTGGGAAACTTCCAAAGAGCACTGACCTGAAAAATCTTGACAGAGCAGAGGAAATTGATTTTCTACCAAAGCCATGCAGAGGATTAGACTCAGATTTAGGCCAGCAAAAGATTTACATTCCACCCAGGTCCCAATATAACATGATGCACAGATAAAAACACACTCGCGAGCTGACATAGCTGACACGTATTAGAAAGTCCAAAATAAAAGTCAGCTTTTAAGAATGCTAGTCCCAAAGGTAAAAGCACAATATATAAGTTGCATTAAAATTTCAGTGATGGAGCACAGCATTATGAGTCTTTGAAATGGATTTTCAAAACTAATTTTTATCCTCATCCTGGCCTCTTTTCAAAAAAATTTCCCAAAAAACCTCAGGATTGGAAAATAGCACCAGTCATGCATTTATAATGATCAAAATAAAAGATTGATAATGAATAAAATTACAAAAACCTCAGGCTTCCTGACTTTCAGATCTTAAGCAACAACTCCACCTATATGCCACTACCCACACAGACAACTGTATGACTATACCTTGTTTTCATTATAACCTCTATTAATAATGCTAAGAAGCCCCGTACACAGCTGTGTTTAAAACCAAAAGTTGTATTAATGACCAGACCAGCTTGACCTTGATTGATCTGGGTATCTACACTGGACAGAGTAAAATGAGAAAGCAAGTCTGCCCATCAGGAGGCCACCTATTCTGACTACAGTGAAAATTAAAATTAAAGCTATCTCTTTCACATTGCTCTGCACTTTTGCAAATTTTCTTCAAATCGTGGATTTTTTTCAGTCTTCTCTATATCTAAGAAAAGAAATATGATGCACAGGATGTCAAGTCAACAGATAAAGCCAGGAAAAGCTATCCCTGTGTAAATGAAGCATGACATTGGGACAGCAGGAGTCAAGAACATAAGTGAGTGAGCCAGTCTCTGTGTAAAATTGGTCACAACCAACTGAACACAATTTTGAAAGAAAAAAGGAAAATAGTTCAAGGAAGCACAAAGCTCTAAGCCAATGCAAACAACAGTGGTTAAAAAGTGATGGGTTGATTCCTGAAGTGGAAACGTTCATTTCATGGTTGCACGATTAGACACAGTAAATCCATATACCTCTGTACCTAGCCAGGGCCCTTCTTTTATTTCCAAAAGCTCAAAATCAAGTATAATAAACAAAAGTATAGTTAAACTGCTTCAGGAAGATTTCCAGTTAGCATCTTCAAGTTTCATGGAAATCTAATTTAACATTGAAGATATACAGAGAAAAAAAAAACCTCAATTCTAAATTTGTATAAACTGAGCCCCTTTCTAAGAGCCACTAAAATTGATGTGTACCACACATTAACTAGAAGGGGATGCCTCCCAGCAATAGCTGAATGAAAAAATGAAGGGCTCCTGAAAGAAGTCTCCATGGAAACTGCACAGTCCTCGCATCTACCATTCACCTTATACTCTGGCTGGCATTCAAGCACATCAAACCAGCAATAAAAACATCAGAAAGTTGGGTGGACTTTGGCAAATGAAGAATTCAGTGTTTGGTACAAGGAGAATTTCCAGGAAAAAAAAAAAAGTACATCAGACCAAACTTTTCAGGATTCAAGAAGCCTCAGCTAGTCAAACCTATTTTTTAAAAAAAATTCCCCAATGAAGTATCTGTACCACGGCCTTTATTTTACCCATTCACTAAGTGTTTACAAAAGCCAATTTGTATTTTCACTCATATTCTAAATGATTTGAGTATCTTAAAGTACAAAACAGGTGTTTGGAATATTAGAATATGAAAAGGAAATATAATTCATAATTTTGTAACTATGGCAAATAAGGATCATTAACATGTAGTAACCAGCCTCCACGATGGCCCCCAATGATTTCCATCTCATAGTATTCTTGATGCCCTTGTATCATCCTCTCCCACATTATATCAGGGTTGTGTATGTGACCAATAGAAAAGAGCAGAAGTGATCATCTGTGACTTCTAAGGCTAGGTCACAAAAGATATTGTGGCTTCTGCCTTGCTGTCTCTCTCAGATCTCTCACTCTGAAGGAGGCCAGCTGCCATGTCATGATGACAATCAAGCAACCCTGAAGAGAGACCCACATGGTGAGGAACTGAGGCCTCCCGCCAATAGCCCTGTGAGTGCACCACAATGGAAGTGGATCTTCCTGCTCCAATCAGGTCTTCAGATGGCTGCAGCCCTGGAAGACAACTTGTTTGCAATCTCCATAGAGATCCTGAGCCAGAACCACCCAGCTTAGCTTCTCCTAAATTACTGATTCTCAAAACTACGTCAGACAATAACTGTTTGTTGTGTTAAAGTGCTAAGTTTTTAGGTAACCTGTTATACAGCAATAGACAACTAATACAACACATAATTGTTAGAAATCAGGCATTACCTTCATTTCTCTATGTTAAAGCCACTGCTAAAGAGGTAGTATAGCAGTGTGGAAAGAAGAGGGTTCTGGAGGCAAACAGATGTGCTTCAAATTCTAGGCCCACCACTTATAAGCCGTGTGATCTTGGTCAAATTACTTAACTTCAGTGCCTCAATGTCTTCATCAAAAACAAAATGGAGGGCCAGGCATGTTGGCTCATGCCTGTAATCCCAGCACTTTGGGAGGTCAAGGCTGGGGGATCACAGGAGGCCAAAGGTTAAGAGACCAGCCTGGCCAACATAGCGAAATCCCGTCTCTACTGAAAATACAAAACATTAGCTGGGCATGGTGGCGCATGCCTGTAATCCCAGCTACTCAGGAGGCTGAGGCAGGAGAATTGCTTGAATTCAGGAGGTGGAGGTTGCAGTGAGACAAGATCGCACCACTGCACTCCAGTCTGGGCAACACAGCGAGATCCTGTCTCAAAACGAAACAAAACAAAACAAAACAAAATGGAGGTAAGGAATATCAGTTTCAGAGAGTATCTGTAAAAATTCAAAACACATACAAAGAGCCTGGTGCCAAACAAGCATTTAATGTTAGTTCTCCCCCTTTTTTAAAGGGTACATGATTCTGCTAAAAATGAGCCTTGATTTATAAACACAACTACAATTTAACTGAATACTGAACCCTAGGGAAGTTGGAAAAGACCCACAAATGCAAGGGAAGACCTCAGAGCCATTGCCAAGCTCTGTCACATAATTAGCAAAAAAAGACCACCCTGTGTGCTATATTTTATATATTTTTTTCCATTTAATCTTCCAACACCCTACCTTAATCAGGATAAACTAGGTTATACTAAAGCAGGGTTTCTACACTTCAGCACTATTGACATTTTGGATCAGATAATTGTTGTGGGAGCTGTCCTGTGCAGTGTTGGATGCTTAGCAGCATCTGCCCACTAAATGCCCAGAGCACTTCCCCATGTATGACAACCAAAAAATGTCTCCAGACCTTGCCAGGTATCTCAGGGTGAGAAATGCAAAACTGCCATTGCTTGAGGACCACTGTGCTAAAGTATCAAATAGTCACCAAATCTTGATGGCTTAAAATGACACTTTTTCCATACTCATGCAACAAAATCTATGAGGGCTCTGCCCACATCATTTTCTTTCTGATACACAAGCTGATGGAGCCTGTGTCCAACTGGAACATCAATGGTCATCATGGCAGAAAGGAAAAGAGATGAGGCAAACCACCAGCTTCTGCCTGGAAGAAGGCACACATCACTTCCCCTCACAGGCCACTGCCCAAAGCAAATCCGTGGCCAAAGTTGATGGTAAGAAATGGACAGTGAATTTTTTAAGCAATAATACAGTCTATCAACTCCTAAAACATCCAGAGGTACTAACATTCTATACTGGAAAAAAGATGTTCACAGGTAACTTGACAAAATTCACACAGCCTATAAAATCAAGATTCAAACGATGTCTACCAAATACATGCACAAAAAAATCAACACTCTCTCCACTTTAACACTGATTTGCAAACTGTTCTATGGAAGTGAACAATTCCTAAAAGTGCTTCAGGGATTCTGCAACATTAAAATTTGATTTTGGTTTAAAAACATATATATATGATTCCACTTCTAGGTATATACTCAAGATAACTAAAAACATATGTCCACATTAAAATGTATACATGATGTATACATGAATGTTCATAGCAGCATTATTCATAATAATAGCACAAAATCGAAACAACTCAAATGTCCATCAACAGATGAATGGATAAACAAAATCTGGTATATCCAGAAAATGGAATATTATTTGGCCATAAAAAGGAATAAAGTACTGATACATACTCTAATATAGGTAGACCTTAAAAAACTTTATGCTAAGTGAAAGAAGCCAGTCACAAAAGGTTATAAAATGTGTAATTCCATTTATATGAAATGGCCAGAAGAGGCAAATTCATAGCGACAGAAAGTAGGTTAGTGGTTGTTAGGGCCTGGGGTTAGAAAACTGGGGGGCAATAGGGGGGTGACAAAGCGTATGAGGTTTCTCGTTGGGGGTAATAAGTGTTCTAAATTTGACTGTGATGATGGCACGATCCCGTGAATATGCTAAAAACCATTTAATTTGACACTTTAAATGTGTGACTTACATGGTGTATGACTTGTACAGTAATAAATTATTACCAAAAAATGTTACCGGAATAGAAATGAAGTGTGTCTGGTTTTTGTTGTCATCCTTTTTTTTCCAGATCACTGTAAAATAAATGTAATACAATTTTTGCCTACGGGTAAGGATAATCTATAGTCAGGTACAGTGCTTGATCACACTTGGAAGAAGGTAGTGGATCCAGAATCACAGATGTGCTGGGGAATAAAAATGCATTTGAAGTTTCACAAAAATATGTATTTTTCTGTTATAAGATAGCACTTGTCACAGAACCAAATACCAACTCCCCACTCCTTATGTGTGCTCCTTCAGCATTCTGCTAGAGAACACTAAAAGGCGACAAAAACTGCTTTAAAGATAAAGTGGTTGCCCTTAATCAAGTAAAAGTCCAGAATGATGCTATCATATCACAGCAAATTCACTCTGCCACTTTTTGCAAAATAATGTGTTAAGGAAAAGCCACGTGCGAGATTTTATTTAAACCTTCCTGCAGTCATTTTGTTTGTGTTTTCTGCATTCCTACTCCCAGCCATGAACTGACACAGTTTCATGGATAAACCTCAGATCAGTCCCCACCAGGATAAGGCACAGCATGGGTTACAATTCCCATCGGGCATCCAAGTTCCCACATCTGCTCCATGGAGTACTGTGGGACAAGAAAGGAGGAGGCAAGAGGCACTGTCTAGGGAAATTTCTGCAAGAACACGACTGACTCCTACCACAATCCACAAGACACTGAATGGAACTTTTCTCCCCTCCCATAGATTTAACAATGTTCTACAGAATGCAACCTGTCATATACCTGAATGCCTTTTCTTCTTCCGTTTCTGAAGACAAACTCTCAAATGAAAGTCAGATATGACTGCGAAGTACTTTGTAGGGCCCACACATGAGCCAGCACAAAAGAATTCCCTTTTAACCTTTAAATTTAGATTTTCTGTGAAAAGCACTTAAGTAGTTTCTTAAACTGCGATCAGAAAATGAACATATGATGGTGCTTCTAATCTTCATTCCATTTGGAACAGGGTTCTTAATGTCCTGTGCCATGGACGCTTTCGCAGTCTGGTGAAGCCTTATGGATCCCTTTTAGGAATTATATTTTTAAGTGCAAAAATAAAATATATGATTACAAGGGAAGCCACTTATATTGAAATCGTTATTAAAATATAAAATGCTAATTTGTGATATAGTGATACATGTGCCTTTTGTTATGGCATTAAGTATCAAGAACTGGTGGTAATGTGGCCAGGCACGGTGGCTCACGCCTGTAATTTGTGATATAGTGATACATGTGCCTTTTGTTATGGCATTAAGTATCAAGAACTGGTGGTAATGTGGCCAGGCACGGTGGCTCACGCCTGTAATTCCAGCATTTTGGCTGAGGCAGGTGGATCACGAGGTCAAGAGATCGAGACCATCCTGGCCAACATGGTAAAACCCCATCTCTACTAAAAATAGAAAAATTAGCTGGGCGTGGTGGCACACTCCTGTAGTCCCAGCTACTCGGGAGGCTGAGGCAGGAGAACTGCTTGAACCTGGAAGGTGGAGGTTGCAGTGAGCCAAGATCATACCACTGCACTCCAGCCTGGCGACAGAGTGAGACTCCATCTAAAAAAAATAAAAAAATTAAAAATAAAAAATAAATAAATAAATAAATTAGCCGGGCCATGGTGGCATGGGCCTGTAATCCCAGCTACTCATGAAGCTGAGGCGGGAGAATACCTTGAACCTGGGAGGCAGAGGTCACAGTGAGCCAAGATCACACCACTGCACTCCAGCCTGGGGGTGCCAGAGAAAGACTGGCTCAAAAAAAAAAAAAAATAGTGATAATGCCAATAACCACCCAAATTTTGAAGTAGTGATTAGAATAAACAATATTTCAAGATATCTGCAACAGCTGTGATACAATATGAAAACATCTGTGAGCTATCGAGGACAAACTCAAAGATGGGGCCAATAGTACTGTGATTTGTCACCTGCATTCATTAATTGATGAAAATGCTAAATATCCATGGTTGGTCAAAATAAAGATGTACTTTTTCTCCATCCAAGAAGTCACCTTGAATTCTATTCACCGACTTCTTGGAGATCTGAGAACCCAGGTAAAAAACCCATGTGCAAAAAAAAAAAAAAAAAAAAAAAAAAGTAATAACCTAAGGGATAAACCTTTCTCAGAGGAATGTGAATTTTAAGATGTCTGTAGACACTATTTAGGATGTTTTCCTCATAAACAACAGAGATACAAAGGGTTGTAATTCTAATGCTTTGTACTGAGTACATAAGAAAGCTAATGGTAATAAACAAATAATAAGTAACATTAAATAAATGTTAATAAATAAATACACCTGGGGTAAATGAAACAACCCATGTTCACTTTTATTCTGGACATTCTCTTGACATAAATCTTGGCTGACTGCCTAGACTTTTTCTGGACTAGGCCTTAACTATGGAAGAGAAAGCAAATTTTAGACTATCCTCAAAATTTATCCTCCACCTACATCCTACACTTCTTGAGATTGTTCTCAGATTTCTTAATCAATATTGAAGTAAGTAAAAATCTCCTGTGGCTATGAATCTTGGCATGCTTAATAGTATCCATGGAAACATCCTAATTGAAAACATTCAGTTCCCATTGGATGATCTCCTATCCCATGAAGCATTTAAGACAATTAGTTTAAATCCTCCCACATACTTGACACCCTATAAAGAATCTTGCAGTGATAGGTAATACAGTACATGGTATGGGGGCAAATCTATAATCTGAGCACTCAAAATAATTCTAGAGAACTGCTTGTGGGCACTCAAAACCCTGACCTAGGGCGTTTTACACTTGTTAACTTTAGCATTTTGTCTGTAATATAAACAGCAATGTGAAGTTAAGGTAAAGCCTATCAGAAATTTCCTTTTTTATTGCATTAAAAATGAATCACTCATTAACTTACACCATATAAAATAAGGTGTTAGAAGCTAGGAGCCACTTGGTTTCTCACCTTTCCTCATAATTTTGCCTCATGTGTTAATAAATGCCCCATAATTTCTAGTTAGAATCGACATTGCTTTTCCTAGAGATCCAGTGCTACAAATAATAAATGAAGGATCATGAAAAAGATCCAGCTCTATTATTTTTCTCTTGTCCAAGGAACATCTGTTTTATGTTAACAATCGTTGCTAGGGTGAAAGAGGGTAAAGAATCAGATGCTGACATTAAGAAAAGCCATTTTATCTTTTTATACTTCTTCTTCCTTACCTGCAAAATGGAGGCTGGGATTCTGTGCCCCTCTTCTACCAAGAACTTCTGAGATTACTGTAATTGAATCCAAGCCTTACCTTCACTTCTGCATCCCAGCAAAACTGCTCCTCCTTTTAGGGCTCAGAGCATCCTTTTGAAGTCAGCAGGAGTGGCTCAACAAAAAAAAAAAAAAGAAAGAAAACACAAGGGCACAGAAGGAGCATGGAAACCAGCCAAGGCTGACAGAATTTCAATAACCTGGGATTTGAAAAGCTGTACAAATATATTTATTATCAAGATGTTTCAACTTATTATTATTAGCTTACTTTTATTGAGTAAAAGGTCTTCTGTGCTCATGCCAGATGGCCGGGAAAGTATTAGGAAATCATTTCTGAAGGACGGTGCTCAGTAATCCAAAACAAGCCAAAAGTTGAACCTCCTGCTATTTGTACAACCCATCATCCACACAAAGAGCAAAGAAAATGAAGTGTCCTTCTTTCTTTCAGTTTTCTACCCTGATTGGGTTATAATTATGATGTAAGAAAATGATCCCATAATCCCAGTACTAAATATTTGTACCAGTATTTAACTGAATTTAGAATAGAGGCTTTCATTTCATCCTACTCTGTAAGAAGAGTAACTACCCAGGAACCACCATGATGTGGGAAGCCTAAGGCATGTGGAAAGGCCAGGGTGGATGAGATACCACATGGAGAGAGACTGGCCACAGACACTGAGGAGCTATTCATAAGAGTGAAGAAGCTATCTTAGAAGTAGAACCTCCAGTCCCATTGCCCAACCAATGCCATCTGGAGCAGAAATGAAGAGCTCAGCTGACATCTTCCCTAATCCCTCACTGACAAAACTATGAAAATGGCTATCCTAAGCCACTAAGTTCTGGGGTGGGCTCTTAGGCAGCAGGATATAACCGAAAGAGGCAATCATCACATCTTTTTTTTTTTTTCTTTTTTTAGAGGCAGGGTCTTGCTCTGTTGCCCAGGCTGGAGTGCAGTGGTGTGATCATGGTTCACTGCAGCCTCAATCTCCTAGGCTCAAGCAATCCTCCCATCTCAGCCTGCCGAGTAGCTGGGACTACAGGAGTACACCAACATGCCCAGCTAGATTTTTAAAAATTTTTTAGAGATGGGGGTCTTCCTATGTCGTCCAGGCTGGTCTTGTACTCCTGGGCTCAAGTCATCCTTCCGCCTTGGCCTCCCAAAGTGCTGGGATTACAGGCGTGAGTGATCACATCCAGCCATGTCATTACATGGCCTTTGGTACCACCAGAGAAGTAACAGTAAGGTAGCCTAAGCATTCTTCAGACAAGAGTAGAAAGTGAATGAAAGTCCTTCCAGCTGGCTCAGGACCTCAGAATCACCCATCCTTAATACTCAGGCAGAAGTTAGTTTCAACCTGAAGTGGAGAGCCTCACTTCTGGCCAACTCATCCCAATAGGAATCATTAAGGCCCTACAGGCACTATTGGCAAGAGACTACCTCATTCAAGTAAAGGTGTCCCAAGAGCAAGAAGCCAAAAGAAGGCCCCTATAGTAACTGCTGAATCTTCAGGTAAAAGACCTCTTGCCTCTAGGAATTCTTCCCAACTGTATGAACTCCAGAGAAACTCTGCAAATGGTTTGGCAGATACCTACCTAACTGATAACAGGTATGCAATCTATCAATATGCTAATCTTTCAAGAGCAAGAGACTCAGGCTTGTCCTGGCGTCTCCTATTACAGCTCATCTGAACCAAGGAATCTGCCCACGGTTTCAACGCCTTTTCAAATTTGTCAAGGAAAAAAAAGAGATACCCAACACTATACAGCAACAAACTAGGTGGGTCACCACCTAGGCAATTTTATTATTTGAGTATTTTTGAACCTGTAGTTATTTATTCAGCTCCAGGCAAACAGGGACATATGGCCATGCTATCTATAGTTTATGGTGCTATTAAAACTAGTTCTAATATATATTCTTAACTCAGAGGAATGATTGGCAGTAGGTGAGTTCTTGAAGACCACTGAGGAATGTTACTAAAAATAAGGACCCCCCCTTCTACTCTGCAAAGTGTTTTACAGTTTTGTCTCAAAGCACCCTTTGGAGAGAAGTCAGTTTTGTTATATTCACTTTACAGACCAAGGAACATGGGCCTCTAAGTGCTAGAATTTATTCCAATTTATAGGTATTTATACCTATCAAACCAGGTACAAAAACATGGATGATCTGAGTGACTATATCCAATTGGTAGACAACCAAGGTGAAAAACATAAGAAACAATTTAAACTCTGGTCTGCCACCCTAGAGGAATAATTTCACCTCTCTTTGTATGCACCCCCTCCAAAATACCCCACCCCCAGAGGTAAAGATTATCATACTAATGGTTATTTTTGTTCACGCTCAGAATGAAAATGCTTCCCTTACCAGGATTTAGAGTTATAGTAACTCATGCCAAAATCCAGAAATTGCCCTGTTAGTATATAGCAAATAATATTTTTATCATAATTCTGATCTGGGAGCAAAAGTCAAATGATCTTACCCCAGGAAGTTGGTGTTTATTCTAAAATATTGTGATGGCATATAAAATGAGGTCACCAGGGGCTGGAGAAGGAATTGGGGAGTTACTGTTTAGTAGATATGGTTTATGTTTGGGACGATAAAGAAGTCCTGGAGATGGATGGTAGTGATGGTTGCACAACATTGTGAATGTACTTAATGCCACTGAAGTGTACACTTCAAATGGTTAAAATGGTAAGTTTTACAGTGAACTTTAAATTTTTTAAAGAAATAAATGCCTGCATGAGGAAATGAAACTCATGCATGGCTAAACCATGTATTATTATTTCCATAGTAGAAAATGACTTGAAAGAAATGTTAAAACAGTTTGGATTTCATGTTAGGCATATTCAATCCGAATGACTGTGAAAGGCTTTTCACTCAAAATTTTTCAATCTAAACACTGTTGTAAGAGGCTTCACAGTATTGATCACTCTGATACGTCATATCTAAAAATAGTTTACACTTAAGCAAACAGTAATTTAACCAAATGATCAAAATTACAATCACCAGTGAGGGGTTGAGATATCACGTGCCTCCTGATGCATTACCTGAGAAGGACATGTCACTTATGCAGTATTCCACACAAAAATGCATAATCTCAGACACTTTTCAAAAGAAGACATACATCTGGCCAACGAGCAGATGAAAAAAAACCCCAACACCACTGATCATTAGAGAAATGCAAATCAAAACCACAATGAGATATCATCTCACATCAGTAAGAATGGCTATTATTAAAAAGTCAAAAAGAAACAAGTGCCAGTGAGGTTGCAGAGAAAAAGGAATGCTTACACACTGCTGGTAGGAGTGTAAATTAATTCAACTATTGTGGAAAACAGAGTGGCGATTCCTCAAAGACCTAAAAACAGAAATACCATTCGACCCAGCAACCCCATTACTGGGTATATACCCAAAGGAATATAAATCATTCTACCATAAAGACACATGCAAGCATATGTTCATTGCAGCACTATTCACAATAGCAAAAACATAAAATCAACCTAAATGCCCATCAGTGATAGACTGGATAAAGAAAATGTGGTACATATATACCATGGAATACTACATAACCATAAAAAAGAATGAGATCATGTCCTTTGCAGGAACATAGATGGAACTGGGGGCCATTATCTTTAGCAAACTAACGCAGGAACGGAAAACCAAATACTGCATGTTCTCACTTGTAAGTGGGAGCTAAATGATGAGAACACGTGGACACACAGAGAACAACAACAGACACTGAGGCCTATTGGAGGATGGAGGGTGGTAGGAGGGAGAAGAGAAAAAAACTACTGCATACTAGGTTTAGTACCTGGGTAATGAAATAATCTGTACAACAAACCCCCGTGACAAGAATTTACCTATACAACAAATCAGCACATGTACCCCTGAACCTAAAAGTTTTTTTAAAAATGCATAATCTCAATCTAAACAAGAGGAGCCATTAACCAAACCCAAATTTGGTACGTTCTTTTTTTTTTTTTTGAAATGGAGCATCTCGCTCTGTCGCCCAGGCTGGAGTGCAGTGGTGCAATCTCGGCTAACTGCAACCTCTGTCTCCCAAGTTCAAGCGATTCTCTTGCCTCAGCCTCCCGAGTAGCTGTGATTATAGGTGCCCTGGATAATTTTTTTTGTTTGTTTTTTGTATTTTTAGTAGAGATGGGGTTTCACCATGTTGGCCAGACTGGTCTCGAATTCCTGACCTCAGACAATCCACCCGCCTCGGCCTCCCAAAGTGCTGGGATTGTAGGCATGAGCCACAGCACCCAGCCCAAATTTGGTACATTCTACAAAACAATGTCATAAATTTGTCATTGTTCGAAATGTCAATGTCATGAAAGACAAAGAAAGGCTTATAAGATCTGTTTCAGATCAAAGGAAACTAAAAAGTCATGATAAATAAATTCAATACGTGATCCTGGACTTGATACTGTATCAGGAGAAAAAAAAATATTCCACTGAAGAACATTTTGGGGATAATTAATGAAACTGGAATACAGACTGCATACTAAAGTATTGATATTAAATTTCCTAAATTTGAATAACAGTGTGCTTATGTACAGTTTTCAAACTTAATACTTCAGTGGGAAACTGGAAAATCATATCTTGACTAGATATTGCAAAACTAAAGAATAAAAGAATTGTATAAATGCTGTAATCTAGTTAGTGAAAGTATTTCTCAAACAGATATGGGTTAGCAATTCTGAAACTGTGTATACTAGATTTAAACAAATAAATATATTAAGTTTAAACTATTAAGGCATAGAAGAACATGATGTATGTGATTTAATCTCAAGTGATTTAGTATATGGCAATCAATATATAAATACAGATATATAAAATACATATACATATATGAATAGACAGAAAGAAAATAATAAGGCACATGTAGCAAATGTTAAGTAAATCTAGTAAAGGGTATACAGGATTTCCTGGTACTACTCTTGCATCCCTATTTTCTGTCAGTTTGAAGTTACTTCAGTATAAAAAGTTTAGTCTGGATCCTTGAATTAACATGGCAGAAAACTGCCTACACAACCAGAAATGCCCATATTGAAAAGAAAAGCGTCTGTTGTGTTAAGCTCCTGAAAGTTGAGGAACACAGCTGCTAGCGTTATATTAACCAATACAATAGGATTTCAATGTAATTGATCTTTGCTTCTTGTAGGGCATAGCTTTATTTCTGCTAATCAAATATTTGTCACAAATACTCTATGATACAGAGTGATCCACCAAAGAATGAAAAAAATCAATGGACAAAAATTTGAGGATAAATAGGATATCTGCCTAGTCTCAAAGCATCTCCCCCAAGATACTTTAACCATAAAGAGAAAAAGTAATAATTTTACTGTAGAGAAACCCTGTAGACAGCAATTTAAACAAGGAATCAAGGTAAATGTCACCAGTAACAAGACACATCAACATCATGAACTCCTTGATATGATACACTGAAAAATATGCATCATTATATTCTTGCCAAAAATGAACAACCTTATTCATAAGAAAGCATCAGACAAATACAAATTGAGGAACATTCTACAAAATATTGATCTGTACTCTTCAAAGGTATCATTAAAGATTAAGAAATCATTACAAACTGGATGAGACTAAGGAGAAATAATAACTAAATGCAATATGGGATCCTGGACAGGATCCTAGAACAGAAATAGACCACCAGTGGAAAAACTGATGGAATTCAAATAAGCCCTGTAGTTTAGTTAATAATACTGTACCAAGATTAATTTCCTATTCTTGATCTCTTATATAAAATGTTAACATTAAGGGAGCAGGGTGAGGAATATAAGGGAATGCTACTATTTTTGTAACTTTTCCATAAGCTCATCCCTTGAGTGATTGAATGAATATTCCTACTAGATTGATGCACATGTTAACCTCCACTCCTATTCAAAACTCCACTATAAACAATACCTGGCTTGTTTTAAAGACTTAAACCTACAAGCACAAGAGAAAGGAAAAAGAGAACAAAATTAAAGTGGCTGGGAAACAGATGGACATAGAGTGACTACAGGAAGAAGGTTAATTTATACAACAGACTCTGGGAAAGGACCCAGCTCCTTCTGAGGTGTAGATACAGCTGGAAGCAGGAGGATAAGAGCATCTCAAAGCTAAAACACCAGTATTTTAGGTGGCACTAAAAAAAGTGCCAAATAAGATATGACACAGTACTCTACAACTTAGCATTTATCTTAGGCTTATTAAAGGAGCTCTTTTAGACTTTTCATTTATAATTCATATACACATAGAAAGGGAAATAAGCAAAATTAACTGCTCAAGGTTTTCCTAAAAATTCCTCACATTTAGAATTGAATATCTGTACATCTTTTTGACTCGGACTGGTCAATGTCCATATTTTTCCACAGTGTTGTCTTCTATGCCATCAATAGCATTTGGTGATACAGCACTTCTTAAAAGAATCCATAAAAAGAAACTGGAACCATCAGTACCTAACTTTGAAATTATGTAAAGCTAGCCTATTTTTTACTGTCATTTTGGGATGGCTGCTAAACACCTGGGAAGCATCCAACTTACTGCCTCTTTCACTCCCCCACCTTCCAACTATTTGGTTCCTGTGAGTCTCCAACAGCCCCACTTTAGTCTCCAATATATTTTCTCAAGCCACTTACACCCAGTCTGCAAGTTTTGATGCATATAAGACATCACTAATTGTGAAACATTTTAATTTTAGATCAGGGAGTGAAAGTCTGCCTCAAAAACAGATTAAACAAATCAAGACAGTGTGATACTGACACAGTCTAGACATAAACCCTTACATTTACATAAGGTCAATTGATTTTGCACAAGGGTTCCAAAACAATTCATTAGGAAAAGAACAGTTTGTTCAAAAAATGATGCTAAGACAAGTGGATATCCATATACAAAAGTATGAAGTTGAACCCCTACTTCACACCACATACAAAAATTAACTCAAAATGAATCAAAGACCGACATATAGGAGCTAAAACTATAAAACTCTTAGAAGAAAACGTAAGTGAAATCTTTGTGATCCTGGATTAGGCAATGGTTTCTTAAATATGACACCAAAAACACAAGTGACAATAGAAAACAATAAATAAACCATCAAAATTAAAAGCTTTCATGCTTCAAAGGATACCATCAAGAAAGTAAAAAGACAACTCACAAAATGGAAGAAAATTTTTGCAAATCATTTATCTGATAGACGACTAAAATATGTATTACATGTATTGTATCATATGTATTGAATCCAGAATATATAAAGAACTCTTACAATTCAATATTTTATAAAGACAACCCAATTTAAAATGGACAAACGATCTAAATACACATTTCTCTAAAGAAGATATACAAGTGGCCAATAAGCACATGAAAAGACATGCAACATTATTAGTCATCAGGGAAATTCCAACTAAAACCACAATGAGATACCATTACATACCCACTAGGATAGCCATAATCAAAAAGATAGACAATAACAAACATTGGTAAGGACGTGGAGAAACTGGAACCCTCATATATTGCTCACGAGAATGTCAAATAGTACAGCAGCTTTGCAAAAGAGCCTGGCAGTTCCTCAAAAGGTTAAACACAGAGTTACCATACGACACAAAAATTCCACCTCTAGGTATATATTCAACAGAAATAAAAATATATGTCCACACAAAAACCTACACACAAGTGTTCAGAGTAGCATTATACATAATAGGCAAAAAGTGAAAATGACCCAAATGTCGGTCAACTGATGAACTGATAAATAAAATGTGGTATAGCCATACAACAGAACTGGCAATAAGAAGTGCTGATACATGGTACATTTAAAACATGCTAAGTGAAAGAAGACAATCACAAATGACCACACACTATATGGTTTCATTTCTATGAAATGTCTGGAACAGACGAATCCATAGACAAAAAGTAGATCCATGGCTGCCTAGGAATGGTGGAACTGGAGGTGATTGCTAGTGAGTATGGGGTTTCTTTTTTGGGTGACAAAAATATTCTGGAAATAGTGGTGATGGTTACACAATTCTGTGAATATACTAAAACCACTGAAATTGTACACTTTAAATAGGTGACTATATGGTATGTGAATTTCATCTCAACAAGGCTGTTACTTTAAAAAGTGGGAAAACAGGCCAGGCACAGTGGCTCACGCCTATAATCCCAGCACTTCAGGAGGCCGAGGCAGGCAGACTGCTTGAGGTCAGGAGTTTGAGACCAGCCTGGCCAATATGGTGAAACCCTGTCTCTACTAAAAATACAAAAAATTAGCTGGGCGTGGTGGCACACACCTGTAGTCCCAGCTACTCAGGAGGCTGAGACAGGAGAATCGCTTGAACCCAGGGGGCGGGGGTTGCAGTGAGCCGAGATCACGCCACTGCACTCCAGCCCAGGCGACAGAGGGAGATTCCGTTTTAAAAAAAAAAAAAAAAAAGTGGGAAAACAAGAGACAAAAGAGAAAACCTTTAAAAATAACAATAATAATTGCAAGAATGTTCCAGAGTTGATTATGGTGAGTGCATTAAATCCAATCTGATGAATGTAGAAGATGTAATCTTAACTATATGCAAGATTTGTTAAATTAAAATATTACAATCAGTCCAGGTGGCTTAGTTCAGATTATTAAACTGTCAATATTTATATGTTGGCTGAAAGCCCAAAAGTAGAAAGCAATATAGTTAAAAATAAATAGAGGGTTATAATTACTAGGAGATATAATTCCTGATCTAGCAAAGGAAGCACACTAACTAATAAAATGATAAAATTCATTACTCTCCCTTATTTGGAAAGGGTTATGATTATTATGAAAACCAATATGGGTATGAGAAGAGCTGAAATCAAGTATATTTGAGATATGCCATAGTACATGACACCAAGCTTATGACAGAGAAACATTTAGTGGAAGAAAGAAAAATATATTGCATACCAAAAGAAAATTAATATACATATTAACCTGTACATAAATCCAATCTGTTTATATATTTTTTGAGACAGGGTCTCACTCTGTCACCCAGGCTGGAGCACAATGGTGTGATCACGTCTCCCTCCAGCCTTGACCTCCCATGCTCAAGCAATCCTCCCACTTCAGCCTCCCAAGTAGCTGGGACCACCAGCGTGCACCATCACACCTGGCTAATTTTTGTAGAGCTAGGTCTCACTGTGTTGCCCAGGCTGGTCTTGAACTCTGGCTCAAGTGATCCTCCCACCTTGGCCTCTCAAAATGCTGGGATTACAGGCATAAGCTATGACACCTGACCAATCTGCTGTTATTATTGAGGACCATCTGCCATTCTAGATAGAGAAGAATATAGAGAAGGGATTGGCATACTTTTTCTTAGGGTCTGGGAGCTATATGGTCTCTATTACAACTACTCAACTCTGCCACTCTAGTTCGAAAGCAGCCATAGCAATATGTAAACAAATGAGTGAAGCTGTGATCCAATAAAACTGTTTATGGAAACTGAAATTTAAATTTCATGTAATTTTCACATGTCACAAATTATTCTTTTTATGTTTTCCCAACCACTTAAAAATGCAGAAACCATTCTTAGCTTATAAAATACACAAAAAATGGGTGGCAGGATGGATTTGGCCCACAGGCCGAATTACGTCAACTCCTGATAGAAGAATGCTTTCAATATGAAGAACACTTCGACATGCTAGTAAGCAAGTCTTCCAATACACAAGAATGCTTACCACAAACACAAAGACATGCTAACAAGTACGCCTCATCTGGGAAATAGTCACAAAAACTGTCAAGAATGTTTATAGGAATAAATGAGTTAATACATAAAATGTTCTAAAAGCAGTATTGGGCACCCAGCAAACCAGTCAACACTTTCTTCTTATATTATTAGTAGCAAGATATCCATACTGACTCCAACAGAAAAGACAAAGGCAATGGTTCCATCTCTGCAGTAGTACCGTGCATATCAGAATTAGAGCTGCAGATTAAGCATCCCTGATCTGAAATCCAAAATGCTCCAAAATGTGAAAGTTTCTAAGTGTTGACATGAGGTCACAAATGAAAAAATCCACACCTGACCTTATGTGACAGGTCATAGTCAAAACACAGTCGAAATTTTGTTTCATGCACAAACTTATTTAAAATATTGTATAAAATTACCTTTAGGCTATGTGTATAAGGTGTATATAAAACATTAATGAATTTCGTGTTTAGACTTGGGTCCCATTCCCAAGAGATCTCATTATGTAAATGCAAATATTCCAAAGTCTGAAAAAATCCAAAATCCAAAACACTTCTGGTCCCAAGCATTTCAGATATGGGATACTCAAATTGTATTACTTTTAGGTCTCAAATTTCCAGCTGTGGTATTTTCTTAAGAGAGTCTCTCAAATTCTCAAAGCTAGAGTAAATTTCATTTCAGTAGCAGGAAGCTGTTATTTACTCATTACAATTAAATCAATACTCATTTTGATAAGCAGAAGAAAAGTGAGATGATGACGACAAAATGTTTGAGAGTTACTGCTCTAAGAAACTGGCCAAAGGATTTTTCAAAGGAAAAAATAAGATTTGGGTCAGATTCTATCCTTGGTTATATGTGTGAGTTCAATACTAAAAGCAACATGGAAATCTGACCTTTCCCAAGGAACTGTTCCACCTAAGAACCTACAAGAAATTCGGATTTGATTAACAGCTCAGAGCTCATCTCTTCCACCTGACCACTTCCTACTTCTTGGTTTATAAGTACGAGTCGCTTAGGAAGAACAATGTGTTCAAGAATGGGAAAATTATCCCTACCAGCCCCCCAGTGCAACCTTGTGCTGCACACCCTGACAGAAAGAATAGGGAAGTCGTTTACTTATTACAGTGAGAGGTGGCTTCAATCATCATATTGACCTGACCTGCAAAGGAAGGCTTGTAATTCATAATTAAACAGAGCACCACTGCCTGCCTTTTCCGATAAAATTACATTTTGAGAGAGAAAAAAATTAATACTCATTTTGATTTCACAACTTTAAACAATGGAATGTTGGGAAACTATTCTTGACAAAGCAGCCTGCTATACATTCACCCAACCACCTGTCACTAACATCATTCTCAAACACAAAGGGCTATTTTTATGTAATACATTACCAAGATAGATAATATCCCATTGCCATAGCAACAAGTTTTCCAGAAGATATGTTAACCCATGAAGAATGCAAACAGAACAAAACTATTTCTTTGCATTTGCCTTTAAAATATATGAAGAGGATTGTAAGATTTTTAAGGCGTGGTTTGCTCAATAGAGCCTTAGTGGATTTGAGCAACGTATAAAGAAATCCTTAGGCCATGGACCACTGCCTATGAAAAAAAAGAAAAAGAAGACAAATAGAACAAATCCTGAATGTATACATATACACATACAGCTATTTTTATCTTTTTTTTTTAAGAGACAGGGTCTCACTCTGTCACGCAGGCTGGAGTGCAGTGGTGCAATCGCAGCTCACTGCAGCCTCGACCTTTCGGGCTCAAGCAATCCTCTTGCCTCAGCCTCCCGAGTCGCTGGGATCAAGGCATGCACTACCACACACAGCTAACTTTTAAAAACATTTTTGGAGAGACAGGTTTCTCACTATGTTGCCCAGGCTGGTCTTAAACTCCTGGCCTCAAGCAATCCTCCTGCCCCAGCCTCCCAAAATGCTGCGATTACAAGCATGAGCCACCATGCCTGGCCTGGCCCACATATAGCTATTTTTATGGCATAACTTTAACATGTATGACATGATGTTTTGATATACATATCCATAGTGAAATGATTACTACCAGTAAGCAATCTGACATACTCATCGCCTTCCATAGTTACCTTTGTGGGGAGAAGAGGTAAGAGCACCTAAAATCTACTCTTAGCACATTTTCCATATACAATACAATATTATTAACTATAGTCCTCCTGCTGTACATCTCTAGACTTATTGAGCCTACATCACTGCAAGTTTGTACACTTTGACCTACATTGCCTTATTTCCTTCCCGTTCCCACCCTTGGTAACCATGCTTCTATTCTGTTTCTATATATTTCACTCTTTTTTCAGGTTCCAGATAAATAAGATCATGAAGTATTTTTCCTTCTGTGTCTCACTTATTTTACTTAGCATAAGTTCATCCATGTTGTCACAAATAGCATGATCTCCTTTTTTAAGGCTGAATAATATTCTGTCGTGTGTGTGTGTGTGTGTGTGTGTGTGTGTGTGTGTGTGTGTGTGTATGCCACGATATTTTTAGCCACTCATCCATCAATAGTCACTTAAATTGTTTCCATATCTTGGCTATTGTGAATAATGCTGCAATGAACACAGGAGTGTAGATATCTCTTTGACACACTGACTTCATTTCCTTTAGGTACATACCCAATAGAGGAATTGCTGGATCATATGGTAGTTCTACTTTTAATTTTTTGAGGAACTTCTATATCATTTTCCATAATGGCTGTACCAATCTGCATTCCCACCAAAAGTATAAAAGGGTTCTCTTTTCTCCATACCCTAACGTTTGTTATCTGTTGTCTTTCTAATAGCCATTCTAAAAGGTGTGAGCTGATATCTCATAGTGGTTTTGATTTCCATTTCCCTTATGATTAGTGATACTGAGTACCTTTTCACAACCTGTTGGCCATTTGTATGGCTTCTTTGGGAAAATGAATAATCAAGTCCTTTGCCTATTTTTTAATTGGGTTATTTGTTTTCTTACCATTGAGTTCTGGGAGTTCCTTATATGTTTTTGATATTAACTCCTTATCATATATATGGGTCGCAAATATTTTCTCCCAATTCATAGGCTGCGCTTTTATTTGCGGATTGTTCCCTTTGTCATGCAGAAGCTTTTTAGTTTGATGTAGTACCACTTGTTTCTTTTTGCTTTTGTTGCCTGTGCTTTTGGTGTGATGTCCAAAAAATCATTGCCAAGGCCAATATCAAGGAGCTTTTCCCCTATGTTTTCTTCCAGGAGTTCAATGGTTTGAGTTATTAACATTTAGGTCTTCTTTTCCATTTTGAGGTTTTGTTGTAGATTTTAAAAACACATTTTGAGTTGATTTTTGTATATAAGCATCCAGCTTCATTCTTTTGCCTGTGAATATCCAGTTTCCCAGATATCATTATTGAAGAGACTATCCTTTCCTCCCCACTGTGTCTCCTTGGTGGCCTTGTCAAAAATTAGTTGACTGTATATACTTGGATTTCTGTATATATACTGTACATTTCTCAGATCTCTGTTCTATTCTATTGATCTATATGTCTGTTTTTATGCCAGGATATACTATCTTGATTTCTACTGCTTTATACTGTATTATAATCTGAAATAAGGAAGTGTGATGCCTCCAATCTTGTTTTTGTTTCTCAAGATTGTTTTGGCTATTCTAGGTCTTTTGTCATACCATATGAATTTTAGAGTTGTTTTTCCTATTTCTGTGAAAAATGCCATTGGTATTTTGATAGGGATTGCATTGAACCTGTATATTGTTTTGGGTAGTGTGGACAATTTAACACTATTAATTTTTCCAACGCATAAACACGGGATATCTTTCCATTTATCTGTGTCTTCAATTTCTTTCATCAATATTTTAAAATCTTGAATGTACAGATCTTTCACTTCCTTCATTAGATGTATTCCTAAATATTTTATTATTTTTATCCTATCATAAATGGGACAGTTTTCTTGATTTCTTTTTCAGATAGACTATTATTGGTGCAAAGAAATGCAACTGATTTTTGTATGCTGATTTTGTATCCTGCAACTTTACTGAACTCATTTATTAGTTTTAAGAGGCCTTTTGTGGAGTCCAGGGTTTTCTACATATAGGATCATGACATTTAAAAACAGGGATAATTTTACTTCTTCTCTTCCAATTTAGATGCCTTTTATCTCTTTTTATTGTCTGAGAGCTCATGTTAGTACTTCCAGTGCTGTGTTGAATAAAAGTGGCAAGAGTGGGCATCCTTGCTTTGTACCAGAACTTAGAAAAAAAGCTTTCAGTTTTCCCCCACTGATTACGATATTAGCTGTGGACTCTACATAAATGGTCTTTAATGTGTTGAGGAAATTCCCTTTTAAACTTATTTTGTTGAAAATGTTTATCACAAAAGGCTGTTGAACTTTGTCAAATGCTATTTCTACATGTATTGAAATGATCATGGGTTTTTCTCTCTTTTTTTTTTTTTCTTTAGAGACAGGGTCTCGCTGTGCTGCCCAGACTGGAGTGCAGTGGCACAATCCGTGCTCACTGCAGCCTCAAAATCCTCGGCTCCAGCGATCCTCCTGCCTCAGCACCCCAAGTAGCAGGGACTACAGGTACATGCCACTATACCCAGCTCATTTTTTTTTTTAATTTTTTGTAGAGACAGTGTCTCACTATGTTGCCCAGGCTGGTCTTGAACTCCTGGCCTCAAGCAATCCTCCCACCTCAGCTTCCCAAAGTGTTGGGATTATAGGTGTGAGCCACCGCACCTGGCTGGATTTTTATCTCTTATTTTGGTAATGTGGCATATTACAGTAATTGTTTTATATACGTTAAACCAATCTTGCATCTCAGGGATAAGTGTCACTTTGGTCATGGTGTATAATCTTTTTGAGGTGTTGTTAAATTTGGTCTGCTAGTATTTTATTTAGGATTTTTGCATATATGTTCATCAGAGATACTAACCTGTGGTCTCCTCTTATGGTATCTTGGTATCTTTTGTCTGGCTTTGAAATCAAGGTGATGCTGGCCTCAAAAAATGAGTTTGGAAGTACTCTCTCTACTTCTGTTTTTTGGAAAAGTTTAAGAAGGATTAGTATTAACTCTTCTTTGAATGTTTGGTAGAATTCAGCCATGAAGCCATCTGGTCCTGGGCTTTTTCTTTTTGGGAGCACATATAGCTATTTTTGGGTAAGGAAGAATTGCTACAGAAATCGTATCCTATTGGGAAGGAAAAAGCAAAACTAATGCTTGGCCATACCCCCAAAGATTATAAAGCACTCTCTACTGCCTTGAATTTATCTCCACTCCCATAGCAACCTTTCCCACCATATGTAGCTACTCCTAGCAGAATCTGCAAGAGGGTCACTCCATTGTTGTATGTTTTCCCAGTGTCATGAATAAGGACAAACACTCCAACTCATGGAAAGCCTCACTCTGACCAAAAAGTATACAAACAGGCTGGGTGTAGTGGCTCACACCTGTATTCCTAGCACTTCTGGAGGCCAAAGTGGGAGGATCACTTGAGCCCAGGAGTGAGGCCAACCAGGGGAATATAGTGAGACCCTGTCTCTGCAAAAAAATTAAAAATCAGCCGAGCATGGTGGTACATGCCTGTGGTCCCAGCTACCTGGGGGAGCCTGGGTGGGAGGACCACTTAAGCCCAAGAAGTAGAGGCTGCAGTGAGCTGTGATGGTGCCACTGTGCTCCAGCCTGGGTGACAGAACAAGACCCTGTCTCAAAATAAATAAAAGTATACACACACACGTACTTCCATATACAAATGCAAACAGACAACCCCACATTCCTCAAGGCTTCCTTGGAGAAATAGGAAGAACCTCAGATGAACCAGTCATTCCTATCCAACCCTCTCTTCTCCTTCATGGAGGTCTGTATCCCCAGGCTCTTTTTGGCACAAAAAGACTTTCGTTGCTCCTATCACTGGCCATGCCCCATCCTCCCTAGGATACAGGGTAGTGTTTCCCACTCCTGCTCGTAGCCTGTGCTGGCTGTTGCTCTATTTGCCCCCTAGTACCACTCTCAGCCCTTTTCATCCACTCAGTCCAAGAGGCTAACCTCGATAAGCTTCAACACTCAGGCTCTGTTGCCTCTGGCTTCTAGTTGGGTTAGAACAATGAAAGGCACTGCAGCAAATCAGAGGGCAGGAAACAGAAATTGGTTACTTCTCCCCCATCCCCTCATCCCACTGGCCCCTCTCTGGCCATAGTTCTAGCAAAGGCTGTATTCTTTCATGACTATTGTTCCTGTAGAGGGAGTACCTTTCACAGCTCCAGCAACAACATTCCCTCCCCTCCCTTTGCCCCTCCAGGTCTAGGAATGGCAATAACTTCCTGCTGCTAGTCCCTTCATGCCTCAACATTCCTGTTTTCGCTAAAACCCTTTGAGCATGCCATTTCCTGTGGGACCCTGAGTGATGCATAGCCTCACCCCAGTTTCCTATGGCTTCCTTGGTTTCAAAGTTTGATCAGTTATCCTTGACCCTAGACTGTCTTACATTCTACTTCATGCCACAGAAGCTTCTTAGAAATGATTCAAGTCCTTTACTCAGACACATGCCCGTGGAATCACCCCGTTTAAGCAAGAATTCCAGCATTTACACAGAATCACTATGAAAGCAATAGCCTCTCAATTGAGACATCATCAGGAAACTCCCTATTTTTACATTCTTTTTTAGTCTGTCTCCTCAATTAAGACCGAGAGTCAACCCATATATATTATGAAAAGTATTTCAAGAAGTCGCTTTTATCTATGTGACCTTGGGCAAGTAAGTGAACCTCAGTGCCTCCGTTTTTGCTTTCTTCAAAATGGGGATGATAGTGAACAAATGTTGGCTGCTACCACGGTTGTTATCATCATATATGTAGAACTAAATTTTGCCCCCAGGAGACATCTGACAATGTCTGGAAACATTTTTTGTTGTCACAATCAGGAGAAGAATAGCTACTGGCATCTTGTGGGTAGAGACCAGGGATGTTACTTGACAACCTACAATGCACAGCACAGTCCTCCATAACAAAGAATGATACAGCCCCAAAGTGTCAGTCATGCTGAGACTAAAAAATCTGGATCTCGAACAAAGAATAAAAGAGACTAAAACATCTGCATGCTAAATTTTACATGCTTTACTCAGTATTGGGACTATAAGGGTACCAGAGAGTATGCAAAGGAGAGGAGTTAAAACATTTTAAAATAATTTTAAAGAAATCCAAAAAACAAAACTCAAAAAGCAGAGCACACCAAACACCTCCAAGGGCAAAAAACTGTTGGTATATCATCATCTGTTTTTCACAAGGCTGACTCTGAAGTAAAGGAGAGACAAAGAGATTATTGTATTAAATATGTTAAAATACACATCTCAGAAAGTTTGCACTTAAGAAACAACCTTTTTTTTTTTTTTTTTTTTTTTTTTTGAGACAGAATCTCCCCTTGCCTAGGTGTATTTTGTAGAGACACGGTCTCCCTATTTTACCCAGGTTGGCCTCAAACTCATGGCCTCAAGTGATCCGCCCGCCTCAGCCTCCCAAAGTGCTGTAATTACAGGCATGAGCCACCACACTTGGCCAAAAACAACAATTCTTAATTGCTGGCATTTATGGGATTCACTTTAATTATTTGGAAAATTAACACAGGTGAAACATTTAATTACCTACCTCCAGGAGACTGAACCAAAGTATTTTTCTTGTAAACCAGTGGCAAAGTGTTACAAATGAATTCAGTCAAAGTGAACATTTCCTACTAGCCTAGTGTTAATAATGGCCTCTCCTGGTTCTGAATGGTATTATGAGGATGGCTGAGTTTCTCAAGTCTGTTAAAATGGCTTTTTTCTTCAAGTCTATGTTCTAGCCCAAGTCTCTGAAGTAGAGATAGCAGCAGTAAATAAAACAGGCCCAACAAGCAGCTGGCACTGGCTCCAGAGAGGCTTGTCCTTCCTCCTTTGCAGTGAAGCACAGCTGAGAGGGCCAGATAAAATGGTCAGGAGCAGAGCTCAGAGCCAGGACTGCAGGAACTGTCCCTGGTGAGGTCTCAGAGGAAACAGCTGAGCATCCATTCACTCTGAGCTTCCTGCAGGACAGACTGGAGGAGGACGGACCACAGCAGCCTGAGGGGATCTCACTGCTGACCATGGACTTGCCAGCAGCATTGCTGTCATTTGACCGAAAACAGTGAACCCTGTTGCCTAGGCAACATGGCAAAACCCTGTTTCTACAAAAAATACAAAAATTAGCTGGGTGTGGTGGCATGCACCTGAAGTCCCAGCTACTTGGGAGGCTGAGATGGAAGGATCATTTGGGTCCAGGAGGCAGAGGTTGCAGTGAACCAAAATTGTGACACTGCACTCCAGCCTGGGTGACAGAGCAAGACCCTGTCTCAAAAAAAAAAAAAAAAACTGCTGTGGTTTTTTGCTTACATGCATAATAGAAGGAAGTGCTCAATTTCAGTTGGGGGAAGGGCAGTTAGTAAAAAAAAAAAAAAAAAAAGATGTAGTTCTTTTCCACATCTAAATTCACAGACCCCAGAACTGACCCAGGCTGAGAAGGCCTGCTTTAGAGCACTGTGTGCATGAGTAGCCAGGCAGGGCATTCGCATCTGCTTTTCCACTTTTTTTTCCTGCCTCCTACTAGTTAAGAGGAAAAACAATTGCCTAAAGACTAAAATTGAAAATACCTAAGAAGTTACATATTTGCCAGTTCTACTTAGGATGAATTATGCATGAAAATGTTTCTTAAAAAGATAAAGGAATTCTAAATTAGTGGCTGAGCAAAACATATGTATATTCTGGCCGCAAAAAGGCTCAACAAAATAATTTTCTACTTCAGACAAATCCTGGAAAGCAAGTGTGGTGGAAAGATCCTAAGGTGTCCCCCACAAAATTCTCACCTCCTAGTCTCTGTTCTTTTGTATAATCCCCTCCCCTTGAGAGCAGACAGAACTTGTGACTTGCTTCTAACTAATGCACTATGGCAAAGGTGATGGGATGCCACTTGTCTGAGCTGACTGGAGAGAGACACTCTCCTGCTGGCCTTGAAGAAGCCAACAGCCATGTTGTGAATTGCCTATGGAGAAGGCCATGTGGAGGGAACTGCAGGAGGCCTCGAAGTTGAGAGCCTCAGTTCTAAAATCACAAGGAAGTGAATTCTGCAACCAAGTGTTGGACCTCCACAGAGGTCTCCAAGCTCCAGACACCTTGACTGTGGCTTTATGAAACTCTGAGCTGAGGACCCAGCTGAGCCATGTCCAGACTCCCGAACCCACAGAAACTGGGAGATAATAACTGTGTGCTGCTTTAAGCTGCTAATTTTGTGGTAATTCATTATAGAGCAATAGATAACTAACGCAGCAACCAAGAGAGGGGGTGACCATCCCAGTTTGCCTAGGACTGTCTGAAAACTGAAGTTCCATGCCCCCAGGAAACCCTTCAGTCCTGAGCAACCCAGGTTGATTAGTTGCCCACCAACAGATAAGTATGAATAACAGAATGCCATAAATACAAAACATGAGAAACTTGCCTATACGAAACAAATAGAAAGTTTGAAAAACCCTGGAAAGGAACCAAATCCTCTTTTTAAAGTTATAAATAGGCCAGGCGCGGTGGCTTACACCTGTAATCCCAGCACTTTGGGAGGCCAGGGTGTGCAGATCACCTGAGGTCAGGAGTTCAAGACCAGCCTAGTCAACATGGCGAAACCCCATCTCTACTAAAAAATATAAAAATTAGCCAGGCATGGTGGTGGGCGCCTGTAGTCCCAGCTACTCGGGAGGCTGAGGCAGGGAGAAGTGCTTGAACCTGGGAGGCGGAGGTTGCAGTGAGCCGACCTTGCGCCACTGCACTACAGCCTGGGCGACAGAGCAAGATTCTGTCTAAAAAAAAAAAAAGTTACAAATAATTAGCAAAAACAACCCAAGATTTCCTCAAAACCAATTGTCTACACCCTTAAAATAGGACAGCCCCTACTTAGGAGTGTGAAACTAGAACAATGTTCAAATCCATCTTGCATTCCTGGTCTTCAGTTGGTTACTTTTTCAATCTCCCTACAGGTTTCCCAACTATTCTGAATCAGTTCTCAAGCACGTCTATCTCCGTGACAGCCAAAGGCTTGACAGTATTGAACCATCATCAGTCTTGCCATTTGACCATAGGCCACAGGTACCTTTTCTGGCCAACCTAAACCCCTGCATGTTTCCATTTCCTTCTGCCCACCCTGGTTCCTTCCTTAAAGATAAGCCCTATGAACCATATGATGTCTGCGACTTGCTTCAGGATAACAAATGAGAGAGGGAACAAAGATAGAAATGTAGATGGAATTGAATTAACCATGCATTGACAGTTGTTGAGCCTGAGTGGCAAGTGCAGCAGGGTTTAATGCATTATTCTATCTATTCTATCTACTTGCTTATTTGAGATGTTCCATTTTTAAAAAGATGAAAAATGGCAGGGTGTGGTGGCTCACACCTGTAATCCCAACACTTTGGGAGGCTGAGGTGGGAGATCACTTGAGCCCAAGAGTTTGAGACCAGGCTGGGCAACATAATGAGACACCATCTCCACAACAAATTTTTAAAAAGAAAATTAGCCAGGCTTGGTGCTGCACACCTGTATTCCCAGCTACTCGGGAGCCTGAGGCAGGAAGATTGCTTGAGCCCAGGAGGTTGAGGCTACAGTGATTGTTGCAATGCAGATTGCTGCATTCCAGTCTGGGTGACAGAGCAAGACCCTGCCTCAAAAAAATAAAAGATGAGAAAAAAAGAAAGCCCATGAAAGCCAATTAATTAGCTCAAACATCCCCTAGCATGCTCAAGAATATAAGTGTGCATTCTGCTATCTATGAAGGTGTTCTTAATTTTCATACACGTTTCGAACAGTCCCCCAGTCATGTGACATTCTATATAAATAAGGAAAAATGCCACCTACTTCCCTTTGGCATAAGGCTCTCTACTGCACTGTAACAATGAGTCATTGTAAACGTAAGTAGTAAAGATTTTTTAAAAGGAAACATAAATGAACTGAAGTTACATGTGTCAACAAGATGAATTCCAAAAACATAACAATGAGAGGAAAAGCAAGTTGCAGAAGGTTACACAGAATACGATATTCCGTAAGTTGAAAAGACATCCAAAATAATATCTTTTTTAGTGATGTATATATACACAAATATATATATCCACATATACATACAATAAAAGTAGAAAGAAATCTTCAAATCATGCACACCAAATTCAGGACTCTGGTAACCTCCAGGGTAGGGAGAGAGGGGAATGGGACCAGAGAAGGGGACATAGGAGGCTTTCACTCTAGCTGGGCTGTTCTACTTATACGGAGTGGTGGATACACAGTTATTTCTTGGGTAACTCTCTAGTTTTACATGCCTGAAATATTTTATTACAAAAGAGTCAACAAGTAACTATTATGCAGAGGTACTCCTTTTAACCAAGCAATGGTTTAGCTCTGGTACTTCCTACATCTGCTGGCATTCATTCTCTTTTGGAAAAAAAGAACACTGTCAATTTAAAACAGCATATAGTTAGTCCTAGTTACTGGTGTGTGTGTGTGTGTGTGTGTGTGTTTGTTTGTTTTTTGGTTTGTTTGTTTGTTTGTTTTTGAGAAGGAGTTTCACTCTTGTCCCCCAGGCTGGAGTGCAATGGCGTGATCTCAGCTCACTGCAACCTTCGACTCTCCTGTTCAAGCAATTCTTCTGCTAATTTTTGTATTTTTAGTAGAGATGGGGTTTCGCTATGTTGGCCAGGCTGGTTTCAAACTCCTGACCTCAGTTGATCCGCCTACCTCGGCCTCCCAAAGTGCTAGGATTACAGGCATGAGCCACCATGCCCAGCCCCTAGTTACTGTTTTAATATGCTGGCCTCTCTTTCCCTAAAGTATAGTTACAAAATGATACGATCTAAAGATGTAAAAATATAAAGTTGTTTCATTTACATTTTTAAAAAATAGTTCTGGCTAATAATCTAGCAATGAGCGAAAGTTCACAAGAATTTGTCTTTTACCTATAATTTTCTTTAATGATTAAACAGTTGCTTCAAAAAATCAGAAGAGAGCCTTCAGAAAAGACTTCTCCCCAAAGGTGAGGGCATGCGCACAAATTGTTTAAATATTCCCTACTTCTCACAGCTTTGTTTCACTTATTTACCTCAATGAAAGCTGCTTAAACAATCAGACAACACTTATTGGGTTTTTTTAATCATTCAGTGATTTCCCTTGATATGGAAGCAACAGTGTTTTATAATTATTCCCCTTAATGTCCAAGAATTAACTATCATAAAAATGAAAACCAACATGGATGAAGCTGGAAACCATCATTCTCAGCAAACTAACACAGGAACAGAAAACGAAACACCACATGTTCTCACTCATAAGTGGGAGTTTAACAATGAGAACACATGGACACAGGGAGGGGAACATCACACACCAGGGCCTATTCGGGGGTGCAGGGCTAGGGGAGAGATAGCATTAGGAGAAATACCTAATGTAGATGATGGGTTGATGGGTGCAGCAAATCACCATGGCACATGTATACCTATGTAACAAAACTGCACGTTCTCCAAGTGTATCCCAGAACTAAAGTATAATTTAAAAAATTAATACAGATGAGATGTGGAGCATATGTGTATAATTACATGTCATGTATGTTTTACATGAGCATAGAAAGAAATGTAAAAAGATATGCACAAAATTGACTTTTTTATATACTCTTCTGTTACTTGGCTTTGAAAAAATAATGTTCTCATTTTTGAATTTTAAAAGAGAACTCCAATAAGATGTGTATATGTTAAAAAAATTTTTAATGAAAACCAATTTTAATGACTTGGAAGATGCACAGCATTCCAAGAGACTGACACTATCCTAAAAGATAGATATTATAAAGCAGTCTGTTAATTCATTACATCAAATATAAAACTTGCTGCTTTAAGGTAGATATTTTATTTATTTACTTACTTATTTTATGAGACAGGCTCTGACTCTTTCACCCAGGCTGGAGTACAGTGGTGTCATAATGGCTCATTGCAGCCTCAAACTCCTGGGCTCAAGGGATCCTCCCACCTCAGCCTCCAGAAAGGCTGGGACTACAGGCATGCCCCAGAGAGAGGTAGGTAGCGGGGGTGTGTGTGTGTGTATGTGTGTGTGTGTGTATGTGTGTGTGTGTGTGTGTGTGTGTGTGTAGATGGGGTTTTGCCATCTTGCCCAGGCTAGTCTAGAACTCCTGGGCTCAAGCAGTCCTCCGGCCTCAGACTCCCAAAGTGCTGGGATTTATAGGCGTGAGCCACTGGGCCTGGCCACAGCCTATTTTAAAAGGTCTTTTGGTCTCTTTATAGAGTATTTATTTCCCTGTGCTGACTTATTTTAAGAGCAGGATTCTAGCACTAGTTGGAAAATGGCAGAATGGAATACTTTTAAACTATAAAAAGAAAATATGTCTACGAACAGGTAAATGGTTTTGTTTAGTATTTCAAGACAGAGCAACAAACGTTAGAGTAGTTGGTTTCCCAGGTTATGAAGTATTTTGTTGGTATTCAAAGGCCAGCATTTTACTAGAAGGCATAGTGTGTGGTGAGAATCAGGTCTGGGTTTGACACGTATTTGGTTTGGGTTTGACAGGCTTATTTTACTTTATTTTGATACAGGGTTTTGCTCTGTTGCCTAGGCTGGAGAGCAATGGTGCGATCATAGTTCACTATAACCTTGAACTCCCGGGCTCAAGCAATTCTCCTGCCTCAGCCTCCAGAGTAGCTAGGACTACAAGCGCATGCCACCATGCCCGGCTATTTTATTTTGTGTAGAGACAGGGTCTCACTATGTTACCCAGGTTGATCTCAAAGTCCTGGCCTCAAGCAATCCTCCCATCCTTGGTCTCCCAAAGCACTGGGACTACAGGCGTGCGCCACAGCACCAGGCTGACATTTTATTTTTGGATGTTATATTTCAAGTCTTTTCTCAACAAAATAAAAACTCTGAAGTGTAAAAACATTTGCATGGGAACATAAGCTCCATGAAGACAGAGATTATGTTGGATTCACTATTATAACCTCAGCACCCAGGACAGTACCTGACACACATCAGAAACTCATACGTTTTCCACCTAGTGCTAGAATCCTGCCGTTAAAATAAGTCAGCAAAGGAAAATAAATACTCTGTAAAGAAACCAATTCATTGCTGATGGGAACGCAAAACAGTACAATCACTTTGGAAAGCAGTTTGGCAGTTTCTTATAAAACTAAATATACTCTTACCATACAATCTAGCAATCATGCCCCTTGCTATTTACCCAAATGAGTCAAAAGCTTATATCCTGCATGTAACAAAAAAGCCTGCATACAGATGTTTATAACAGCTTTATCCATAATTGCCCAACTTGGAAGCAACCAAGATATCCTTCAGTAGGTGAATAAATTGTAGTACATCCAGACAATGGAATATTATTCAGCACTATAAAGAAATGAGCCACCAAACCATAAAAAGACATGAAGGAATCTTAAGTACATATTACTACATGAAAGAAGCCAATGTGAAAAGCCTATATACTGTATGACTCCAACTATATGACATTCTAAAAAAGGCAAAACTATGAGGACAGTAAAAAAAAAAAAAAAAAAAAAAAAACAGTGATTGCCACATGTTAGTGGAGAGGGAGGGATGAATCAATAGAGCACAGATTTTTAGAGCAGTGAAACTATTCTGTATGATACTACAATGGTGGATCCATGTCATTATACATTTGTCCAAACCCACAGAATGTACACCACCAAGAGTGAGCCCTAATATATAGACTTTGGGGAATAATGATGTGTTAATGTAGGTTCATCAATTGTAAAAACTCTATTATTCTGATGTGGGATGTTGAGAGTAAGGAAAGCTACGGGTGTGTCAGGGCAGGGGATATATGGGTACTCTACTAAATTTTGCTGTGAACCTAAAACTGCTCTGAAAAAAAAATAGTCTATTAAAAAATATGTTAAGGCGGGGCACGGTGACTCACGCCTGTAATCCCAGCACTTTGGGAGGCTGAGGCGGGTTGATCACCTGAAGTCAGGAGTTCGAGATCAGCCTGGCCAACATGGCAAAACACCATCTCTACTAAAAATGCAAAAATTGGCCGGGCGTGGTGGCATGCGCCTGTAGTCCCAGCTACTCGGGAGGCTGAGGCAGAAGAATCGCTTGAACCCGGGAGGCAGAGGTTGCAGTGAGCCAAGATCACGCCACCGCACTCCAGCCTGGGCAACAGAACGAGACTATCTCAAAAAATAAATAAATAAAAAATAAGTATTTTTATAGACCATTTACTTGTGGTAAGATTCTCACTCTTCCTGGAACATTATTATGGTAATCTTAATTGTACGCTTATTAAGAGGAAAACCTGGTTGTTACCATAGAAAATATCAGGGCTGGTTAGTGCCTCCAAGATTTGAGTAGTTATACCTGTTGGGGCACTTAAATCTCAACTTACAGGTTCCTGTTTAACAGGGAAAGGGTAAAAACATCTACGTTTGTTTTAAAGAATGGCTAATACACTGATGGGGTAATGCAAATTAAAGTGGATGGAGCATACACACACCACCACCACCACCAAAGTGATGGGTGAAAATTAGGTGTCTGCTGGTTGCTGACTTTGTTTGACTCTCTTAGGATTACATGTCCAGGATGGCTTCAATGTTCATTTTCACCTGTACCAAGAATATTGAGTTATGGTAATTTTGTTGGATTAAAGGGGGATGATGTGTTTTGCTTTGCTAGGCTGAATAAGGGAGCTTCAAGCTCTGAGAGATTTACCCCAAGCAATCTCGTAGGGATGTCCCCTTTTGCCAGTATCTGAATCAGTCTTTTGCAAGCAGATCTCAACTGGACATCAAAAATATAATCTCATTCACACACAGGCACTGTGCCTTGGGTCCTTTTAAAACTATATGTACCTCAAGAAAGCATGGGTTTTAACATCAGGAAATCCTTCTTCCCAATTCCTAAGGAGGCATCAACCAACATATTCAGATTTACTATGCCCACCTCCTCTTATCCGATGCATTACTGACAACAAAATAAGCCTTAATAGGTACCCAGCTGTCACTTACTTGCTGCATAGCCTCAGTCAATTATTCCTCTTTCAGCTGGGAAGCAGCTACAGCACTGAATAAATGTATTATGCTCAGGAGTATTCTGAGGGCCTCATGTAATAGCCATGGTTTGTGTTTTAAGACACTGACTTTCTCTTTACCTGATTCAGCTCAACTACTCATCAGCAATGGCAGAACTGTCTACATATCAAGGACTTCTTTAGGGACAAACAGCCATGCTAAGTTCTGTGAATACTAGTTATATTTTCAGAAATCCCAAATTCAAAAGGGTGAAAGATTACAAAGTGTCTAAAGTTATGCTCACAAACATATAGCAGTAAAAACACTCTAGCAGTATAAAACGCAGTCTTAAGTAATTTTTCAAAAAATACGTATGAACACAATGACATTTCAAGTGAACCATAAAACCCTCAGTTCTCCTTTGAAACTAGATTTTAAAATACCACTCGCCACTCTAAATATTCCATTGGTGTTAATAACATTCATACTATTGCTTTTAGGAAAAGCTTCATTTCACGTTTTGAACCTGATATTAACAATCTGATCACCATGAAGTGCTGGTGACATGAAATGACAGACAAAGGCTTATCAAGTAGTCTTTCTCCAAGCTCCAAGGAAAGCACAAAACAAAAACAGCGTCTGGTATGTATCATCCCCTAGTCCTTTTCCAAGTATAGAACAGCCAAAAGGTGGTAGCTATGACATCCCTTACCTTTCAATTCTATTTCAAATCCAAGTAATGATAGATGGGAAACTACAGCTGTTTCCCATAGTGGACTTCTGAAGTCCACCTCTAACCTCAAATGGGAAATTTGGTTTTGACTTGACAAACGTCCTCTTGCAGTCCCGTGTCCCTGTTCTGCAACTTGTCATTAAGGTTTTCGATTTAATATTAATATTTAGAAATATGTTATGGGCAATTATATATAGCAGATACGTATATATCACAACTACATAGAGAAGACAACATTCAGCCCTGGGCCTCGAACCCTACAGACACACACACCCTTCAAGTTGAAATCCCAGCAAGGCACCCTGAGAACCCACTCAGGAGAGGGAGGGGCAGGAGCAGCGAGCAGAGGTTAAACCAGGCAGCAGCCAAAACAAACACCACTTCCAGAACAGGACAAACTTTGGGTCTGGGCGGCTGCAGAACCCCAGAAATGGCCGGGGGAGGGGAGGGAGTGTCAGACAGTCTCAGGGAAGGAAGATGGGGAGAGCGCACCCAGCACTGGGCGAGGAGCTGAGCTGCGGAGGAGGCTGGTGTCCCCCGGGGACAAGGGCGTCGCCGCCATCCCCGGCTGCAGAGTCCTCTCTCTGAGAACTGGCCGAGACCTCCGAGTCCCTGGGGGCAGCCCTGTCGCCCCACTCGCAACCTCCGCCCCCGCACACACTGCCCCACAGACCCGCAGGGACAGGAGGCGGAGGGACCCACCTGGTGCAGCGTCTCGGCAGGCAGCTGCGACGCCCGAAACAGGTCAGCCACGGGGCCGGCGGCCGCAGTGGCCGTGCCGTGGGCGACTCTGGCAGCCTCGGGGGGCCCAGACCCGGGGCCCCCGCCCGCGGCGCCGGCACAGCGCGCGAAGAGCTCAGAGTAGCACTGCTGCTCGCCCTCGCTCAGCAGCAGCGGCGGCGGCCCGGAGCCACAGCCCCCGCCCGCCGCTGTCGCCGCAGCCGCCGCTGCCGCCTCCATGGGGCCAGCAAGGGGGCGCGGCGGAACCCTGTCCCTAGCTGGGGTGCCGCTGCGTCCGCCACAGCCACCGCCTCCTCGGCCTCAGCTGCCGCGCCGACGCCGCCGCCGCCGCCGCCACCACCCCCACGCCCCGCAGCTGCCGCGCGGCCGTTTCCTCCCGGCGCGCGCCGGCCCCGCCCCCGGGCTTGAATGTTGTGCCTCAGCCGCGCGGCACATGGAGACAGGCGCGGCGCGGCCCAATCGCAGCCTGAGATGTCACCCCGGCCCCGCCCCTGCCTCCCGCATGCCCCGCCCAGCGCCAGGTAACTAACCCAGCGCGCCGCCCGCCCTCCGCCGGTCACCGGCTCCACTGCCCAGGAAGGCGGGCCCCGTGCCTTTCCAAGCCTACCCTGCAAGGGAGCGGAGTCTTTGGCCATCCGCCCTGGTTGGGAAGGGGGCATCTAGACCCAACTGGAGAAAAGCTCTTTTCGGGGAGCGGGGAAGGTTGTGTTGTTTTCTCGCTAGAAGGCTGGGGCAGGTGTGGTGCCCACACCACGCCATGCCCTTTCCAGAAAGGGACAAAGCATGGGAAATTAGGTTTCCTTTCTTCCATAGCAGTACTGCTTATGTCCTAAAGAGCTGGAAGACACAGACGTCTGTACAAACAGGGTCCCACTGACCCCAGAGTGTTCAGGGTGGTATTGGAGTTAGGCCACCTCCTCAGACATGGCTCAAACCAGGAGTTGAGACTTAATAAGGAATAACATCGGTTACTCGTAAATACTAGAGTAGTAAGAGTACAAAAAGACCCACTTTGCAGATCATTTCGTCCAAACCCTGCTTTTACAGATGAGGAAACTGCCATGTTCACCTTCGTTCCTCCAAAACTAGTTAAGTATCTCGTGTGTAGCAGATTTATATGCTAGGGCCTGAAAATACAAACCTCAATAACAGAGGACCCTCACTCTCCAAAGGAAGAACTTATTTTAGTAGTAAAACAGACATTTTTTTTAAGTACAAAACTTGTTCAAGCTCACGCCAAAAATCAGTGCGAAAACCCACATTTTTCCACCCGTGTCCATGTCCTCCTCTCTCTCTCCATTCCTCCCTATCCTAAAGCATACACACTATATTTCTCAAATGTGCTTGCTTCCCCCTGGCTAGTACCCTAGCCACTTTTTTTTTTTTTTTTTGAGACGGAGTTTCGCTCTTGTTGCCCAGGCTGTAGTTCAATGGCACAATCTTGGCTCACTGCAACCTCCACCTCCCGGGTTCAAGCGATTATCCTGCCTCAGCCTCCCGAGTAGCTGGAATTACAGGCATCTGCCACCACTCCTGGCTAATTTTTGTATTTTTAGTAGAGACAGGGTTTCACCATGTTGGACAGGCTGGTCTCGAACTCCTGACCTAAGGAGATCCCCCCCCCCCCCCCCGCCACCTCGGCCTCCCAAAGTGCTGGGATTACAGGCTTGAGCCACCGCGCCTGGCCCTCTAGCCACCTTTAAAAGAAAGTCCAGGCCTGGCCGGTGGATTGCTTGAGCCCAGGAGTTCGAGACCAGCCTGGGCAACATAGTGAGTTCTCATCTTTACAAAAACTACAAAAATTAGCCAGGCATGGTGGTGTGCTCCTGTAGTCCCAACTACTTGGGAGGCTGAGGTGGGAAGATCACTTGAGCCTGGGAGGTCAAGGCTACAGTGAGCTGAGATGGCACCACTGCACTCCAGTCTGGGTGACAGAGCAAGACCCTGTCTAAAAAATAACAAACAAATGACTGTCTACCATAAAACCAGCTTGGAATTTTGGTGAAGTTATATCTTACACCCACCCTTGTGTGTATGTGTGTGTGTGCATGTGTGTGTGTGTGTACGGGCACCCATGCAGATGTGTGATCATGTGCCCTCTTTCTTCCTATACCAACTGTGTCCTCTGAAGCCCAACAAACTGAGAAGGTGGCTGCTCTCAAGTAACAAAGAATTGTTCCCAGCAGCCCTGCTGCCCTCTTATGTAAAGTATCAAACAGTTCACCCCTCTCCATGGAATTAAGCCTTTGGTATCCCTGGGAATGGCTGAGCAGAAATGTTAAAAGATTTCCGTGCACTGGTAAAGCCCAATAGTTAAGTCAGACAAACTGGAGCCAAGAGTTCTCACTACTTGTTAACCTTGGGAAAGCAGCTTCCTGCTTTGTTTCCCAGAACAGGGTTTTGGATAATTATTATCGCGACCACGTCTTTTCATGGTGCTTTAAAAAATTGCCCATAATACTCAAATGTATCATTAGAGCTGTATTTTTAGAGTTTTTTTATTTTTTAAAAGACTAAGAATTTTTCAGTTATTCAGCATTTTAGTCATCATAAAGTTGAGAGCAAGGACTATAATTGATGAAATTGATAGAATTCTGAAAATCAAATTTTCCAAAGCTGGTTATGTTTCTGAAAAATGGAACATTCAAATGAGTCAGAGTAGGCTAACTGCTGTAACAATCCCCAAATGTCAGTGGGTTAACATAATCCCGGTTTATTTCCTGCTAATGTCACCCCTGTAGAAAGGGTGGTTTTAGTCATATTCATTCAGGGACACCATCTACTGGCTCCTCCATCCCCTAGGTCCTCAAAGTCCTCCACTAGATCTTCTGCATCTAGTGGTTAGAAAAAGAAAGCAAGTGGGAACTCAGAAGAGCTGGAAAGATGGGGGTTTATGGGGAGGTCAGGCTCAGAGGTGGCACAAATCATCTCTCTGCTTTCCGTTGATTGGAGATCAGTCATATGGCAAATAAGGCTAGGAAATATTATCAAGCTGTGTACCCAAGAAGAAGTAAGGAGTTTGGGGAATATCTGGCCAGACTCTGCCATAATGACCGTGAGAAAATTTCAGACCTAGGGTAGGCACTGTTGGTTTACTGCCAAGATTCCCTTCACCAGATGATGGACATACCAGTGAGTGCTGTCTGCTAATGGTTCACAGCTGCTCCCTTCTTTGGACACTACCCTCAGCCAAATAAGTCACTTCAGGGAGGTTACACCTCCACCTGCCATGAAACAGCCCACAGGCAAGGACTGACTGACTCCCTTAAAAGGCCAGCTCCTTGACTCAAAGTGGGACCGACTCTGGTTCTGATCATGCTCCGGAGTGGCCCGTGGGCTCAGGCTAAGGGAAGTCTCCAGCAGAGGCCACTTCCTTGCCTAGCTCCCTCTCCAGCCCCATCCTGCTTCCCTCACACCCCTTCTTCTGAGAGCGCTTCCCCATCGAGGCACCAACACAAAAAATCCCCGTCTCAGTTTCTGCTCCCAAATAATCCAACCTGAGCCAGGATTTTATATCAGAGAGTAATACGATCCATATCTCACAAAAGAACATGTGCAGCACAAGCCAACCTGTAATATTTAAGTGCTTTCAGTACAGTCTATATAGCATTATGCTTAATAAACAAAGACTGCTATCCCAGCACTGCAAACAGGATCCTTTTACTGTAAATATAGATTGTGGTCTCATTCTTCATTTTTGTTTCCTACCCTCTTCTACTTTGACCAGGTTGATGTGGCTACTGAGTCACCTGGGATTTGATTCTCTGCCTTGTAAGGCCACAAATGCATTTATCACTTCCTTGGGGGTGTCATGACTCACAGGAGAGTGCAGGTACATAAATCACAATTTCAGTTAACTGATTTACATCAACAGTGATGCCTGCTCTGTGAACTATAACTCTTGTACACATAGCATTCCTCTTCTTGCTACATAAGTTCTTTCTGGAGGTAAATTTTAAATAAGAAAACTGCTTTGGCAAGTGACATTGGTGTAAAGAAAAAAGAAAAAGAAAACTTCTTCTTAATACAGAACCATAGAAACAAACAAAGGAACTAAATGAGGACGATGAGGCCAGTACACCCTTTTTCACAGTTAAGGATATTTCCAAGTAGCGTTTTGAAGACAAAGAGCATACCTTACTCATCTGATACTTAATAAATAATTGTTGATTTACATTCTTCCAAAATGACATATGCACTCACATGTTCATCGCAGCACTACTCACAATAGCAAAGACATGGAATCAACCTCAGTGCCCATCAATGGTGGATTGGGTAAAGAAAAAGTGGTACATATATACCATGAAATACTATGCAGCCATTATAAAGAATGAAATCATGTCCTCTGCAGCAACATGGATGAAGCTGGAGGCCATCATCCTGAGTGAATTAACTCAGAAGCAGAAAACCAAATATCACATGTTCTCACTTATAAGTGGGAGCTAAATCTTGGTACACATGAACATAAAGATGGGAACAACAGACACTAGGAACTCCAAAAGGAGGGGGAATCAAGGGTTGAAAAACTATCTATTGGGTACTATGTTCACTATCTGGGTGATGGGATCAACAGAAGCCCAAACCTCAGCGTCATGCAACATACCCTTGCAACAAACCTGCACATGTACCCCCTGAAATTAAAATAGAAACTTAAATTTTTTTAAATGATGTCGATTTAAATCAAGGGAGGAATCAGAATTACCTGGAAAGTACTAGAAACACAGTGGTAAAGTATCCTTCTGAGATTTCCTTCCATAAGAGGTTTATGTTTTCCTTTGCAACTAAATTCCCTCCTAGTTTAAACCTACTTTCATGACATGATTTCATTCCCAACTTCATGTCTTATTTCACATTTTTACTCTCATTTATTTAATTCTCTTCTCTAGGAGTTCCAGACAGTCACTGAAAACTTAAATTTTAGTTTAGCTGCTTCCTGATGACTTCTGAACAAGTCCTATAATCTCATGAATAACAGTTTCCAAAGTGACAGTGTAGATTTGGTTGTGTCTTGGAAATGTCCCCCTCTTCATCTACTCTAATTTATATATTATAGCAGAATCTGATGGAAAAGATTAATTTCGTATTCAGGCAGCTGTCCAAGCAGTATGAGTTCAAGGTGCCTAAGACATGGAATTGTATTAGTCATTTCTTGCTGCATAGCAGCATCTTGAACAACAAACATTTACTATCTGTTTCTGAGGGTCAGGAATTCAGGAGTGACTTAGCTGGGTGGCTCTGTTACTGGAAAGGGGTCCCTTTCCAAGTGAGCAAGGGTTCTTGGATCTTGTGCAAAAAAGCATTTGGGGAAAATCTATAGAGTAAAGTGAAAGCAAGTTTATTAGAGAAGTAAAGAGACAGAAGAATGGCTACTCCATAGGCAGAGCAGTGGCATGTGCTGCTTGACTGAGTATACTTATGGTTATTTCTTGATATATGCTAAACAAGGGGTAGATTATTCATAAGTTTTCTAAGAAAGGAGTGAGGAGTTCCCACTCCTGCTGTCCTCCCCCACCACTGCAACTAAGAGTTCCTCCCGCTTTTAGACCATATAGGGTAGCTTCCAGATGTTGCCATGGCATTTATAAACTGTTATGGCACTGGTGGGAGTGTCTTTTAGCATGTCAATGTATTATAATAGCAGTGAGGATGACCAGAGGTCACTTTCATCACCATCTTAGTTTTGGCAGGTTTTGGCCGGCTTCTTTACTGCATCCTGTTTTATCAGCAGGGTCTTTGTGACCTGTATCTTGTGCCAACCTCCTGTCTCATCCTGTGACTTAGAATGCCTAACCTCCTGTGAATGCAGCCCAACAGGTCTCAGCCTTATTTTACCCAGCCCCTATTCAAGATGGAGTCAATCTGGCTCCAATGCCTCTGACAGCTTGGGCTCAGGGTCTCTCAGGAGTCTGCAATCAAGCTGTTGACCAGGGATGTAGTTATCTAAAGTCCTGATTGAGGCTGAAGGAGTTATTTTCAAGACAGTTAACTCACACGGCTCTTGGCAGGAGGCCTCAGTTCCTTCTTATGTGGGCCTCTCCACAGGATGCCTGAGTGGCCTCATGACATGGCAGCTGGCTTCCAAACCCAGAGTTAGTGATCTAAGAGAAAATGCTTCTGCAACCATATTGCCTTTTATGACCCAGTCTCAGAGGTGACACATGAAGAAATTTTATGGGTACATTTTAAACCATAACACTGGTTCCTAACTTCTCTCTTGTTTTTCAGAGTCTCTCTCAAATTTGCAAAGTGTTTTTAATATTATTTTGGGGTCAAATTAATGTCAATCTATTCATAAACTTAGAACAGACAGGATTTTTAAAAATTCATGAGCATTATTTTATTTTGTTAACTTTTTGCATTAATTTGAGATTCACAGAAAATTGCAAAAATAATACAAAGAACTCCTGTATACGTTTAACCCAGAATTTCCAAATGTTACCACATTTGCTTTATCAACAAATGTTTATTATTATTTTTTCTCTCTCTCTCTGCTTCTCTCTCTCTCACTCTATCTCGACAATTGAAGTGAGTGACTGAGGCATAAGTCTCAATCATCTAAGTTTATTAAGCCACTTTAGAGCGCTTCTGGGAAAAACACAAGCCACAGACACATCGGCTGCTGTTTTTCTGAAGTTTTCAGGTTTTGTGTTTTTACATTTCCTTAAAGGGAGGACAGGTGTGTAGGAACAGGGGCAGGTGGGCAGTTAGGCAAATACTATATTTCGTATAAGATGAAGTGAATGTCTGAAAAGAGAAAGTGAGTAAAGGAAGAGTCAATTATGCAGACGTCTCTGGGTAGGAGGAGGAATGAGCCTTGTCTTTCTTTGTTCTGCACCTGGGAAGATAAGCTTGTGATGACATTATCAGTGCGGAATGGAACCGACTAGTTTTATGAGGTAGACCTAAAGTTACCATTGGCATGTCCTTCTTTCTGGGAGGTCAGCAAAGAATTTACTTATGAATAATCTGTGGAGGCCGTCCTTCACAGATACGTGAGGCCTTTTACCTCTCCACGGGGATCTGACTGCTGTGTTAATGTTAGTAACAGCTATTTATTTGGAAGAGAGTGTTGCAATGACCTTTCCTGTTGCATAAGAAATCTAGAGGATCCTGAGATTTTTTAAATTTTCATTTCCACTTTCCATCTATTTTCTTTTTCTGAGTCATTTGAGAATAAGTTGCAGACATAATACCCTTTTTACCCGAGTGCTTCAGTGTACATTTCCTAAACACAAGGATGTTCTCTTGTATAACGACAATACGATTATCAAAATAAAAGAAGTCACTATCATCTAATCTACAAATTTTATTCAATTTTTACCAACTGTCCCACTAATGTACTTTCAAATAAAAGGGAAAAAAAACCAAACCTTTTTTTTTCCTCAATCAGGATCCCCTCCAGGATACATTGCACTTAATGGTCCTGCCTCCTTTAATCTGAAGCAGTTCATCAGTCTTTCTTTGTCTTTCATGACCTTGACATTCTTGATGTCTACAAGCCATTTATTATGTAGCATTTATCACAGTTTAAGAGCAGATGGTATTCAATTTGCTTATAACCTGCATCTTCATTCCTCTGTAAGCTTTGTAAATCTTCCTGAGACGCACATAAAAATAAGCAGTCCTAAATATTTTTAAAGAATTGTTTTTGGCTGGGCGCAGTGGCTCACACCTGTAATCCCAGCACTTGGGGAGGCCAAGGCGAGCGGATCACGAGGTCAGGAGATCGACACCATCCTGGCTAACATAGTGAAACCCTGTCTCCACTAAAAAAAAAATAAAAAAATAAAAAAAAATTAGCCAGGCATGGTGGCAGACGCCTGTAGTCCTAGCTACTTGGGAGGCCGAGGCAGGAGAATGGCATGAACCCGGAGGCAGAGCTTGCAGTGAGCAGAGATGGTGCCACTGCACTCCAGCCTGTGCCACAGAGCAAGACTCCATCTCAAAAAAAAAAAAATTATTATTTGAGACAGGGTCTCACTGTATCACCCAGGCTGGAGTGCAGTGGCATGATGTTGGCTCACTGCAACCTCCACCTCCCAGGTTCAGGTGATCCTCCCACCTCAGCCTCCCTAGTAGCTGGGACTACAGGTATGTGCCACCACACTTGGCTAATTTTTTTATTTTTGGTAGAGACAGGGTTTTGCCATGTTGTCCAGGCTGCTGAGCTCAAGCGATCCTCCCACCTCAGCCCCCCAAAGTCCTGGGATTACAGGCATGAGCCACTGCACCCGGCCTAAATATTTTTAGTCTATCAATGGCTTGTGAACTGATAATTTTGAGAATTGGTAAATAAAGGGAGATAATCAAACATTGACCTTGCCTTCCATATCAATCTTTACCACTGGGGAACCAAATATAGATGAGGTAGGTGAGGGGAGTTTCTCTTTTTAAAAATTTTTTTTTTTAGTGACAGGGTTTTGCTCTGTTGCCCAGGCTGAAGTGCAGTGTCATGATCATAGCTCCCTGTAACCGAACTCCCGGACTCAAGCAATCCTCCAGCCTCAGCTCATGTAGCTGGGACTCCAGGTGGATGCCATCTGGCCTCTAAATTTAATTCTAATTTTAAATTTAATTTTAATTTTTTTTTATAGATACAGAAGCTCCATATGTTGCCCAGGCTGGTCTCGAATTCCTGGCCTCAAGCAATTCTTCCACATTGGTCTCCCAAAGCACTGCGATTACAGGCGGGTTTGTCTTTATGTGTTTCAGCAACTAAGTACCAAAGGAGTGACAGAATTAAAATATCACCATTTTGCAATTCCTAATGAATAAATAGATCCAAACATTGATCATCAATGGCTGCTAACATCACAAAAGTAGTCAGACATTATGTGCTTCTGGCCAGACACACCCAAAACTACTTACGAAGTACAACTGCCAAAAAAGCAAACCTGAATTTTAACAAGTCTCTCTAAATCAGCACTGTCCAACAGAAATATGATGCAAGCCACATATGTAATTTTAAATCTTCTAGTGGCAACATTCAAGGCAACTAAAAAGAAATATTTGAAATTAACTTTAACAATTATATAACTCAAAATATCATCATATCAACAAGAAATCAACATGAATTAATTAGTAATTAGATAGTTTACATTCCGTTGAAACCTGATGTGTATTTTACACTTACAGCCATCTCAATTTGGACTGGTCACATTTCAAGTGTTCAATAAACACATGGGGCCAGTGGCCACCGCATAGGACAGTGCAGCCCTAGACAAAACCATCAAAGTGCAGGAAATACAGAAGGCAGAGAAACATGTTAGACACTGCCACAGAGAAACAAACAGCCAAAGCAAACTGTGGGATTCTCTACAAGACAATTTTATTTCTTAAATAAATTACAAGTGAGGAAAAGGAAATGGCTGGGGAAATTCTACATGAGAAGAGGTTTAAAATGCATATAATCCAATCACGATCTGTGGATCTTGTTTGGCCCCGGATTCAAACAAACTAACTAAAACAAATGTACGGCATTTATGACACAAATGGAAATTTGAACACTGACTGGATATTTTGTGATAGTAAGTAATTATTATTTAATTATTCAGGTGTGATCATAGTCTTGTGGTTATTTTTTTAAAAATGAGTTCTTATCTTTTAAAGATATGTACTGAAGTATTATGGATGAAATTTTACAGTGTTTCAGATTCATTTCAAAATTATTAGGGGCCTTCCATTTCTATTAAATATCCAGAAGAGGCATATCCACACGGAAAGAAAGCAGATTGGTTTTTTGTGTTTGTTTGAAGACAGGATCTCGCTCTAATGCCTGGGCTGGAGTGCACTGGTAAGATCATGGCTCACTGCACCCTCAAACTCCTGGATTCAAGTGATGCTCCCACCTCAGCTTTCCAAGTAGCTGGGACTATAAGCGTGCAACAGCATGCCTGGCTAATTTTCGTAGAAAAGAATTTTTTTGTAGAGGCAGAGTCTTGCTATATTGCCCAGGCTGGTCTCAAACTCCTGGACTCAAGTGCTCCTCCTGCCTTGGCCTCCCAAAGTACTGGGATTACAGATGTGAGCCAGCATGCTGGGCCTGAAAGCAGATTGTTACCAGGGCTGGGAGGAGTGGGTAATGAGGAGTGACTGCTCAGTAGGTATGTAGTTTCCTTTCAGAGTAATGAAAATGTTCTAGAATTAGATAGTGATGATGGTTGCACAAGATCGTGAATTACTAAATGTCACTTAATTGTACACTGGTGAAATGTTGAAAATGGTTAATTTTACCTTAGGTGAATGTCACCACAATAGAAAATTGTTTAAATGTCCATGATTGAAAGATAAAAGCTATAAGGGGCAGGGGAGAAGAACATGTGTGTCACGAAACGTTGAGTTTGAACTGATCATTGTTGAAGGTGGGTAATAGTTACATGGGGGTTCATTCTACTATTCTCTTCATTTCTGTATATATCTAAAACTTCCAATAGTAAAAAAGTTAAAAATAAAGTCCATTAACCACTAAGGAAACTTGAATATGGACTGAGTATTCAATTATGTTAAAGAACACTGTTTATTTTTAAAGTGTAATAATGTCATATAATGGCATGGTGTTTATGAAAAAGAAACCCTTGGCCAGGCCTGATGGCTCACGCCTGTAATCGCAGCACTGTGGGAGGCTGAGGCGGGCTGATCACGAGGTCAGGAAATCAAGACCATCCTGTCCAACATGGTGACACCCCATCTCTACTAAAAATACAAAAAAATTAGCCGGGCATGGTGGTGGCACGCCTGTAGTCCCAGCTACTCGGGAAGCTGAGGCAGGAGAATCGCTTGAACCTGGGAGACAGAGGCTGCAGTGAGCCGAGATCGCGCCAGTGCACTCCAGCCTAGGTGACAGAGCCAGGCTCCGTCTCGAAAAAAGAAAAGAAACCCTTACCATTTACCAATGCATTCTGTATTATTTATGGGTGAAATGACATGATATCTTGAATTTGCATTAAAATACTCAAGTACAAAAGAAAAAAACAGGAAGGGGATAGCTTGAAAGACAATTTTGAAAGTGCTGACCACTGTTTTAGCTGAGTGATAGGTACAAGGAGGAGTATTATATCAATCTCTCAATTTTTTTATGTTTGAAATTTTTTGTAACAAAATATTTTAAAAATATATCAACCACTTCTTCACAATAGCAAAGATGTGGAACCAACCCAAATGCCCATCAATGATAGACTGGATAAAGAAAATGTGGCACATATACACCATGGAATACTATGCAGCCATAAAAAAGGATGAGTTCATGTCCTTTGCAGGGACATGGATGACGCTGGAAACCATCATTCTCAGCAAATTAACACAAGGACAGATGACCAAACACTGCATGTTCTCACTCATAATTGGGAGTTGAACAATGAGAACACATGGACACAGGGAGGGGAACATCACACACCAGGGCCTGTTGGGGGGTGGAGGGCTAGGGGAGGGATAGCATTAGGAGAAATGCCTAATGTAGATGACGGGTTGTTGGGTGCAGCAAACCACCATGGCACGTGTATAACTATGTAACAAACCTGCACGTTCTGCACATGTATCCCAGAACTTAAAGTATAAATATATACTTTAAGTATATATTTACATACTATAAATATATATATACATATCAACTCTTATCAGCAATCCATTTGCAGCCCCATTTGTTCATTCCTATATGTAAGCCGTCAGTGCAACTCCGGTATCTAAGTGCTTTTGAATGTTAACATTAAACAGAAATTTGAAACAAAATAACAATATTAAGACATGCCTTTCTCTTTAAAAACATTGAAATACCTATCAACTAGTCCAATTTTTTTGTTGTTTTAGAATGAGACTTCATGAGAAAGTTCAGCACATCTGGATGACAATGGCTGCTTTCCTTTCACACGAGAAGAAATAGAAGTGTATGTTCATTTTGAAGAGGATGTTTATTTAGCATGTGATGTATTATCTTCGTGAGACTCCACCCTTTAACTAAAATGGGAGTTAAGTACAGGAGCACTGCAAATAAACTGGATTTTTTTTAAGCTTCCTCTTGGAAGAATATGTGTTTGTAAACAGTTTCCGTATTATTACACATGCCAATCAGGTAACTATAAAAATAATAACACTGGAATAAAACACTAAAAAGTTGATCACCTCTGTAATTATTTCCATTTTAAAACTAGAGTACTGTACTTGCATTGACAGAAAAGGGCTTTAATGCACAATGAGGCTTTAATCCAAGGCCTGTGCAACAGAAAACTTGGAAACATTTTGTAGTTCATAAAACTCATCCTCAATTTTGACTGAAACCAGCTGTTTCATTTAAGCCAACAGAGATTTAAAAAAAAAAAAAAACAACTATGGTTTCTGGAGCCAGATCCCACATAGCAATGCCTCAATAGACTTCTGATCCTTTAGGAAATCACTATTAGAAACTTTTTACAAGCATGTTATGTCTCCAGGTATTGTTTTAAAGAATTGGCTTAAACTGCATATTTAGCCAAGTATATGAGAGTTCATCAAATATGTAACATGATTCACTGGGACGGTTATAATAAAAAAGAGGGACAATAACAAGTGTTGGTGATTATGCAGGGAAACTGGAACTCTCATACACTCCTGGTGGGAATATAAAATGGTGCAACCACTTTGAAAAACAGTCTGGCAGTTCCTCAAAAATTTAAACATAGAGTTACTGTATCACCCAGCAGTTCCACTCCTAGGTATATACCCAAGAGAAATGAAAACATGCATCCACATAAAACTTGTCCACAGATGTTCATCGCAGCATGACTCATAATAACCATAAAGTAGAAAAACCCAAATGTTCAACAACTGATGAGTGGATTAAAAAAATGTGATATAGGCACATAATGGAATATTATTCAGTGAAATTCTGACACATGCTACAACACAGATAAACGTTGAAAACATACCAAGCAAAAGAAGCCAGACACAAAGGACACACATTGCATGAATCTCTATTAATATAAATAGACTTGTTTATGAACTGTCCAGAACTGGCCAATCTAGAGAGACAGAGTGATTGCCTGGGGCTGGGTGGGAGTAGGTTGAGGAAAAATGGGGGCTTCTTTTTGAGGTGATGAAAGTGTTCTAGAATTATTAGTGATGGCTGCACAACTTTGTAAATATACTAAAAACTACTGAATTTTACACTTTACAATGGTGAATTTTATGGGATGTGAATTATATCTCAATAAAGAAAAAGTGTTTTTAAATACATAGCATGCCACTACCACATCCCTATTTATTTCCTTGTAGAAGCAAATGAAGAGCACTGTGTAGTGGGTAAGAGAACAATCTAGTTCCTCTCTTTTGCCTAAGTCATGCTTGGAATTTAACTCTCCAGACATATCAGTCTACACTGATCCAAAGAGGTAACACTTCACATGAGGTGTTGCCATTCTTTCACCACTTCATTGCATTGTGAAAATGCCATGATCATATTGGACTACGTCAATTAAAAGCAAACATAAAGACTCTGCAGTGAGAGCAGTAGGAGTAAACCTTTTCAAATGGTGCCCTTTCTAAATCTTGTCTTTCCTTGCCTCTCTCTTAGCCTGGATCAGGGCCCCCAAAAGAATTCCTTGTCTCCAGAGAGTAGAACCATATGAGGCATCTTCATCTGAATATCCAGTTGGGGAGGGCAGTTCTCTAACCTTTTCCCAGGCTTCCTGACAGCCATTTCTCTTTCCCACCCTGTGTTGGGAGTTGTGTTTCACTTGATAACCCCTGTGATGGGATATGTTTCAGATACATCTCTGAAACTTTCTGTATAAACCTGATTTTTATAAAAATAAGTGAAATTTAAACAAATTCAGGACAAGATTTAAAATAAATCTTATTATGAATCATTTTAGTAAATGACTAATCACCTCTATTTCTTTGTTGGGTCATATATCTGGTTTACTTAAAGAACAGGAGACATATAAACATTCTATATTACAGATACATATATGAGTCTGTGTCCATATATAAATATATATTATACATTTATATATAACTGTATAATATATATTAATTAATATGTAGAATATATTTATATATTATATATGTGTGTATATATATAATTATATATATATATAATTCATTAGAGAAAAGCTTCCTGAGCCCAGAAAATAGTTAGGTTTAGATCTTAAATAGTGAAGTTAATGTCAAGCTTTCTTTTTACCAAGTTTCAAAATCACACATCCAAAACTTAGTACGGCTAACTCTAGGTAGGTTTTATTTATTTATCTATTTATTTATTTTTTAACTGAATGAAACTTCTGTCTCATATCAGCTTATATAAGAATTAAGTAGGGTATATATACATGTAAATAATAACTAAATTTAAAAAACAATAATTGCGTTGCACAAATACCATCAACAGAGATGGATAAACAAATGTGATATACACATACAGTGGAAGAATATTCAGCCTAGAAAAAAAAGAAAATTCCGACACATGCTGCAACATGGATGAGCCTTGAGAATATTCTGCTAAGTGAAAGAAGCCCATCACAAAAAGACAAATACTGTACAATTCCACTTATGAAGTACCTAGGGTAGTCAAATTCATAGACAAAGAGAGTAGAATGATGGTTGCCAGGGGCTGGGAGGAAATGGGGAGTTACTGTTTAATGGGTACAGTTTTAATTTTGCAAAATGAAAAAGTTCTGGAGATTGGTTGCACAACAATGTGAATATACTTAACACTACTGAACTACACTTAAAAATAGTTAAGATAGTAAATTTTATGTTATGTATATTTTACCACAATTTAAAATTTTTTAATTAAAAAATTAATGTCTCGAAACATACCAATTCTTACTTAATAAAATCTTTTCAAAAACATACTTCCCACCCAACTTGTGGGCTGCTGATATTCTGGCAAATCATAATATTGATGCCAATGGTTCTTCCTCCTATTGTCAAGGCTTTCCTGTCCCCAATCACTTTTTAAAATTGATACATAACAGTTGTACACATTTATGGGACACATGATATTTTGACATCTGTATACAATGTGTAATGATCAAATCAGTGTATTTAGGATACCCATCACCTCAAACAGTTATTTCTTTGTTAGGAATATTGCAATTCTTCTCTTCTAGCTATTTTGAAATATACAACATATTATTGTTAACTATAGTCACCCTACTGTGCCATCAAACACTAGAACTTATTCCTTCTATGTAACTGTATGTTTTGTACCCATTAACTGGCATCTCTTCATCACCCACTCCCCTCTTCCCTTCCCAGCCTCTGGTAACCACCATTCTACTCTCTACCTCCATGCAACCCATCTTTTTTTTAGCTCCCACATATGAGTGAGAACATGCGATGTTTATCTTTCTGTGCCTGGATTATTTCACTTAACATAATGACCTCCAGGCTCATCCATGTTGCTGCAATGACAGGATTTCATTCTTTTTTAAGGCTGAATAGCATTGTAGTATACATACCATATTTTGTTTATCCATTTATCCATTGATGGACACTAACGTTGATTTTGTATCTTGGCTATTGTGAATACTGCTGCAATAAATATGGGAGTGCAGATATCTCTGTGACATACTGATCTCCTTCCTTTTAAATATATACCCAGCGGTGGGATTGCTGGATTGTATGATATTTCTATTTTTAGTTTTTTGAGGAACCACCACACTGTTTTCCATAATGTCTATACTAATTTACATTCCCACCAACAGTGTGAGAGTTTTCTTTTTTCCACATTCTTGCCAGCATTTGTTATTTTTTGTCTTTTTGGTAATAGCCATTTTAACTTGAGTAAGACAATATCTCATTGTGGTTTTGATTTGCATTTTCCTGATGATTAATCCATTTTGAGTTGATTTTTGTATATGGTCAGAGAGGGGGGGGTCTAGTTTTTTTCTTCTGCATATGGATATTCAATTTTCCCAGCACCATTTATTGAAGAGACGGTCCTTTCCCCGCTGTATGTTCTTGATGGCTTGTCAAGAATCAATTGGCCATAAATGTGTGGATTTATTTCTGGAATTTTTTATTCGGTTCCTTTGGTCTATGTGTCTGTTTTTATGCCCCTACCATGTTATTTTGATTACTATAACTTTGTAGAATATTTTGAAGTCACGTAGTGTGATGACTCCAGTTTTGTTCTTTTTGCTCAGAATTGCTTTGGCTATTTGGGGTCTTTTGTGGTTCTATACAAATTTTAGAATTTTTTTTCTATTTCTGTGAAGAATGTCATTGGTATTTTAATACAGATTACATTGAATCTATAGATTGCTTAAAGTAGCGTGGGCATTTTAACAATATTAATTCTTCCAATCCATGAGCATGGGATGCCTTACTGTGTTTTTTGTTTGTTTGTTGTTTGTTTTTTTTGTCTTTTTGAGACAGAGTCTTGCTCTGTCATCCAGGCTGGAGTGCAGTTGCATGATCTCAGTTCACTGCAACCTCCGCCTCCTGGGTTCAAATGATTCTCCTGCCTCCGCCTCCTGAATAGCTGGGTCCACGGGCACATGCCACCATGCCTGACTAGTTTTTGTATTTTTACTAGAGACAGGGTTTCACTATGTTGGCCAGGCTGGTCTCGAACTCCTGATGTCAAGTGATCCGCCTACCATAGCCTCTTAGAGTGCTGGGATTACAGGCATAAGGCACCACATCTGGCCTAAATTATGATTTTCACAGAAACTTCATTATGTTTCCAATTATCATCACGATCCTAAAGTTTATGCATTCACTATAAAGACTCTATTAGTCAGTTCCTTTTGCTAATATTCAGTTTCTAGAGTACATTTGATGTCAGCTAATATATTTGTTGCTAGATTACATTTGATGTCAGCTAATATATTTTTGTCATTTACATATTATTACTTACATTTGTCCAATTTGGATTTTTTGTTGTAACCATAGTGCCCCATTATATTCCCAGTTTTTAAAAATGGATCAACAGTTCATTGTAGTATAAAAGGGGTTAAGAAAAAGTTATCTAAATACTGCAGTGCGGGATAATTCATAAATATAAATAATACATAAGAAGTCAGTGTGAATATAGAGTATGACTGTATTACTGGGGCAAAAGAGTATGTAATAGTGGTGGCAGAAAAAAACGAATAGGAATGAGAAATACAATAATTATATGAGAATTAGATGCTATCTATAGATGCCTGTGCTTCACCTATTACGAAACTGTCAAATAGTGGCAGGAAGCCACCACAGCCTTTTTATGCTTTTCAAAAACAATGCACAATGACCTCTCTGGTGAACCCACTGAGATTTTCCAGAATAAGCTAAAAATTGTGCTTTCCAGGATGCTAAAGGTTCAAGTTGTACTGCTGCCAAGAACTTTGTAAAACCAGTCACAAAGTTAATAGAAATGTTGTGCAAGAAGGAAAATTGAATGGTCTGTTGGCAAAACTCTCTTATTAAATGATGGTGTTGTACATCATCTAATATCAATGGCATTCTGCAAAAACAAGTACTTATGGTGTTTATGTGAGCAGATATTTTACATTACAGCTAAAATATGTTTGCTTTTGGCATATGTAATGAGCATACATGAGTGATATGTGCTCAGTGTTTTCTTCTGTTGATCTCTGAATACCCAGGTTACAAAAGTGATTTTTTATTTAGGTAAAAATTATTGTGGGCACCAGTACTGAGGTAGCACCCGCTATGCAAGCAGCAATGCCAAGCTTTGCTAGGTGAGTCAGATTGATGGCAAGTGATAGAAAAATAATTGCAACTGCCTTAAGCCATCGAGTGTTTATTTGCTCATACAATTGAATTCAGATACTCAAGCAGTATCATCACACTGGTTTTGTCTCCATCTTTCCTCTCTGCCTTCTGCCATGTTAGCTTCAATTTCAGGCTCTGCAGAGTGTCTTCCAGCTATTCCAGTCACATATGCCCTCATGTTGAAGTCCAACATGCCACTCTTCCAATAGCCCCAACTAAAGTTTATGAGAATTTATTGGCTAAGTCCAACTGGGTCACATGCCCATCCATGAATCAGTTTCTATGGCCAAGGGAAGGCAATGCTTTGACTGGTCACACCTAAGTCACCATCCACCCCAGGAGAAGGGGATTAATTCAACTCTCCCCAAAGCGCAGAGTCTGACATGCAAGGAGGGCTGGTATCCCAAAGAAAAATCAAATACTTATACCAAGAAAAGTTTGAATGGATGATGGAGATGGGCCAATAATAGATGTCAACTCTAGTGTCTTAGTAAAATGACAGTTTTTTCACACTCCTTTATTCACTTAGGACTGCTGGATGTTAGCAATATGCTTCTTGAATCAGTATGGAAGTAATCTGACTAAATTGCCACTACTCAGAGCATGTTTCTTCAACATACTGTGAAAAGTCATAGGAGCATGCATAAGATGGCTTTTCCACACCAGAGTGCATTAACTATCAAGCAAAAGATGCTGACACTGCATACAAGTGTGACACTGATAATGCCAGCAAGGACCATTTCTGCATGTCCCAGTGCTTGCTACTTTCCAAAGTGCAATTCAGTGGTGCATTTATTTATGTATTTGATATACTATATATGTACATATTTCTGAGGCACATGTGATATTTTGTTACATCCATAGAATGTATAATGATCAAGTCAGGACATTTAGGGTATCCATCACGTGAGTATTTATTATTTCTGTGTGTTGGGTACATTTCAAGTCTTCTCTTCAGGTTATCTTGAACTATCCAATACATTGTTGTTAACCACAGTCACCCTACTCTGTTATCCAGCATTAGAATTTATTCCTTCTATCTAACTGTATGGTTGTACCTATTAACTAATCTTTCTTCATCACCTCCCACCCCATACACCCTTCCTACCCTCTGGTTTCTATCATTCCACTCTCTATCTCCATGAGATCAACTTTTTCAGCTCCCACATGAGTGACAACATGTGGTATTTGTCTTTCTATGCCTATTTCACTCAACATAAGGACCTCCAGTTCCATGCATGTTGCTGCAAATGACAGGATTTCATTTTTTCTCATAACTGAATAGTATCCCATTTTTATATAGATCACATTTTTTTCATCCATATGTCTGTTGATGGACAGTTAGGTTGATTTCATATCTTGGCTATTGTGAATAGTGCATCAATAAACATGGGGGTGCAGGTATCCCTTTGATATAGTGATTTCTTATTTTATTTATTTTCTTATTTATTTATTTTTTAGAGAAAGAGTTTCACTCTGCTGCCCAGGCTGGAGTGCAGAGACAAGATCATAGCAGTTGCAGTCTCCAACTCCTGGCCTCAAGCAATCTTCCCATATCAGCCTCCTGAATAGCTGGGACTACAGGCACGTGCCACCACACTCGGCCAATTTTTAAATATTTTTGTAGAGACAGGACTTCACTATGTTGCCCAGGTTGGTCTTGAACTCCTGGCCTCAAGCGATCCTCCTGCCTTGGCCTCCCAAAGTGCTGGGATTACAGGTGTGAGTTACTGCACCCAGCCTGTTTTCTTTTTCTTGGGAAAAATACCCAATAGTGGTGTTGTGTTTAATACATTGAATAGTCTGAATTTATCACTTGAGATCCAAAATACTGTGATTTATAATGTTCAGCATAAAATATTGGACATAAATATTTTTAAAAATATTTTTAAGGAAATCAGACCAAGGTCCAAACAGCTCAATCACAAGGAATTTGGCCTTCTTTCAACCTTTGATGAATTTCTTTATTTGTGGAGAAAGAAACCACTGCTGTATTTTGGGGCTACATTTTGAAATCACATTCGGTTCTAGTTAAGCAAGGCAGATTGATCTCATGTATGTACACATCTTAGGCCCCTCTTCGAACCCCACTAGAAAGACTGAAAGGAAATTTTTTAAGACATAAACTCACAAGGAATCAAAACACCCATCAAAATGACAGCAGATGAGATATGACAACAAAATTTTGAAAGCTGGAAAGTAGATGGCCAAGTGGCAAATAACACAATAAAGCAGAAAAAGCTAAGTGCCTGCAAGGTGGGAAGCCAAGAAGAAGCAAGGTGATTTGTGTCACAGAACCCCAGAAAAGCTTAGGAATTAGAAGGAGAGAGCCTGCTGAAGGTGGGTTGCAGGGTAGAGCCAAAAACAGAACTGGTGAAAATTCTTTAAAGGAACAGCTAGACCTCAGATCTTCATCCCACTCCCACATCGTCCTAAATATAGATGAATGTGTGTAAAAAATTTACTTGACTTACTCATGAAGAAACCTGCAGCATAGGAAAGCTGTTTCAAAGATCATTTGAGAGACAGAAATTTATATATTCAAACAAGAAAAATGTGCTGATATAAGCACGTTAGCATCAAAACCCTTAATACCCTACAGGGCAATAAAGCCATAACCTTTGGGGTTATCCTTTCTACTACTCTTGGTCAAAAATCTACACGTTTACTTGTAAGTTTACAGAGTATGAACCCTAATTAAAAGTGTCAAACAGGGCCGGGCGCGGTGGCTCACGCCTGTAATCCTAGCACTTTGGGAGGCCGAGGCGGGCGGATCACGAGGTCGGGAGATCGAGACCATCCTGGCTAACACAGTGAAACCCCGTCTCTACTAAAAAAAAATACAAAAAATTAGCCGGGCGTGGTGGCGGGCGCCTGTAGTCCCAGCTACTCGGGAGGCTGAGGCAGGAGAGGAGAATGGCGCGAACCCGGGAGGAGGAGCTTGCAGTGAGCCGAGATTGCGCCTCTGCACTCCACCCTGGGTGAGAGTGCAAGACTCCGTCTCAAAAAAAAAAAAAAAGGGTCAAACAAAGATACATTCTCCTAAAGAATGAAATAAACCTTGGGCAGGCCTGTTGGATAGTGCTGTCACATGACATCTGGAAGACTTTCAGTCACCCTCTTGCGTTGTTATATGTTTCATATTATTTTTTCTTGATAAGAGAAATAAACATCTCTTTGAAAAGCCGTTCTTAGCGTTTTTTTTAGATTGCAGCTGAACACAATCACAACTAATAAGCCCTCTTTGTCGCAGGGAACTTGGCTACTGAAAGACAGAGCTCCTGAATTTCAAATTGTACAATTCCCATCACAATAAGGGATTGATTTAGGCTCTTTCTAATCGTGAATGGGGATAGCAAAGGCATGTTGATACAAGTAGTAAGCTGTGTGGAAATTGTTTTCACTGTCTGAAACCCCTGAAATGGGTTTCAGAGCCTATTTTGGTGATTAAAAGTTAGATATTTACTTTGTTTTTGCATTCCTGCTGTAATAGTCTTTAAAAAAATCTTCAAGATAATGAATGCCTCTGGCTTCATGTGGCAAAGTTCACTTTTAGAAAGTACCAACATGAACTCACATTAATAATCCTCTAGATTTTATCTTCCTACCTAAATATGGTCAAGTCTCTTCAATTTTTAAAAACAAATCTCTCCAGGTAACCTGGGGGCTTGTCTTAGTCCATTCCAGTGACTATTATAAAATAGTGTAGACTGTGTGGCTTACATACAACTTTTATTTCTTACAGTTCTGGAGGCTAGAAGTCTGAGATCAAGACACAGGTAGATTTTGTGTCTGGTGAGGGCCTCCTTCCTGATTCATAGATGATGCCTTCTCGCTGTATCCTCACATAATGAGAGGGGCAAGTGAGCTCTCTGGGGTCCCTTTTATAAAGACACTAATCCTGTTCATGAGGGCTCCACCGTCATGATCTCATCACCTCCCAAAGGCCCCACCTCCTAATACCATCACCTTGAGAGTTAGGATTTCAAGATAGGAATTTGGGAGGGATACGTATATTCAGTATATAGCAGGGCTCATAGGGCATTCATCATCTTCAGTGATGCCCATTGTGCTTGGCTTCTCTTTTTCTTCATCCTCAGATATCTGTTCCTGGAGGACGCAGAGGGGCCTCGCCATCTCTGCATCCCAGCAGCTCCAGGAACAGCTCCTGTGCATGGCAGATGCACACTAACTGCTTGAAAACTGGCACTAATAAAGCAGACAGGGAAGAGCAAAAATCAAAGAAAGAAAAACCCAAAGTAAACAAAAGCAACAACAATCTCCAAATCTTAGAAACAGAGGCTCACAGGCGCTGTTGCTACCCTTCTTTCTATCCTTTACAATCTGTCTACTGTCTGCTCTGCTCCATGACTTTTGCTAACAGCATGGATGGCATCATAACCACTAACTCAATGGTCGTTTCTTATTTTTTATCCTGCTTGATCTCTCTCTGAAGATCAAACAAACAAAACAAACAAACAAAAAAAGTTAGCTGGGCTTGGTGGCACGTACCTGTGGTCCCAGCTACTCAGGAGGCTGAGGTGGGAGGATCACTTGAGCTCTGGGAGGTCGAGGCTGCAGTGAGCTATGATGGCACCAATACACTCCAGCCGGGGCAAAGAGTGAGACACAGTCTCTAAAAAAAAATGGAAAGAAAAGGGCTGGGCACGGTGGCTCACGCCTGTAATCCCAGCACTTTGGTAGGCCAAGGCAGGCAGATCACCTGAGGTCGGGAGTTCAAGACCAGCCTAACCAACTTGGAGAAACCCTGTCTCTACTAAAAATACAAAATTAGCTGGGTGTGGTGGCGCATGCCCGTAATCACAGCTACTCGGGAGGCTGAGGCAGAAGAATCGCTTGAACCCAGGAGGTGGAGGTGTCGGTGAGCCGAGATCACGCCATTGCACTCCAGCCTGAGCAGCAAGAGTGAAACTCCATCTCAAAAAAAAGAAAAGAAAAGAAAAGTCAAACACACCATTGTGCTTCCTTTTTTAAAAAGAGATGGAATAAGTCTCAAAAAAGGCAACAAATTTTTTTCATATATATCATGCCTTATCAACAAATGTTTGTAGTCAAAAGACCAGAAAAGCTAAGACAGAAAAGGAAAATAAAAATTGAGGCAGGAAAGGCAGCTTTTACTAAAACACCAAAGTAAGTTAGTTAAACCACAGGATCCTCAGGTTCAGATAGGATAGAGCCATAGTGCATGTTGGTTAATTCCTACCTGGAGTTCAAGTCCAACAGAGCTTATGTCTTACCTAGAGGGACTTAGCCTGAAACAGAATTTTTTGCACTAGTTAGGTTGTCTGGGCAGACATCCTCTTTGGCAGGGTGGGGACAAAAGAGGGGTCTTACTTTTTAAATTGAAGTATAATTGATATAAAACATATAGTTTTTGTTTGGTTTTGTTTGTTTGATTGTTTGTTTGGAAACAGGGTTTCGCTCTGTCACTTAGGCTTGAGTGCAGTGGTATGAACACGGCTCATGCAGCCTTGATCTCCCAGGCTCAATTGATCCTCCCACCTCAGCCTCCCAAGTAGCTGGGACCACAGGTGCATGCCACCATGCCCAGATAATTTTTGTATTTTTTGTAGAGATGAGTTTTCCCCATGTTGCCCAGGCTGGTCTCAAACTCTTGACCTCAAGTGATCTGCCCACCTCAGCCTCCTAAAGTGCTAGCATTACAGGCATGAGCCACTGCACCTGGCCTAGATAGATCTTAAGTATACAGTTCTATGGGTCTTGGCAATTATGTACTTGTGTAACCAATAGCAAAATCAAGACATAGAATATTTCATTTTTTGTTTTCTGAGACAGGGTCTTGCTCTGTCACCCAAGCTGGAGTGCAGCAGCACCATCGTAGCTTACTGTAACCTCTGCCTCCTGGGCTCAAACGATCCTCCCACCTCAGCCTCCAGAGTAGCTGGGACTACGTGCATACCACCATGCCTGGTTCATTTTTTGCATTTTTTGTAGAGACGAGTTTCACCATGTTGCCCAGACTGGTCTCAAACTCCTGGGCTCAAGCGTTCCACCTGCCTTGGCCTCCCAAAGTGCTGGGATTATAGGCTTGAACCGAGCCAGGCCGACATAGACCATTTCTTCCATCTTAGAGGTCCCTATTGCCTCTTTCCAGTCAATCCCCATGTACCTACCTTCCCCACCCCTGCAAGTCCCTCCAATTACTTTCTGGATTTTATCACTATAGGTTAGTTTTGCTTGTTCTAGAATTTCACTTACATGGACTCTGACAGAATGGCTTTTTTCATTCAACATGATGCTTCTGAGACTCATTCATGTTGCTGCATGTGTCCTATTTATTTCCTTTTTATTACTCAGTAATATTCCATTGTATCAATATACTGCTATTTGATTATTAATTCTCCCACTGATGGATATTTGAGTTGTTTTCAGTTTGGGGCTCTTGGGAAGAAAGTTGCTAATGAACATTTTTGTCCGGAGTTTTTGTTTGTTTGTTTTTGACAAATGGTTTCATGACTCATGAGAAAATACCTAGGCATGGAATTCATGGGTCCTAGGGTAGATGTATGTATAACTTTATAAGAAACTGACAAAAATTGTTGTACCTTTTTTTTTTTTTTTTTTTTTTTGAGACAGAGTCTTGCTCTGTCACCCAGGCTGGAGTGCAATGGCACTATAGAACTCAGCTCACTGCAACCTCCACCTCCTGGGTTCAAGTGATTCTCCTGCCTCAGCCTCCCAAGTAGCTGGGATTACGGGTGCCCACCACCACGCCTGGCTAATTTTTGTATTTTTAGTAGAGACAGGGTTTTGCCATATTGGCCAGGCTGGTCTCAAACTCCTGACCTCAGGTGATCCATGTTGTATCATTTTAAGTTCCTACCAGCAGTTCAAGAATATTCCAGTTGCTCCACATTCTTGCCATTACTTGGCATTGTCAGCTTTTCAAAATTTTAGCCACATAGTGGTATCTCAACTGGGTTTTAATTCCATTTCCGTGATAACTAACGATGATGAGCACTGTTACATCTACTTCTTGGACATTCCTATGTCTTCTTTCATGAAGTGTCTGTTTTTAATGCCTTCTATCTGCCTTTTTTTTTTTTTACAGCCTGCATTAATTTCCCTTAAAGAAGCAGCTCTCCAAGTCTGCTGCCTGGAAGAGTTCTGTGATGAAACAGATCAATTCAAGCAAATACATTTAGCCAAAATAGCTTTCTATGCTGGTCCAATTTCACCGTTAAAAAGCAAATATGCTTGCTCACATAAATTGGTATAACCTTCCCAAAGTAAAATGCTGACTCTAGCGTTTTACTTCCAACTTTGGGGTATGTATGTACTATAAGCAGTTTCACCACTAGCATGACCACTATAGACTATGGTCTATTATAAATAATGTTTAAAAAAAACCCATGTGTTTGCTTTTAAATGAACTCTAGCCTGGGGCAACATTGAAAATCATTAGTATTTCTATTCTCACAAAATGAGGCTGAGGCAACAAGCACAATCAATAATTAATAATCAATGAGTCTTAAAATACTTTGGAATGATTGGCATAAAATATACTGTAAGAGCTCATTAAAAGATAAATGAGAAAACTTCATTTTCACCCACTACAAAGTGTTTCAATAAAGAATTAAAATCTTACAGAGAGGAAGTCGTGGTCTTATGAGGTAGGTTTACAGCAGTTCATCTAACTTTCATGTTGGCTATCACTGGTGACACCAGCTTCATCTTTGTACTTAAGGATTAATCAGTTTGAATGCTTGATTATTCCATCTTTACTGGTGAAGACTTATTAAACGGCACTTTTATATGCTGTAAGGAACTTAATATTACTGAATGTAATCATAAATATGACGTTAGGGTGCGATACAATGGCCATCAGGTAAGTCTCATTCCACTTGACAGAAAAAATAATCTCTTTTCTTCTCCTGTATCTATTGCATTATGCTCACATTACAACCTTTCAAAGTTTTCTGATTTTTGCCCACTGTTCTTATATTTGGACTTTTATTTTCTGTGTTTTTGAGTACTGATGCCAATTTGTCCCTATTTCACAATAGCAAATTGCTTGATCTAGAGTATTTTAAGCATATTGTACTGAGTCACCTCGGCTACAGCATCTCAAACCTTAGTGTGCATAGGAATCACCTGGAGTTCTTGTTAAACTGCAAATTCTAATTCAGTAGGTCGAGGGTGGACCCTGATTCTGCATTTCTAACGCTTTCAGGGTACACCCATTCTGCTCACCAGGGATCCGACTTTAGTAGTAAGGGACTATAGAATAATGGCTGTCACCATTTTGACTGATATTCAAATATAATTTACCATTAAAACTTTTTTCAGATAGGGTCTTGCTCTGTCACCCAGGCTGGAGTGCAGTGGTGAGATTTTTGCTCACTGCAATCTCCACCTCCTGGGCTCAAGTGATCCTCCCACCTCAGCCTCCTGAGTAGCTGAGTGCATGCTATCACACTCAGCTAATTTTTGTAATTTTTGTAGGGACTGTTACGCCATGTTACTCAAGCTGGTCCCAAATTCCTGTGCTCAAGTGAATCACCAGCCTCGGCCTCCCAAAGTGCTGAAATTACAGGCATGAGCTACCACGCCCAACCAAAACATTTTTATTGATACACAATAATTGCACTTATTTATGGGATGGGTCCATGTGATATTTTGATACACGCATACAATGTGTAATGATCAAATCAGGGCATTTAGGTATTTGATACATGCATACAACATGTAATGATCAAATCAGAATATTTAGGTATTTGATACATGCATGCAATGTGTAATGATCAAATCAGGGTATTTAGGTATTTGATACATACATACAACGTGTAATGATCAAATCAGGGTATCTATCACCTCAAATATTTATCATTTCTTGTATTGGGAACACTTCAAATCTCTTCTAGCTATTTTGAAGTATAAAATAAATTACTGTTAACTGTATTAGGCTGTTCTTGCATTGCTATAAAGAAATACCTGAGACTAGGAAAAGAGGCTTAATTGGCTCACGGTTCTGCAGGAAGCATGGTGCTGGCATCTGCTTGGCTTCCAGTGAAACCTCAGGGAGCTTTCAGTCATGGCAGACGGTGAAGGGGGAACAAGCATGTCACATGGCAAAAGCAGGAGCAAGCAAGAGAGAGTTGGGAGAGAGTTGCCACATGCTTTTTTCTTTCTTTGGAGAAGGAGTCTCACTCTGTCACCAAGGCTGGAGTGCAGTGGTGCAATTTGGGCTCACTGCAACCTCCGTCTCCCGGGTTCAAACAATTCTCCTGCCTCAGCCTCCCAAGTAGCTGAGACTACAGGCACATGCCACTACACCCGGCTAATTTTTTGTATTTTAGTAGAGACGGGGTTTCACCATGTTACCCAGGCCAGTCTCGAACTCCTGAGCTCAGGCAATCCACCCGCCTCGGCCTCCCAAAGTGCTGGGATTACAGGGGTGAGCCACCACACCTGGCCAGCCACATGCTTTTAAACAAAGCATCTCATGTGAACTCAGAGCAAGAGCTCACGTATCATGAAGGGGATGGCCTAAGCCATTCGTGAGGGATCTGCCCCCATGATCCAATCACCTCCGACTGGACCCACTTCCAGCATTGGGGATTACAATTCCACATGAGATTTGTGTGGGAACAAGTATCCACACTATATCATTAACTACAGTCACCCTGCTGTGCTATGGAACACTAGAACATATTCATTCTATCTAACTGCATTACAAGTTTTTAGCTACACAAATATTGCATCATGGCAGGTGATGTACTTTGCCTGCCTAACTGCCATCTCATCCCCACCTCCTCCACAAACCTTCTGTTTATTGATACAACTCCCATTTTACTTAGGGAACAATCTGACATTAGCTATTATGCTCCTCTTATCCACTTTCCCAGACCCCCTGCATCTAATAATGGCCATGTTACTTAACACTGGCCAACAAAATGAAGAGAAGAATTCTCCTAGGACACTTCTGGGAAAGCTTTTATTTTCCTGCTGAAAGAGACTGTAATAAAAGAAACACCGCCCTCCGCCCACTTTTTTTTTCTTAGAGACAGTATCTTGCTCTGTCACCCAGGCTGGAGTGCAGTAGCATCATCATAGCTCAGTGCAGCCTCAAACTCCCAGGCTCAAGTGATCCTCCTGCCTCAGCCTCCCAAGTAGCTGGGACCACAGGCATGCGCCACCATGTTGGGCTAATTTTTTATTTTTTGTAGAGACAGGGTCCCACTATGCTGCCCAGAATGGTCTCAAATTCCTGGGCTCAAGCAATCCTCCCACCTCAGCCTGATTACAGGCATGGGCCACCACATTTGCCGGGTTTATATATATTTTTAAAAGAAAAGGCCACCCATATGTTCTGAGGATCCTGGAAAACATTGGGATAGGTCCAGAAGTTAAAAACAAACAAAACAAAAATAAGCACCTATCAAAATATCACATTACTTTATCTTCTTAGTCCAATTTAAATACCATTTTTTTTAAGTTCTCAGATGTTCTATGGAATGGGGAAGCTCCTGACCAAAGTCTTCTGGCTTATGTTTTAAAAACTGTCACCAAAGAAAATGTTAGCTTTGCAAAGCCAACCACAAGCTGAAATGCAAGAAGAAATGAGAACTAAGAAATTTAGGGTGTTAAAAATAGAAATTATAACTAGCAATAGTATCACCCTGCTTCCTGGGCCTTTTGTTTTCATTTCTTTCGCAAACATAATTATGAAAAATATTTGAGCCGTTAAAATTTTTTGAGATGATTGATTTTCTGAATTTAAATGTTGTTATAACTCTTAATGGGTGTCCATTCTAAAGAAATTTGACAAACTTTAAAATTTTCTACCTACGTAATGATTTCTACATTTAATATGTCAAGCTGAGTTTTGTTTCTGTTAGGGCTACAAAGCTATATATTTCTTTTTTTTTTTTTTTTCTGAGACAGAGTCTCACTCTGTTGCCCAGGCTAGAGTGCAGTGGTGCGATCTCGGCTCACTGCAACCTCCGCCTCCCAGGCTCAAGCGATTCTCCTGACTCAGCCTCCCGAGTAGCTGGGATTACAGGCACTTACCACCACGGCCCAGCTAATTTTTGTATTTTTAGTAGAGACAGGGGTTCACGATATTGGCCAAGCTGGTTTTGAACTCCTGACCTCAGGTGATCCACCCACCTCAGCCTCCCAAACTGCTAGGATTATAGGTGTGAGCCACTGCACCTGGCCCAAAGCTATATATTTCTGTTTTCAGTGTTAAGTAGTAGTAGGTTTCTTTCTCACAAAGTTTGTTATGAAGTTTTCAGTATTTCAAGCTTGTTGTTTCACAAAGCGAATAAAATGGAAGTTGGAGCAAGATGGTGGAATAGGACTCTCCAATGACTGCCCCACCACCACCTCTGCCAAAACATCAATTTGAACAACTATCCATGCATGAAAATACTGGCTGGGCGTAGTGGCTCACGCCTGTAATCTCAGCACTTTGGGAGGTGAAGGTGGGTGGATCACCTGAGGTCCGGAGTTCGAGACCAGCCTGACCAACATGGTGAAACCCCATCTCTACTAAAAATACAAAAATTAACCAGGCACGGTGGTGGGCACCTATAATCCCAGCTACTCAGGAGGCTGAGGCAGGAGAATTGCTTGAACCCGGGAGGCGGAGGTTGCAGTGACCCGAGATCACGCTACTGCACTCCAGCATGGATGTCAGAGCAAGATTCCATCTAGGACGGAAGGAAGGAAGGAAGGAAGGAAGGAAGGGAGGGAGGAAGGGAGGGAGGGAGAGGGAGGGAAGGAAGGAAGGAAGGAAGGAAGGAAGGAAGGAAGGAAGGAAGGAAGGAAGGAAAATATGCATATCTTTGAGACTTAGATCTACCACAAATGAGCACTAAAGGTATGTAGGTGCAAAATTAAAAATCTGGGCCGGCACCGTGGCTCACACCTGTAATCCTAGAACCTTGGGAGGTCGAGGCGGGAGGATTGCTTAAGCCCAGGAGTTCGAGACCAGCCTGGGCAACATAGCAAGATGTTAAAAATAAAAATTTAGCCAGGCATGGTGGTGCGTGCCTGTGGTCCCAGCTACTCGGGAGACTGTGGAGGGAGGATCACTTGAGTCTAGAAGGTCAACACTGCAGTGAGCTGCGATCACGCCACTGCACTCCAGCCTGGGTGACAGAGCAAGACCCTGTCTCAAAAAACAAAAACGAAAAAAACTGCATGTGGCTCTATGACTTCCAAAGAAATGAATGTTCAATTCTATCCAAAGCAGAGGGTAGGCTTCTTTGAGGAGGTAAATCCTGTTGTGTCTCTAAAGATGTTCAAAGATCAATGGTGGGTCAGTCTGTGGGACTCAGAGTGGGGGATTATATTCCAGTTGAACCAGCAGGACCAATGATACAGGGTGTGAAATAGCAAGGTGCATTCCCCGTTAAAAAAGCTCAGTGTGCCCATTCTCTATAGTTTTGAGGTGGGGAGAAGGCATTATATTGAGATAACATGTAGCAGGTAGTCATGTATCACAGCCAAGGACTTTGAACTTTATCTTAGAGGGACGCAGAAGCCATGGGCTGGCCATTTTTATTTATTTCCTAGCCTAAATCATCCTGATTCTGAGCAGCTACTATGGTCTATGATTACTGCAATAGATTGTTTTCAAAATGGTTACCATCATTCCCCTCCCTATATCCCTGCCTTCGGTAGTTCTCTTCACTCTGACACTTGAGCTTAGCCATGTGACTTGCTTTGGACAATGGGGAAATAACAAACATGACACTTGGAAAGTGCTTGCACTACAGTAATAAAGACACTATACACTATGAGCCAGCAAGAGGACTCCTTTGTATTTGATGAGTTGAAAACAGGTCCACAGCAAACCTGCACAGAAATAATCAGAGTATATAGGGAAATTGGGAGAAAGTAACAAACAAGTGAACTAAATGTAAGACATTGGCTGGAAACTTTTTCACAGAAGTTCAAAGACTATACATTAAAATTTATTAACCTCATAATTAGTAAAAACCAATATAAAAACACAAGACGATCCCATTTCACATACACTAGATAGACAAAAATAATTCATTAAAACATTAGATCATTCCAGTGTTGCCAATTATATGGAATAAATAGACACATGTGCAAGAATGGTGGAAGGGTCAACTCATACACTGTATTAGAAATTACTGGTAATCTTGAAGTTTCCCAGAACCTACAACCCTGCAAATTTTCTCTAATGTAGAAAATTTGTTATGTATAGGCACTTGCAAACTTAAGTATGATTCGAGCAACATTTTTCATAAGAGAAGAACGGAAAATCAAAGGAAGCCAAAGACTATAATAAATGGAATGGATGAGCAAACTGAGTTGTCCAAGACTCAGACACCAGCAGGTGTGAAATATCCTAGGGGGAAGAAAACAAAGGGATGCCAATGCATTTACTTCCTTTCATGGAAAGTGCAAATGAGGCAACATTAAGTAAAACACTCCTTGGTGATAAATAGTGGATAGTAAAGCCATAAAAAATATCCACAGAATGATAGATAGTGGTCACCTCTGATGACAGAAGGCAAATGAAGTCAGGGTAGAGCACCACAGGGAGACTATGAAATGCCCAATGTCTGTTCATTACTGTGAGCCTCCAGTCTAAAAAACTTTATATGATGTTTATCTAAATGTAAAACAGAACATTTTATGCATTTTTCTGAATAAGATATAATTTATTATACATATAGGCCAGGCACAGTGGCTCACGCCTGTAATCCCAGCACTTTGCGAGGCCGAGGCGGGCGGATCACCTGAGGTCGGGAGTTTGAGACCAGCCTGACCAACATGGAGAAACCCTGTCTCTACTAAAAATACAAAATTAGCCAGGCATGGTGGCGCATGCCTGTAATCCCAGCTACTCTGGAGGCTTGAGGCAAGAGAATTGCTTGAACCTGGAAGGCAGAGGTTGCAGTGAGCCGAGATCGCACCATTGCACTCCAGCCTGGGCAACAAGAGCAAAACTCTGCCTCAAAAAAAAAAATTATTACACGTATATAAAGAATGATTTAAGCACTAAAATTATAATTTATTTATTTATTATTTATTTATTTATTTGAGACAAAGTCTCTCTGTTGCCCACACTGGAGTGCAGTGGTGCAATCCTAGTTTACTGCAACCTCCGCCTCCCGGGTTCTAGTGATTCCCCTGCTTCCGCCTCCCCAGTAGCTGAGATTACAGACCTGTGCCACCATGCCTGGCTAATTTTTGTATTTTTCGTAGAGACAGGGTTTTGCCATGTTGTCCAGGCTGGTCTCAAACTCCTGACATCAAGTGATCCAGCCGCCTCAGCCTCCCAAAGTGCTGGGATTACAAGAGTGAGCCACTGCACCCGGCTAAAAACTATAATTTAAAAAAATAAAGTCCTTACACTTTGGAGTTGTTCCTGGGACCCATGCGGTCATCACCTTGTGGACAAGGCCAGGATGCCCTTCCAGAGACATGTAATCCAGTCACCTTCATCACTCTAGCCAACAGGCAGCACCCATTCCAGACACGTGAGTAATGCATACTACACCAATCATTTCTATTAATGCATAATCGTTAGGGAAACTCAGAATGCTAGAAAGAAGGAGACATGTCACTCATAATTATACTACCTAAATATAACTACTATAAGCTTTTTTAGTATTTTTATTTCCAATCTTTTTTTTTTTAAGTTTTTTGAGACGGAGTTTCACTCTTGTTGCTCAGGCTGGAGTGCAATGGCATGATCTCAGCTCACTGCAACCTCTGCCTCCCGGGTTCAAGCGATTCTCCTACCTCAGCTTCCCAAGTAGCCGGGATTACAGGTGCCCGCCACCACACCCAGCTAATTTTTTGTATTTTTAGTAGAGACAGGGTTTCACCATGTTGGCCAGGCTGGTCTCGAACTCCTGACCTCAAGTGATCTGCCCGCCTCAGCCTCCCAAAGTGCTGGGATTACAAGCGTGAGCCACCGTGCCTGGCCTATTTCCAATCTTATCTGCCCAGATTTCTCTATATGGTTATAATCAATATATATGGACAGTTTTGCAGCCCGCTTTTTAATTTGTATTAAACAAGTATATTTTCGACCAGGCACAGTGGCTCACACCTATAATTGCAGCATTTTGAGAGGCTGAGGCAGGCGGATCACTTGAGGTCAGGAGTTCGAGACCAGCCTGTCCAACATGGCGAAACGCCGTCTGTACTAAAAATACGAAAACTAGCCAGGTGTTGTGGCAGGTGCCTGTTATCTCAGCTACTCGGGAGGCTGAGGCAGGAGAATCACTTGAATCCAGGAGAAGGAAGTTGCAGTGAGCCGAGATCGTGCCACTGTACTCTAGCCTAGATGACAGATCAAGACTCTTGTCTCTACAAAAAAAAAAAAAAGTATATTTTCGTATATGTAACACTTTAAATATACCATGTTTAATGGCTGGGTAATAGCCCATCTGATCTGGCAAATGAACTATAATTCCTTTGCTGTTGTTGAAAAATTAGGTATATGATGTAATAAACCTTTAAAACCTTTAAAAGTCAGCACCCCTGTCAGAGCAGACCTGGGGACCTGTGAGCCCTGCACCCAGTTAACCACTGAAGGGGTTGGCTCAGGCTACCAGCCCCTTTGGTGAGAACTCTGCCTGGGGCTCCGCTGATGGTTCTGAATCATGGAGGTGAAGAGGACTTCTCTAGCCAGGTGACGTTCTTGTTGAAAGTCACAGTCTACCTCAATCGGCTCTTCCTGCAAACTGTCTTTAAGAGAGATGCCTGCCCCCACTGATCCAGGAGCTAGGGCGTAGCAGCTTCCATGGATAGGGAGGTGGGCCCTCTTGTGACATTTGTGTGGAAGGCAATGTTGACTATGCTTCTGCACTGGCAGGCATCGCCTTCCACAATGAAGGGCGCTGGTTGAATGATCCAGCCACAAGCCCCTCGTGGTGCTGAGCTGGACCTACTACCTCAGAAGAGTGGCTCCCACAGCACCGGCAACAGCACTTGACATAGGGTTGTCCAACTGGAGCTTCACAATAACCAAATCTTTAGCTGTCCTCTTCATCGTCAATCTTCTCTCTGATCTCCAAGCTGGAGGAGCTGCAATGGCACTGGTCCTTGTGATCCTCCTCATCGCCAGAGGTCTCTTCATGTTCACCTTCAAGTCCACACAGCCCAATGTGGAGGGCTTCGCCTTGGTGCTGGGGACCTCGCTCATTGGTGGCATTCGCCGAACCCTCACCCAGACATTCCTGCAGAAGGCTGATCTTGGCTTCCAGGACTCCATCGACAGCATGTTCCACCTGCAGCCGCTCACGTTTCTGGGGCTTTTCCCTCTCTTTGCTGTATGTGAAAGTCGCCATTTGTCCACGTCTGGGGAAATATTTCATTTCCAGGATACAGGGCTGCTCCTGGGGTACTTGGGAGCCTCTTCCTTGGTGGGCGTCTCACCTTTGGTTTGGACTTCTCTGAGTTCCTCCTGGTCTCCAGACCCTCCAGCCTCACTCTCTCCATTGCTGGCATTTGGAAGGAAGTCTGCACTTTGCTGTTGGCAGCTCATCTGCTGGATGATCAGATCAGCCACCTGAACTGACTGGGCTTCCTTCTCTGCCTCTCGGGAATATCCTCAAAACCCCGCACTCCAGAGGTGATGACAGCTCTGAACCCTTGAAGGGGCTGGGCTCCAGTTCAACCTGGAGCCACTGCCCTGAAGCGGCCAGCAGGAGGAAGATGACAATAGGGAGGAGGAGTACTTTATGGCCCAGAGGCAGCAGTGACCAGCCAAGGGGAGCAGCTTGAAAGCAGGCCACTCCCCACTAACACTTGGCAGTAGCACAGGGGACCTGGGTGGCTGGCTCTTCATGGCAGCTGGGAGCAGTGGACCAGGAGTCACCTGGGCGTGACCATGTGGTGTGGCCAGGTCAGGGACTTGTGGCTCCTGCCCCTCTCTTTGGAGCATGGTCAAACAGAGAGGGTGAGCACCAGGCCAGCTTGGGACCTGGCCAGAACTGGGCCCAAGCTGTGCTAGAATCACAGCAGGAGATGGGAGTGGGCTGGTTCTCCTCAACTATTTCCCAGACTCTGACAGCCAAGTCTCATTTCTGAGGCTTAGCAGCTTTCTAAGGGGACTGGGTTTGGACTGCAGAGCAATTGGGAAGGGGATCTGGAGAGACTGGGGCCCTCATCACCTGGGCAGCATCTTTTCTCAGACAGCAAATTTATTTATACTTTGGAAATACATGGTTCACGGTCCAGAGAAAAGGAACAAAAAAATCCCTCATAAGCATAAAGGTTTCTTTAACTTTAGGATTATTCCATATAACATTCTCATGAAGCAGAGCAATTGGATCAAAAGGTGTGAATATCATTGAGGACCAATGCACATTACCAACTCACATGAAGGATTTCATACCAGTTTACACACCCACCAACATTGTCTGAGTGGTCATTTCACCAAAGCCTCAAATGCCCCATGGCTTTCTGTAGTTGTTCATTTTGTTTTGTTTTCTATCTTTTTTAATTTGGGTGAGAAATTAATTCTGGTTTTCATTTTAATTATTTCTTCAATAATTAATAAGGTGGAAGTGTTAGAAAGTCACATTTTCCAGTGCCTATCAGAGCACTAGGCTAGTTGATTTAAGTTGTGTTAAAATAACTTTCTTCATAGCCACAAAATAGCTGCTTCCAAATTTCCATATAGTGTCTAGAAATAGCTATCTGTTTGAATATGTATTTGCACAGCAATTTCAAAATATTGAGAAGATGTCATTTGTCTATAACTAAGAACAAGCCTACCCAGTGAAGATTATTCGGCGGAGACCTAAACTCCCAAGCTACCCGTTGGTATTGCCAGGAAATCCACACCACAGTATTGCTGCAATTTACAGATGAGTACCCTAAGCCTTGGAGGTTTTAAGAAACTTGCCTGGCTGGGCGTGGTGGCTCACGATTGTAATCCCAGCACTTTGGGAGGCAGAGGGGGGAGGATCACTTGAGTCCAAGAGTTCAAGACCAACCTGGGCAACATGACGAAACTCCGTCTGTACAAAAAATACATAAATGAGCCAGGTGTGGTGCATGCACCTGTAGTCCCAGCTACTAAATAGGGAGGCTGAGGCAGGACCGTCCCCTGAGCCTAGGAGGTCAAGGCTGCAGTGAGCCATGATCACACCAATGTACTCCAGCCTGGGCAATAGAATGAGGAAGAAGAAAAAAAGAAAAGGAAACTTTCTCAAGAGTCCTGTAGATATATAAACCTCAGAGAATGTAAATAGACGATCAGGGCAGAGTGGATGGGGGTCCTCAGTTCATAGAACAAAAATCAAATTAAGTAGCAAGAATGACATAACATCGTTACAAGATCTTTCCGGTACATCTCAAATACAATCACTTCTTATATCTCTACTGCTACTACCCCATCCAAAGCACATCCTCTCTGTCTCTGCTGGATTACCACAGTAGTCTGCAAACTAGTTTCCAAGTCCATCCATAATCCTCTACAGCTTACCTTCTACACGTCTCCTAAAGATATTAGCAATCTTCCTTTTTTTGAGACGGAGTCTCGCTCTGGCCTAGGCTGGAGTGCAGTGGCACAATCTCGGCTCACTGCAACCTCTGCCTCCTGGGCCCAAGCAATTCTTCCGCCTCAGCCTTCTGAGCAGCTAGGACTACAGGCTCATGCCACAATGCCTGGCTCATTTTTTTTTTTTTTTTGAATGTTGTGTTTCTAATTACCATTACATTATTGTAAAAATTAAGGAGATTGGTCTTTCCGATGTTCACTCTGACCCTTTACATTTTTTTTTTAGTCCCCAGAGTGTGATATTCCCCTTCCTGTGTCCATGAGTTCTCATTGTTCAATTCCCACCTATGAGTGAGAACATGCGGTGTTTGGTTTTTTGTCCTTGCGATAGTTTACTGAGAATGATGTTTTCCAGTTTCATCCATGTCCCTACAAAGGACACGAACTCATCATTTTTTATGGCTGCATAGTATTCCATGGTGTATATGTGCCACATTTTCTTAATCCAGTCTATCGTTGTTGGACATTTGGGTTGGTTCCAACTCTTTGCTATTGTGAATAGTGCCGCAATAAACATACGTGTGCATGTGTCTTTATAGCAGCACGATTTATAGTCCTTTGGGTATATACCCAGTAATGGGATGGCTGGATCAAATGGTATTTCTAGTTCGAGATCCCTGAGGAATCGCCACACTGACTTCCACAATGGTTGAACTAGTTTACAGTCCCACCAACAGTGTAAAAGTGTTCCTATTTCTCCACATCCTCTCCAGCACCTGTTGTTTCCTGATTTTTTAATGATGGCCATTCTAACTGGTGTGAGATGGTATCTCACTGTGGTTTTGATTTGCATTTCTCTGATGGCCAGTGATGATGAGCATTTCTTCATGTGTTTTTTGGCTGCATAAATGTCTTCTTTTGAGAAGTGTCTGTTCATGTCCTCTGCCCACTTTTTGATGGGGTTGTTTCTTTTTTTCTTGTAAATTTGAGTTCATTGTAGATTCTGGATATTAGCCCTTTGTCAGATGAGTAGGTTGCAAAATTTTTCTCCCATTCTGTAGGTTGCCTGTTCACTCTGATGGTAGTTTCTTTTGCTGTGCAGAAGCTCTTTAGTTTAATGAGATCCCATTTGTCTATTTTGGCTATTGTTGCCATTGCTTTTGGTGTTTTAGACATGAAGTCCTTGCCCACGCCTATGTCCTGAATGGTATTGCCTAGGTTTTCTTGTAGGATTTTAATGGTTTTAGGTCTAACATATAAGTCTTTAATCCATCTTGAATTAATTTTTGTATAAGGTGTAAGGAAGGGATCCAGTTTCAGCTTTCTACATATGGCTAGCCAGTTTTCCCAGCACCATTTATTAAATAGGGAATCCTTTCCCCATTTCTTGTTTTTGTCAGGTTTGTCAAAGATCAGATAGTTGTAGCTATGCGGCATCATTTCTGAGGGCTCTGTTCTGTTCCATTGATCTATGTCTCTGTTGTGGTACCAGTACCATGCTGTTTTGGTTACTGTAGCCTTGTAGTATAGTTTAAAGTCAGGTAGCGTGATGCCTCCAGCTTTGTTCTTTTGGCTTAGGATTGACTTGGTGATGCGGGCTCTTTTTTGGTTCCATATGAACTTTAAAGTAGTTTTTTCCAATTCTGTGAAGAAAGTCATTGGTAGCTTGATGGGGATGGCATTGAATCTATAAATTACCTAGGGCAGTATAGCCATTTTCATGATATTGATTCTTCCAACCCATGAGCATGGAATGTTCTTCCATTTGTTTGTATCCTCTTTTATTTCATTGAGCAGTGTTTTGTAGTTCTCCTTGAAGAGGTCCTTCACATCCCTTGTAAGTTGGATTCCTAGGTATTTTATTCTCTTTGAAGCAATTGTGAATGGGAGTTCACTCATGATTTGGCTCTCTGTTTGTCTGTTATTGGTGTACAAGAATGCTTGTGATTTTTGTACATTAATTTTGTATCCTGAGACTTTGCTGAAGTTGCTAATCAGCTTAAGGAGATTTTGGGCTGAGACAATGGGGTTTTCTAGATATACAATCATGTCATCTGCAAACAGGGACAATTTGACTTCCTCTTTTCCTAATTGAATACCCTTTATTTCCTTCTCCTGCCTGATGGCTCTGGCCAGAACTTCCAATACTATGTTGAATAGGAGCGGCGAGAGAGGGCATCCCTGTCTTGTGCCAGTTTTCAGAGGGAATGCTTCCAGTTTTTGCCCATTCAGTATGATATTGGCTGTGGGTTTGTCGTAGATAGCTCTTATTATTTTGAGATACGTCCCATCAATACCTAATTTCTTGAGAGTTTTTAGCATGAAGGGTTGTTGAATTTTGTCAAAGGCCTTTTCTGCATCTATTGAGATAATCATGTGGTTTTTGTCTTTGGTTCGGTTTATATGCTGGATTACATTTATTGATTTGCGTATGTTGAACCAGCCTTGCATCCCAGGGATGAAGCCCACTTGATCATGGTGGATAAGCTTTTTGATGTGCTGCTGGATTCGGTTTGCCAGTATTTTATTGAGGATTTTTGCATCAATGTTCATCAAGGATATTGGTCTGAAATTCTCTTTTTTGGTTATGTCTCTGCCAGGCTTTGGTATCAGGACGATGCTGGCTTCATAAAATGTGTTAGGGAGGATTCCCTCTTTTTCTATCGATTGGAATAGTTTCAGAAGGAATGATACCAGTTCTTCCTTGTACCTCTGGTAGAATTCAGCTGTGAATCCATCAGGTCCTGGACTCTTTTTGGTTGGTAAGCTATTGATTATTGCCACAATTTCAGAACCTGTTATTGGTCTATTCAGAGATTCAACTTCTTCCTGGTTTAGTCTTGGGAGGGTGTATTTGTCGAGGAATTTATCCATTTCTTCTAGATTTTCTAGTTTATTTGCATAGAGGTGTTTGTAGTATTCTCTGATGGTAGATTGTATTTCTGTGGGATCAGTGGTGATATCCCCTTTTTCGTTTTTTATTGCATCTATTTGATTCTTCTCTCTTTTCTTCTTTATTAGTCTTGCTAGCGGTCCATCAATTTTGTTGATCTTTTCAAAAAACCAGCTCCTGGATTCATTAATTTTTTGAAGGGTTTTTTGTGTCTCTATTTCCTTCAGTTCTGCTCTGATTTTAGTTATTTCTAGCCTTCTGCTAGCTTTTGAATGTGTTTGCTCTTGCTTTTCTAGTTCTTTTAATTGTGATGTTAGGGTGTCAATTTTGGATCTTTCCTGCTTTCTCTTGTGGGCATTTAGTGCTATAAATTTCCCTCTACACACTGCTTTGAACGTGTCCCAGAGATTCTGGTATGTTGTGTCTTTGTTCTCGTTGGTTTCAAAGAACATCTTTATTTCTGCTTTCATTTCATTATGTACCCAATAGTCATTCAGGAGCAGGTTGTTCAGTTTCCATGTAGTTGAGCGGTTTTGAGTGAGTTTCTTAATCCTGAGTTCTAGTTTGATTGCACTGTGGTCTGAGAGACAGTTTGTTATAATTTCTGTTCTTTTACATTTGCTGAGGAGAGCTTTACTTCCAACTATGTGGTCAATTTTGGAATAGGTGTGGTGTGGTGCCGAAAAAAATGTATATTCTGTTGACTTGGGGTGGAGAGTTCTGTAGATGTCTATTAGGTCCACTTTATGTAGAGCTGAGTTCAATTCCTGGATATCCTTGTTAACTTTCTGTCTCGTTGATCTGTCTAATGCTGACAGTGGGGTGTTAAAATCTCCCATTATTATTGTGTGGGAGTTTAAGTCCCTTTGTAGGTCACTGAGGACTTGCTTTATGAATCTGGGTGCTCCTGTGTTGGGTGCATATATATTTAGGATAGTTAGCTCTTCTTGTTGAATTGATCCCTTTACCATTATGTAATGGCCTTCTTTGTCTCTTTTGATCTTTGTTGGTTTAAAGTCTATTTTATCAGAGACTAGGATTGCAACCCCTGCCTTTTTTTGTTTTCCAGTTGCTTGATAGATCTTCCTCCATCCTTTTATTTTGAGTCTATGTGTGTCTCTGCACGTGAGATGGGTTTCCTGAATACAGCACACTGATGGGTCCTGACTCCTTATCCAGTTTGCCAGTCTGTGTCTTTTGATTGGAGCATTTAGCCCATTTACATTTAACGTTAATATTGTTATGTGTGAATCTGATCCTGTCATTATGATGTTAGTTGGTTATTTTGCTCGTTAGTTGCTATAGTTTCTTCCTAGCCTCGATGGTCTTTACAATTTGGCATGTTTTTGCAGTGGCTGGTACCGGTTGTTCCTTTCCATGTTTAGTGCTTCCTTCAGGAGCTCTTTTAGGGCAGGCCTGGTGGTGACAAAATCACTCAGCGTTTGCTTGTCTGTAAAGTATTTTATTTCTCCTTCACTTATGAAGCTTAGTTTGGCGGGATAGCAAATTCTGGGTTGAAAATTCTTTTCTTTAAGAATGTTGAATATCGGCCCCCACTCTCTTCTGGCTTGTAGAGTTTCTGCTGAGAGATCAGCTGTTAGTCTGATGGGCTTCCCTTTGTGGGTAACCCGACCTTTCTCTCTGGCTGCCCTTAACATTTTTTCCTTCATTTCAACTTTGGTGAATCTGACAATTATGTGTCTTGGAGTTGCCCTTCTCGAGGAGTATCTTTGTGGCATTCTCTGTATTTCCTGAATCTGAATGCTGGCCTGCCTTGCTAGATTGGGGAAGTTCTCCTGGATAATATCTTGCAGAGTGTTTTCCAACTTGGTTCCATTCTCCCCATCATTTTCAGGTACACCAATCAGACGTAGGTTTGGTCTTTTCACATAGTCCCAAATTTCTTGGAGGCTTTGTTCATTTCTTTTTATTCTTTTTTCTCTAAACTTCCCTTCTCTCTTCATTTCATTCATTTCATCTTCCATCAGCGATACCCTTTCTTCCAGTTGATCGCATCTGCTACTGAGGCTTCTGCAATCTTCACGTAGTTCTTGAAACTTGGCTTTCAGCTCCATCAGCTCCTTTAAGCCCTTCTCTCCATTGGTTATTCTAGTTATCCATTCTTCTAATTTTTTTTTCAAAGTTTTTAACTTCTTTGCTATTGTTTTGAATTTCCTCTCGTAGCTCAGAGTAGTTTGAACGTCTGAAGCCTTCTTCTCTCAACTCATCAAAGTCATCCTCCATCCAGCTTTGTTCTGTTGCTGGTGAGGAACTGCGTTCCTTTGGAGGAGGAGAGGTGCTCTGTTTTTTAGAGTTTCCAGTTTTTTTGCTCTGTTTTTTCCTCATCTTTGTGGTTTTATCTACTTTTTGTCTTTGATGATGGTGATGTACAGATGGGTTTTTGGTGTGGCTGTCCTTTCTGTTTGTTAGTTTTCCTTCTACCAGACAGGACCCTCAGCTGCAGGTCTGTTGGAGTTTACTAGAGGTCCACTCCAGACCCTGTTTGGCTGGGTGTCAGCAGCGGTGGCTGCAGAACAGTGGATTTTCGTGAGACCACAAATTCAGCTGTCTGATAGTTCCTCTGAAAGTTTTGTCTCAGAGGAGTACCCGGTTGAATGAGGTGTCAGTCTGTCCCTACTGGGGGGGTGCCTCCCAGTTAGGCTGCTCAGGGGTGAGGGACCCACTTTAGGAGGCAGTCTGTCCGTTCTCAGATCTGAAGCTGCGTGCTGGGAGAACCACTACTCTCTTCAAAGCTGTCAGTCAGACAGGGACATTTAAGCCTGTGGAGGTTCTTGCTGAGTTTTTGTTTGTCTGTGCCCTGCCCCCAGAGGTGGAGCCTACAGAGGCAGGCAGGCCTCCTTGAGCTGTGGTGGGCTCCACCCAGTTCGAGCTTCCTGGCTGCTTTGTTTACCTAAGCAAGCCTGGGTAATGGTGGGCGCCCCTCCCCCAGCCTCGCTGCCGCCTTGCAGCTTGATCTCAGACTGCTGTGCTAGCAATCAGCGAGACTCTGTGGGCATAGGACCCTCCGAGCCAGGTGCGGGACACAATCTCCTAGTGTGCCGTTTTCCAGGCCCGTTGGAAAAGTGCAGTATTATGATGGGACTGACCCGATATTCCAGGTGCCGTCTGTTTCCCCTTTCTTTGACTAGGAAAGGGAACTCCCCGACCCCTTGCGCTTCCCGAGTGAGGCAATGCCTCGCCCTGCTTCGGCTCACGCACAGTGCGCTTCACCGACTGTCCTGCACCCACTGTTAGGGACTCCCTAGGGAGATGAAACCGGTACCTCAAGCAGAAATGCAGAAATCCCCCGTGTTCTGTATCGCTGGGGCTGGGAGCTGGAGACCGGAGCTGCTCCTATTCGGCCATCTTGGCTCCACCCCCCACCTGGCTCATTTTTTTTTTGCATTTTTGGTAGAGACGGGGTTTCACCATGTTGGCCAGCCAGGCTCGTCTCGAATTCCTGACTTCAGGTGATCCACTCACCTCGGCCTCCCAAAATACTGAGATTACAGGCGTAAACCACCATGCCGGCTACAATCTTCTCTTTCCTTTTATTCATTTGGCAGTGAAGGGAACTTGCATAGGTGACTCTGGTCATCTTCCTCTGACATCTTGTAGTTCCTCCCCACCCCCAGTGGAAAAAAAGAACCATAAGTACACGAGCCCAAGCTGACGCATTCCCCACCTGTAGGACTTGGGCTTTGCCCATGCCTGGGTAGGAAGAGCAGCCAGACCATCATCTCGGCCACCTGAAACAGTCTCCCTCATTCTCCCTGCTCAATTTCCAGCCTGACAGATGGAGGGGTGTCTTGAGTACCTGCTATGGGACAGACACCATGTCAGATAATAGGTACAAGACAGTGAACAAGATACAAATGATTCTAGAATTTTGGCACTTACTTTCTAGCAAGGAATACTGACAAAAGTAAATAAACAAAGAAAATTCATGCAGTGTGATGAGCACTAGGAAGAAAGTGCAGTATGAAATTAGCCTAGAAAGTAATAGGGAGGGCAGTCAACTGACTTATATTGGGTGGTTGACAAAGGTCTCCCTGGGAAAATGACATTTAAGCTGAGACTCAAAGGAAGAGAAGGAGGAGTGGGGTTGGGGTTGTGGAGAGGCTGAAAGAGAACAGTAAGTTCAAAGACCCTGAGGTGGAATAAAAATGGGCAAGCTCAGTGATCTGAAAGATCAGAATGTTCTTGGTGCACAGTGAGCAAAGGGAAGTTTGATATGAAACGTCCCTGAGATGTAAGCAGGAGTCCAATCACATAAGGCCTTAGAGACTATGATAAGGAGTTTGGACTTCATTCAAGGTACAATGGAAAGGCATAAGAAGAGTTAATGAAGGGAAGAAAATTAATCAACTATCCCTTGATGTTCTATGAGAAATGGATTGGAATGTTCATGAGTGGTGGTGGGAAGACCAGGTGGGAGCCTGTGGCTCTGATCAGGTGAAAGTTAATGGTGGCTGGGACTGGGCTGGTGGCCATGAAGATGGAAAGAATTGGAGGGTTCTCAAGATACATTTTAGAGGTAGAATCAAAAGAAATTGCTAAAAAGGAAAATCCACATTCACCAAATACTAATAGATTCGTTTGTGTCTTTAACAATTAAACAATCACTAAACTCCCCTAGATCAAAATGGCAAGAAAAAAAAAAAAAAGAAATGTAAAGACTATTCTAGAAAGAAATGTTGGCCGGGCGCAGTGGCTCATGCCTGTAATCCCAGCACTTTGGGAGGCTGAGACGGGCAGATCACAAGGTCAGGAGTTCGAGACCAGCATGGCCAACATAGTGAAACCCAGTCTCTAATAAAAATACAAAAAAATTAGCCGGGCATGGTGGTGGGCGCCTGTAATCCCAGCTACTTGGGAGGTTGAGGCAAGGAGAATTGCTTGAACCTGGGAGGTGGAGGTTGCAGTGAGCCGAGATCACGTCACTGCACTCCAGCCCGGGCGACAGTGCAAGATTCTGTCTCAAAAAAAAAAAAAAAGAAAGAAAAAGAAAGAAAAGTTATACTGCCATTTGTGATTTAAATTTTAAGAAATCATTCTGAAGGACTTCGATGAAACAGGCACTTATAATTGGATGGCTGATGACTCACAACATGCATAATCATTAAAAAATAAACTTTTTGGCTGGGCGCGATGGCTCACACCTGTAATCTCAGCACTTGGGAGGCTGAGCCGGGTGGATGGCCTGAGGTCAGGAGTTCGAGACCAGCCTGGCCAACATGGTGAAACCCCGTCTCTACTAAAAAAATACAAAAATTAGCCGGTTGTGGCGGCAGGCGCCTGTAATCCCAGCTACTCAGGAGGCTGAGGCAGGAGAATCGCTTGAACTTGGGAGATGGAGGTTGCCATGAGTGGAGATCGCACCATTGCACTCCAGCTTGGGTGACAAGAGTGAGACTTCGTCTCAAAAAATAAAACAAAATAAATATAAATATAAATAAATAAATAATTTTTTTAATTGAGGATGACTCCAAGGTTTCTGGTTGAATAATGAGTTGGCTGGCATTGCCCTTTACTGAGATAAGGACAACTGGGCAGGGAAATAAGGTAAAGGTTGTGCACAGGGATTAAGAGTTCAACTCTAGACATGTTAAGTTTGAGGTGGGCTTAGTCTTCTTGACTCTGGATAAGGTAAACACACGATGGTTCTTTATAAAAATAGATGTAACAACAACAAATTAAGCACTAATAACAGTGGAGAACAATCTGTAAAAGAACTTCCAAAAGTAAAAGCACCCAAAACTGCTGTGTTTCTCAGAGAATTTATTTGAAACTTGCAAATAATAACACTATGAGATAGGTACAGGATTATTGCTCTCATTGTAGACGAGTAAACAGAGAGTGAAAATTTTAAAAACTCATCCAAAAAATACACGTCTAATAAGGGGAGAAATTTGGATTATATAAATTGTAACAATCTATGGTACATGTAGGAAAAGGTTATTTTTCTAAGACCTTGTGCCCGATGGTACGTTATTGTCTCCCAGTTCCAAACTGGTCCTTGCCAGGCCTGGGACTCTGCAAACATTTCTGCTTTGCCAGCTGCTCTCTGCTAGGCTCTGCCAGTAGGGGGAGCTAGATAGAGACTGTAAGTCGGGAAAAGGGAAAATAGACTTGCTCCTCCCCATCTGCTTTCTACATCTTGACTGCAGCAGTTCCTTGCAGCAGGGGATGGCGCCCTCTCCCCTGAGGTCTGGGTCCCAGTCCCTTCCTCGACGTTTCTAAGTTTTAATAATTCCAGCCTCTTCCTTTATTCACTCAGCCTTCCTTTGCTCACCTTAGAGTTCTCTTTTGAGTCTTTCCCAAGTCAAAATCGTTTATATTAATTTCTGTTTAAGTGACTGATGTGGTTTCTGTCTCCTGACTGACCCATGGCAGATACAGGCCTAAAAAATGAAAATTCCCAGCCAGTGTCACTTATGAATATAGACGCTAAATCCTAAATGTAATTTTAGTAAACTCAGCAGCAAAACAGTTAAGGCTCATGACATGGATCATCCTGGTGAAGCAGGCCTAATTTAATATGTTAAATTAATGAAATTTAACATATTATTATGCAAGACACAATCAAGGAAAGGGGAGACAATTATGACCAAAATCAAAGTCCTGTCCTTCATGGAGCTTCAGCGAAGCCAGATATTTCTTGAATAGTCACACAAACACATGCTCTGTGAGAGCTTTTTATTTATTTATTTATTTAATATATATACGTATATATATTTTTGAGGTAGAGTCTCCCTTTGTCACCCAGGCTCGAGTACAGTGGCACGATTTTGGCTCACTGCAACCTCTGCCTCCCCGGTTCAAGCGATTCTCCTGCCTCAGCCTCCCGAGGAGCTGGGATTACAGACAGCTGCCACCACGCCTGGCTAATTTTTGTATTTTTAGTAGAGACGGGGTTTCGCCATGTTAGCCAGGCTGGTCTTGAACTCCTGACCTCAGGTAATCTGCCCGCCTTAGCCTCCCAAAGTGCTGGGATTACAGGCATGAGCCACCAGGCCCAGCAATTATATATATATATATTTAGACAGCGTCTTGCTCTGTCACCCAGGCTAGAGTGCAGTGATGTGATCATGGCTCTACTGCAGCCTCCAACTCCCGGGCTCAAGTGATCCTCCCACCTCAGCCTCCCAAGCAGCTAGGACTACAGGCACATGCCACCACACCCAGCTAATCCATGAGAGCTTTTCATAGGGTATGTGACATGGTCAGGACAGTCAAAGGTCAGAGAAGGCCTCCCTGAAGAAGTGACACTTGGACAGATATTTGAAGGACACAAAAATAGCTATTCAGGCAAAGAGAGGAGGGAAGAGCATGTGCAAAAGTCATGTACTACGCTGGGCACAGTGGCTCACGCCTGTAATCCCAGCACTTTGGGAGCCCGAGGTGGGCAGATCACTTGAAGTCAGGAGTTTGAGACCAGCCTGGCCAACAGAGTGAAACCTCATGTCTACTAAAGATACAAAAATTAGCCGGGTGTGGTGACATGCACCTGTAGTCCCAGCTACTCAGGAGGCTGAGGCAGGAGGATCACTTGAGTCTGGGAGGCAGAGGTTGCAGTGAGCCGAGATCTCACCACTGCACTCCAGCCTGGGTGATAGATCGAGACTCTGCCTCAAAAAAAAAAAAAAGAAAGAAATCTCCACTGCAGTGTGCTCATCCGGGGTGCTTTTAAATATCTCACACTGCACAGCAGATTAATTATGTCAAAATTTGGGGGGAAGACCCAAGCATCAGCATTTTTTAAAATTCCTCAGATGATTCCAATGTGTAGCCAAGGTTGACAATTGACAGACTATTATTGTATTCAAAGTCCTATTCTAAATTCTAATGGTGTTAAAATAAATAAATAAATAAACAAACAAAGCATGCAATGTGTGCCTCAGCTGGGCGTGGTGGTTCACCACTGTAATCCCAGCACTTTCGGAGGCCGAGGCACGAAGATCACTTGAGCCCAGGAGTTCGAGACCAACCTGGGCAACATAGTGAGACTGCCATCTCTAGTTTTAAAAGTAAATATTCCTTTTGGTAGGAGATAGCTAAAATAAATAAATAAATACATAACATATTTTTAAAAAGAAAAAATGTATGCCTGTATACGGAGTTCCTTCACTTATTAATAAAGTGCTATTTTTACATAAAGTAATTTTTCCTTGAGCATTCTGGTCTTCTCAAACAATTAAAGATAAGCAGGTTGGTCAGACATTTAAACTTATAACTGTTTGAACCTTATTAATTGCCCGCTTCAAAAGAACTAGTGGACTTAAGATGCAAATGAAAACTGCAAGTTCAAAGCTATCAAAAAATTAATGATTGAACCTCTCTGTTGTTGCAGAGAGATGATTATTTGATAACACTTATGGTTATTTCAGAACCAAAGGAGGTGCCTGTTATAAAGATTCTAATCTCCAGTCCCTTCATCTAGAATTTTAAAATTGTAGTCACTTTCTGGAAAAAGTTTTTATTGTGAAATAATTTCAAACTTGCAGTGTAGATAGCTATAAATAGTTTTGATTTATAAGAGAGTAAGTTTATCATGTTCCTTTACCCCCTAAATACTTCCGAGCGTACGTCCCCAAAACAAGAACATTCTCTTACATAATCACAGTTCAATCACAAGAATTTGGAAATTTAATGGTGCTATAGCACTATTATCCAATCTACAGCTCATATTCAAAATTTTTAATTGAATCAATAATGTCCTTTCTAGCACTTTCTCCCAGTCCAGGATCTAATCCACAAGTACACATGGCATATATCATGTCATGGCTCTTCGATCTCCTTTCATCTGAAATGGTTCTCTTAATATGTTGCAGAAAATCCTCCAGTCTGGGTTTGTGTGATGTTTTCTCAAGAGCAGATTTTTTTTTTTTTTTTTTTTTTTGAGACGGAGTCTCGCTCTGTCGCTTAGCTGGAGTGCAGTGGCACCATCTCGGCTCACTGCAGCCTCCACCTCCCAGGTTCAAGCCATTCTCCTGCCTCAGCCTCCTGAGTAACTGGGATTACAGACAGCCGCCACCATACCCGGCTAATGTCTGTATTTTTAGTAGGAACGGGGTTTCGCCATGTTGGCCAGGCTGGCACGTTTTTTTTTTTTTAGGCAGAGTCTCGCCTCTCTCTGTCGCCCAGGCTGGAGTGCAGTGGCACGATAACGGCTAACTACAACCTCTGCCTCCTGGGCTCAAGCGATTCTCATGCCTCAGCCTCTCCAGTAGCTGGGATTACAGGCACCCGCACCCACGCCTGGCTAATTTTTTGTATTTTTAGAAGAGACAGGGTTTCATCATGTTGGTCGGTCTGGTCTGGAACTCCTGACCTAAAGTGATCTGCCCGCCTCGGCCTCCCAAAGTGCTGGGATTACAGGCGTGAGCCACTGCGCCCAAGTTATACATTTTCGGATGGGGATACCACATAAGAGATGATGTGTTCTTCTCGGGGAACCACATCAGAAGGTTCATGACGTCAACTTGCCCGATTGCTGGTGCTGTTTGCTTTGATCACTTGGCTAAGATGCTGTCTAGTGTCTGTCAGGTTATCATGATAATGTTACTAATTTCCCTTTGTGATGTCATCTGTGGGGATCTACCTGCAGGGTCCAGGCTAGGCTGAGGTGAGTGAGGCTTAGGGATGTAAGCAGTACTCCAGGCCCTGTTGGGGAGATCCTAGTCTCCCTTTTTAAAGACACCTTGTCACGTAATCAGTTCACCTACCGTCTCTTATCAGGTTCAGGAGGAAGTCTTGCAAAAATAAAATTATGCTATCAAAATTTTAACAGGAAATTTAAATCAAATCAAGACATCAAATTTGGCATAAATGAGATGAAAAGAGAAAGCAGGAAGAGTAATCTAGGCAGGTGGGGCAAATAACAAAAGCAAAGCAAGCAGGACAGGGCAGGGTCTGCTGGGCAAACTCGGAGCAGAGAGTAGTGGTTGGGATGACTGTGAAGGCCTCCTAACTGGGGCCCCTAAGTCCATCCTTGTCCCCTTACAGTCTGTCTCAGCATAGAAAGCCAAGTGATCCTTTCAAACTCTAAGTTGCACTTGGAAGGAAAGGCTAATGGCTCACAGGGCCCTGCCTGAGCCACCCACACCCAGCTTGCTGACCTCTTCGCCCACTGATTGCCATAGCTCAGTGACCTTGCAGTACAGAGCTGCTCTGCTCCAGTCCTGCAAGAACAGAACAAGCCCACCTACCTCGCCTCGCCTCCCCTGCCTCGGGAACTTTGCGCTATATCCCTGGGCCTGGGACATTGTGTCCCCAGATAGCCATGTGGCTCCCTCCCTCTCCTCCTTCAGATTTCTGCTCAACCTTCTCAGCAAGACCTTCTCTGACCAACCCCCGCAAAATCCTCCCTGCTACCTCCCTACCTCCCTTCTTTGCTTTACTTTTCTCCAGGGCACTTATAAGCAGCCAACAGGCAAAATGGGGTTCTTTGCTTCGTCTTCGACATCCCACTAGAATGCAAACTCCATGAGGCGAGGAAGTTTTGTGTCTTGCTCACTTCTGGATTCCCAAAGCCTAGAACATGCCTGGTGCATAAGAGCTCAATAAATGTGTGTGTCTTTGTGTGTGTGTGTGTGTGTGTGTGTGTGTGTGAGAGAGAGAGAGAGAGAGAGACTGAGACAGAGAGAGCTAGAGAGAGAAAACGAAGGGAAGGGAGATCAGATAAGGTTGAGAGGTAGGTTGGAACTAGATTTTATTGGTTGTCTGACACAATGGATTTACCATGAAGATAATGAAGCTTAAGGAAAGGTCCTAGCAATGTGCACATGGCCATGTGTTTAAATTTGCAAAAGTAAACTAGGTTCGGTAGCTCATGCCTGTAATCCCAGCACTATGGGAGGCCAAGGCTGGAGGCTCACTTGAGCCTAAGTGTTCGAAACCAGCCTGAGCAACATAGTGAAACTCCATCTCTATAAAAAATACAAAAATTAGCTGGGCATGGTGGCACGCACCTGTAGTCCCACCTACTTGGGAGGCTGAAGCGGGAGCATCGCTTGAGCTCAGGAGATTGAGGCTGCAGTGAGGCGAGATTGCACTACTGCATTCCAGCCTGGGTGACAGAGTGAGACCCTGTCTCTAAAATAAAATAAAATAAAATAAAATAAATTTGCAAAAGCAAAATGCTTAAGCTGCAATCAGTTAGAAACACTGTCTCCATTCCAACTTACCCGCCATCTCAATATATGCACAGAACATAGTGCTAAACTGGAGCTTTTTCCCAGAGTTCTCAGCTCTATGTGGTTCCAGGTTAGCACTGGCCACTAGAGACATTCTGCAGGCGATGTGGAGGGTAGATGTACACCAGCGGGCATATTTTTGAAGCTCTGAAGGTTAGTCTGGGGGTGTGGGGGTAGGCACTGTGGCAGCTTGCAGGCAGTGTCACTGATCTGATCCCTCACTTAGGCGACACTGGAAAGCTCCTTCAGCGACTCCAAAGCCTGGGTCAAATGCATGTGTAGTCGCATGGCAAAGAGTACCAGCTTCTCGTGCAGGCCACACATGACACCATGACAAGAGGCGGTGAGAGGTTGGACACGTGTTCCACTTTGTCCCTAAGCATTCCAATTGTTATCCACATGCAGCTCTCCTTCCTAAATGCTGGTCTGGCTGACCTACAGCAACTTCAGCCTCAACAATAAACATGGAGGTGACAGCTTACACATACTCTTCCCCCAGACCCCACAGTGGCATAGGATCGAATCCCTATAATAAATCCGTTATTCTAGATCTCTCATGGCAGTTCTGCTTGTCGGATCGACCCCTGACTAATACACTTTCCACTATGCTCAGTGACATTAGAGTGGCTACAGGCATTTTGGGGATCTAGCTAGGGGAAGTTGAGTTGGAGATATATTTGGCTAGGGTTTAGAGAAACATACATGTTTGACGGTCATTTCCACGAATGATTAAGTCATTGATTAGCCATCCAAATAAAGAATAGCTCTCAGGAATACTCCTACACCCCACCGCCAGAGGACATATCACAATATGATCATGTCTCAGGGCACCTGGCACCAGATGTGGGTAGTAGACAAAAAATGAGGCTTATGGTCAGGTGCAGTGGCTCATGCCTGTAATCCCAGCACTTTGGGAGGCCAAGGTGGGCAGATCACCTGAGGTCAGGAGTTTGAAACCAGCCTGGCCAACATGGTGAAACCCCGTCTCTACTAAAACTACAAAACTTAGCCAGGCTTGGTGGTGTGTGCCTGTAATCCCAGTTATTCAAGAGGCTGAGGCAGGAGAATTGCTTGAACCTGGGAGGCAGAGGTTGCAGTGAGCTGAGATCGCGCCACTGCACTCCAGTCTGAGCCACAGAGTGAGAATCTGTCTCAAAAAAAAAAAAAAAAAAAAAGGCTTAAAATGCACAAAGCCAGAAGCAAGTCTGGGGAATGTTCTTCCAAGCATATTATGTGATTTTTCCAGATTTTGTGATGTTTCTGGTATCTGTCAGCACATTTGTAATGTGCCGTGATTTCTCATTCCAAATAATTATTCACTTTTGTATCTAATGTTGTACTATGAAGTTCGTATTATTGTTCTTAAAGAGGGCCCCCAAACTGCATAAGCTTCAGCACCCATGAGATCATCTTCTGCTCTTAAATATCAAGCTGGAGAAACTGGAATCCACTCTGGAGCCAATCAGAAACCATCACAGGATTCTGGCAGAAGAATGGAATAATCAGGTCTGTACCAAGCAGTGATGTGTTGAAGAAGGGTCATACTGGCTCATGAGAGCTCATTGTGAAGTTTTCAGGAATTTTATGAGGTGACTGACGTCAGATCGGTAGCTTGAAATCAGCCACTGCAGGAGTATTTATACCATAGAAATTGGCAAGTGCTGCAAATCAGGCTTTCCCCCAACACCAGAGAGCCAGTTATTAAACATATACCAACACATCACTGGTATAATACCAGGTGATTCCCTTGGTCACAAATCTTCGTGAGAAAATATCCCTGGAATGAATTGACTCTCAAGTGTAGCTGATAGAGATGGGGGTTAGGGAGGGAAGAAAGGGTAGAAAGCATCACAGAGGAGAAGTTGCTTAAAAGCTTTGAGTACCTGAAGGAGAGAAATAAAGAAAAAGGATGGGAAACTCAAGAGAAACAAAATTGTACCCATCCCCCAACTTTGTCTAAGATGAGTCCTGCTGATCTTCCATTCTACATGGGAGTGTACTGCAGTGAAGTTTTTTTTTTTTTTTTTTTTTTTTTTTTGAAAAAGTTTTTTTTTCTTCCCCCCTGGGGGGAGCAGTGGCGTGATCTTTTTTTTTTTTTTTGAGACGGAGTCTTGCTCTGTCGCCCAGGCTGGAGTGCAGTGGCACCATCTCGGCTCACTGCAAGCTCCGCCTCCCGGGTTCACGCCATTCTCCTGCCTCAGCCTCTCCGAGTAGCTGGGACTACAGGCGCCCGCCACCACACCCGGCTATTTTTTTGGTATTTTTAGTAGAGACGGGGTTTCACCGTGGTCTTGATCTCCTGACCTCGTGATCCGCCCGCCTCGGCCTCCCAAAGTGCTGGGATTACAAGCGTGAGGAGCAGTGGCGTGATCTTGGCTCACTACAACCTCTGCTTCACAAGTTCAGGCGATTCTCCTGTCTCAGCCTCCCGAATAGCTGGGATCACAGGTGCATGCCACCACACCTGGCAAATCTCTGTATTTTTAGTAGAGATGGGGTTTCTCCATGTTGGCCCGCCTGGTCTGGAACTCCTGGCCTCAAATTATCTGCCCACCTTGGCCTCCCAAAGTGCTGGGATTACAGGTGTGAGCCACCACACCCAGCCTACAGTGGAGATTTTTGAGTTTGTGTGTTGCGTGGTTACTTGGGGAAGCTCTGATTATAACATATGTAATTTAATATTCTAAATTGGATTTAGAATCACAATAAAAGGTCATTGTCTTTGTTTCTGGGGAACTTTGAAGATATATTAAAATAAATATGAAGATACATATTTTCAATGACGTTATTAAATTACGCAGATCATATTTCGTCTAGTTTAAGGTGCCATGATTACAAGATACACCATTATTTTATATATAAAACTAAGAAAAAAATGTTGCCAACTATACTATGATGTATTTCAGATGAAACGTTAATTCAGAGATGTTAAAATGTGGGGGAAAAAGAGAATGAGTCTCATAATCAGTGAAATCTGAAATAACCTTCGGATCTCTCCTGGGCTAAAAACCTTGTTTGAGAAACGAGGAAATTATAGATCCAGAAGAGCAAACCATCTACTTAAGGGGATAGGCCTAGTTAGTGAAAGAGTTGGAAATGAAATGCAATTATCTCCCTGCCTTGATCAGAGCTCACAGTGATTAGAGAATTTCATACATCAGAGACAGCAATAAGGGGCTAGTGTGGAAGTACTTTTTACCTCTGAGAATACAATGTGCTAAAATGTACGGATTGTCCTCTGATAAATCAAAAAATGCTATATAGGACAAAATGACAGCATCTGCTAAAAATCTTCCCATATCTAGCATTGGGTCTCACTCTGCCTTCCAGGCTGGAGTGCAGCGGCGTGATCTCAGCTCACTGCAACCTCCACCTCCCGGGTTCAAGTGATTCTCCTGCCTCAGCCTCCCCAGAAGCTGGGATTACAGGCACCCGCCACCATACCATGCCCGGCTGATTTCTGGGTTGGTTTTTTTTTTTTTTTTTTTAGTAGAGACAGGGTTTCACCATGTTGGCCAGGCTGATCTTGAACTCCTGACCTCAGGTGATCCACCCACCTCGGCCTCCCAGAGTGCTGGGATTACAGGCATGAGCCACCGTACCCAGCCTAGCATTGGTTTCTATTACAGATTTCCAGTGTCTGTAATAGTGCCTTGCTGAAATATTTATTGGCATATTGTAGGTTCTCAATGAATGTTAGATGCATTTATCTAGCTCAGTGACTTTCTTGATGACTTTGAACCGGTTACTTCATCTCTCTAGGTCTGCTGCATCTTCATCAAATGAGCATACTAATATCCTTCACTGAGAGGCATAGCAAAGGTTAAATGAGATGGGAATATAAGTCTGCCTGGCACAGATGCTGGCCAATGGTGGGAACATCAGTGTTAGTTTTCTTTACCCTTAAGGTATTGTTGTTAGATTCAAAGTCGTTTAAATGCCAACTTCGTAAAGCCATTCAGAAAAATCAATATTCCTATACAGTCTAATGCTCTTCTCCAATATAGTAGCCAGTAGCCATGTGTGGCTATTTAAATTTTTAATTAGCCAGGTGCGGTGGCTCACGCTTGTAATCCCAGTGCTTTGGGAGGCCGAGATGGTTGTGCGAGATCAGCCTGAGAAACATACAGAGACCCTGTCTCTATAAAAAAATTTAAAATTAGCCATGCACAGCGGCTCAGGCCTGTAGTCCCAGCTACTTGGGAGGCTGAGGTGGGATAATTACTTGAGCCCAGGAGGTTGAGGTTGTAGTGAGCCGTACTTTCGCCACTGCACTCCAGCCTGGGTGACAGAGCAAGACCCTGTCTCAAAAAATAAAATAAAGTAAAAATAAAAATAAATGTATAGTTAAATGAACCAAAATTAAAATTTCATTTATTCACTCATTTTAGCCACATATCCGCTTGTGGCTAGTGGCTGACGTGCTAGACAACACAGATATTGGACATTTCCATCATTGCAGAAAGTTCCATTGGATAGTGCTGCTCTACTTTCATGACAGGACCACAATGCCCGTTTTTTTCCTCAACCCAAGCAAGGAGGTCCCAAAACATGTTATACCAAACGTCACTTGATTTGTGCGCCCTCCCGTGGCTAGAGGTGGAAACTAGTCTGCGTTTAGCTGATAAAGCAGCACATTTATAAAAGGGATAGCTTAGAAATCTTCAGTAATCTGACTACTAGAAAGAAAAGTGACATAAAACAGAATATGCATTTTGAATGCTCTAGAGACTACTAAGGAAAATCTGTTTGAGAAGGTTTGATCACGTAATCCTGTTATTCCTGTATCTCGGTATTTCCTGGACTACCTACCCTTGTGGGATAAAGACATTCTCTGTTTAAACAAAGGTTGGTACTATATGGCTGTTTAAAAGTGCGGAGAGACGGGCAGGATTATTCGATGAATGATCCCAGGCGCTCTCTCAGTGGCACCTGGCAACAAACAAGCTGGAAACTGTGGCTCCCCCTGTGGGGACTGGGAGGACTAGACTGAGACTCCACTTCCCACTGGATGAAGGAGACTCCTGTTTCTGGGTGCCGGGCACCTGGCCCTTCCGGGCACTCCCCCACACAGCTGGCACCAGAGCTTAGCCTGCATGGAGCCCGAGCCCAAGAGTTTATGCCCGACCTACCACCCATGCAAGGCTGTTCTCACGCGTGCGCATTAGAAATGAAGAACCGTGGAGGCGGGGTGGGGCTTCCCGCGAAGCAGTCCCCGCCTGAGTTCTGCGGGTCCCCAAGCACCCTCGCCACAGGATGCAGAAAACATGAGGGACCTGGGCGGCCGCTGACTCTTCTGCCTGGGATTTCAGCCTCACCAGTAACACCGCTGGTGCTGGGGAGGGGCGGGGCGGAGGGAGAGCTAAACCTCTTTGTACAGATTTTTTTCTGAAGACAATAGATTAATATTTCCACACACACACAAAATCAGTAAACACAGAGAAATACAAAGAAAATAAAGATCACTCAAAATCCTGTCACCCAGATAAAATCACTAATACAGCTAAATATACGGTTATACTACACATAATGGCATTTCCCCCTACGCTGGTTTACTTAGCTTTAAGAGATATTCAGTGAGCAATGCACGTGGCCAAACAGCAGCTGCCTCCTGAGGTCTGGCACAGCTTCCGGGTCCCTCCCCCACGCAGGACATGCACAGTACAAGAATTGGGTTGAACCTGGTGCAGTTCTTCAACTCAGAACAGCTACCCCTTCAAATGGGCACCTACGTGTGTACACTGTGTTCGGTGCATTGTCCCTGTCTGGGAGCAAGTGCCAAGTCACATCCCTTCTCGTGCAGCTGCAACTCATCAATCAAGAGTTTCACAAAGAATGTTTTTGGAAACCAGGTACACACTGACCCGCTAACGGTCCACATTTATCTGAGCCCACTACATTCTGGGGCACAGAGACACATCGTGTTGGCTCTTCTTTTTTAAAAAATTAGCTTTATTGAGATGTAATCACATACTATACAATTCACCCAATTAAAGCATACAAGTGACTAGCTTTTAGTACATTCACAGTCTAATTACAGAACATTTTCATACCTCCTAAAAGAAAGCAGACAAATTAGCAATCACTCCTCATTTTCCCTCAAACCTTCCAACGTTAGGTAATCACTAATCTATTTTGTGTATTGATGGGTTTGTCTATTCTGGCCATTTCATATAAATGGAACCATACGGCCGGGCGAGGTGGCTCACTCCTGTAATCCAGTACTTTGGGAGGCCGAGGTGGGCGGATCACCTGAGGTCAGGAGTTCAAGACCATCCTGACCAACATGGTGAAACTCTACTGAAAATACAAAAAAAAAAAAAAAAATTAGCTGTGCGTGGTGGCACACATCTGTAAAACCAGCTACATGGGAGGCTGAGGCAGGAGTATTGCTTAAACCCAGGAGGCGGAGGTTGCAGTGAGCCAAGATCACACCACTGCACTCCAGCCTGGGCGACAGAGCGAGACTCCGTCAAATAAATAAATAAATAAACAAACAAACAAACCATACAATTTTTTTGTGTGTGTCTGGCTTCTTTCATTTAGTATGATGTTTTCAAGGTCTATCCGTGTTGTAGCATGTATCAGGACTTCATTTCTTTTTATTGCCAAGTAATATTTCTTTGTGTAGACACGATGCATTTACCCATTTGTCAGTTGGTGGAATCCCATTAATATATATGTGTATCCTTACCCCAGTACCACACTGTGTTGATCACTGTAGCGTGTAGTAAGTCTTGATCTAGGGAAGTGTGAGTCCTCCAGCTTTGTTCAAGATTGTTTTGGCCTTTCCAGATCCCTTGATTTTCATATGAATTTGAGGATCAGCTTATCAATTTCTGCAAAGAATTTAACTGAGTTAGGGATTGCGTTAAATCTGTAGATCACTTATACTGTTTTATAACCTTCTTGCTTTTCAGTTAAATATATTGTGGACATCTTTCCATTTCAGTAATTACAGAGTTCATCTTCTTTCTTATGTAATAATTCAACAAATATTTATTAAACAATTACAAGACACAAGGTGGTCTGGTTTCCCAGGTAGAAAGCTTCTTTTTTTCTGGGCGTACATGTACCAAAAAGATTACTTACAGCTTTGCAAAATGAGGTAAATATAGATATAGCCTTTTAGCTAGACTAGGGTTTCTTGGTCTCAGCATTATTGATATTTGGGGATTATTCTTTGTCATGGGGGGCTGTCTTGTACATTGGAAGATGTTTAGCAGCATTCCTGGCCTCTACCCACTAGATGCCAGAAGCATCCCCCTCTCCAAGTTACGACAACCAAAAATGTGTCCAGACATTGGCAAATGTCCCCTGGGAGGCAAAATTACCCCTGGTTGAGAACCACTGAGCTAGACCTTACATAATCATTTATGATGATTCCATAGTACATCCCATGAATAATCTACAATTTATGCAACTAATACCCTATAATTCCACGTTCCTGTTACGCCCAATTTTTTACTATTTTTTTATAAAACATTACTTTTAGAAAGTACAACATCAGCTCGTTGGGGTAAATAACTATGTCATATTAGATTTTTTTTACTATAAAAGTTCTACGTGAAAATTACTTTTTCAAACAATTTTGAAGCTAAAATTAAAAGGATTTATCTCTCAATCCTACTCCCCAGAAATAGTGTATGGTATGTTAGTTTTAAATTTTTACATTTATTCAGAAGTGAAATGGTAAAAACCTTCTTTTAGTGCATTTTTATCATTACATGTGATAATTTTGTCTATTCACTGCACATTTAATCTGGAGCTCTCCAAGCCACATTTTTCGAGCTGCTGGTCTTGGCCCATTCGTGGAATCAAATTAGAGGGTCATGAGCAGCACTTTTTAAAATGAAATAGAACAAAACAGATCATATCAGAGTATATTATACATAACAAAAATAAGTACTATTTTTTGAAAAAAATGTTTCAGTATCAGACAGATAGATGAGATAGACATACAGATGAAAAATGTATGCGTAACTATAGGTTACAGCCAAGAAAAATGTAAAAGCCACTGCTGTAAGCAATCTAAATATACATATTTAACATTCCTTTCTATAATGGTAGTAAAGTGGTGGATAGGGCAAGTCTCTTCTTTCTTGACTAGAAAAGAATAATTAATATAACATAAGCAAAAATACTTAGTGTTAACAGCTACCCCCAGAAAAACAACACCTATTTAATGTAAATTTAAGGTCCATCAACTCAAATTACCCTGACTCCTTAGGAATTAAATGATAACATATGGGCTGGTGCAATGGCTCACGCCTGTAATCCCAGCACTTTGGGAGGCTGAGGCGGGCGGATCACGAGGTCAGGAGATCGAGACCATCCTGGCTAACACAGTGAAACCCTGTCTCTACTAACAATACAAAAAAATTTGAGCAAGGTGTGGTGGCATGCACCTGTAGTCTCAGCTACTCAGGAGGCTGAGGCAGGAGAATCGCTTGAACCCGGGAGGCGGAGGTTGCAGTGAGCTGAGATAGTGCCACTGCACTCCAGCCTGGGCTACAGAGTGAGACTCAGTCTCACAAAAAAATAAAATAAAATAAAATAAACGATTCAATAGGAATCATCCACAGTGCATTTATACATTTACAACTTAAATAACATTATGATATACATTATGATGATTGCTGATTTTTTTAAATCTAGTTCTCTAATACCTCATTCTTCACTCAGTTTGACTCACTAAACATGACCAAACACTTATGACTGCCAGTAGGGAGAATGGGACATGGTGGCTTATATAAATGTTGTACCTCCCTTCAGCAAGAAGTTAGAATGGCAGAGTTCATATGGCCATGATGCTCTTGAATGTCTTTTAATTTAATGCCAGGATGAAACAATAAAGTCCATGTGACCAATTTACACTACTATATAAATCTTTATGTTCATTTAAGACTAAATTACTGTGATATTTGGCTACACGGCATGGTTAACAAAGGATTTCACTAAAATCATAGGATAATTAAGATTTCCTGGCCGGGTGCAGTGGCTCACTCCTGTGATCCCCACATGGGAGGATCCCAGGTGGGAGGATGGCTTAAACCCAGGAGTTTGAGACCAGCCTGGAATATAGAGAGACCATGTCTCTACAGAACATGCAAAAATTAGCCAGGCGTGGTGGCATTTACCTAGAGTCCAGGGAGGATTGCTTGTGTCCCAGAGGTCAAGTCTACAACGAGCTGTGGTCACATCATTGCATTCCAGCCTGGGTGACAGAGCGAGACTTTATATAAAAAAAAAAAAGAAAAGAAAAGAAAAGAAAAAAAAGAAAGGATTTCCCCCCAAAATTTGAATATTTACTCTAACTTGAAATGATCATATTTTCAAGGTCGCTGAAGCTAAATTATAGATGAATACACAAAATGACCTTCAAACTAAGAAACAGAAAACATTTGCTAGACCTGAGAAACACGTTTTCCTCCAAAGTTTTATTTAAAAGATCACCAAAAAGACTTGATAAAGAAAACTTTTGAATCCTCTGTGTGAGCCTATTCTTTGCCGGAACACCCACAGCCAAGTGATGCCAGCTTGGCTGATCTATCAATGCAATCATTGAAAGCCACATGGCAGAGAGAGGGAAAAATAATAAAGTGAACTCTTTTGGAAATGTAAGGGGATAAAAAAACAATTTATCTCTACTTATAAATACAGGATTTCATTCTGAGATCTAGTCCAACTCCTCACTTCAGAGATGAGGAAAATGAGTCTTAGAGAAGATAAGGCTTTTTAAATTAATAGACTATTTTTGTGAGCAGTTTAAGTTTACATGAGCTGAAAGCACAGTTCCCATCAATACAGTTTCCCATGTTAATTCACCCATGTTAATCTCTGTTACTTTAATTTCACACATGTTAATCTTGCATTAATATGGCACATTTGTTATCATTGATCTGCCAATATAGATGCATTATTATTAACCAAAGTCCATAGTTTACATTAGGGTTCAGTCTTTGTGTTGTACATTATACGGCTTTTGACAAAGATATAATGACATGTATCCACCATTACAGAACCATACAGAATAGTTTTACTGTCCTAAAAATCTCATCTATTCATCCCTCCCTCCCCGCTCCTGAATCTCTGACAAGCACTGATCTTTTTACTGTTCCATAGATTTTAGCCATTTTAATATATGTGTAATGGTATCTTCTTGTTTTAATTTGCATTTTTGTAACGGCATATGATGTGGAGCATCTTTTCATATGCTTATTTGCCATCTGTAGATCTTCTTTGGTGAGGTGTCAGTTCAGATCTTTTGCGTTTTTAAATTGAGCTGTTTGTTTTCTTAAGGTTGTGTTTAAGAATCGCTTATATGTTTTGGATACCAGTCATTATCAGATAAATGTTTTGCAAATATTTTCTCTATGGCTTATCTTTTTGTTCTCTTAACAATGTCTTTTGCAGAGCAGTTTTAAGTTTTCATAGAGCTCAATTTATCAATTTTTCTTTTTGGTAGATCATACTTTGGGTGTTGTGTCTAAGCAGTGATCACCAATCCCAAAGTCATCTAGATTTTCTCTTATATTATCTTTCAGGAGTTTTGTAGTTTTTCATTTTACATTTAGGTCCGTGATCCATTTTGAGTTAATTTTTGTGAAAGGTGTAAGGCCTATGTCTGGCTTCAATTTTTTTTTTTTTTTCATGTGGATGTCCAGTTATTCCAGCACCATTCGTTAAAAGGATTATCCTTTGTCCATTAATTGCCTTTGCTCCTTTGTCAAAGAGAGGTAAGACTTTTTAGCAACACCTCGAGGTGTTATTTTCATATCAGTTCTTTTTGCTGATAAACTGACTACAGCTCAGTGTTTAAGGGAATTGTCTCTGGAGTCAGACGATCTGTTTTTTTATCTAAACATTTTCAGTTGCAATCTGTGAGATCATGGGCAAGTTACTTAACCTCTCTTGGCCTCAGTATACTCAACTGTACAATGGGTTTGATGATAATAACATGATTAATAATAATTGTAAGGTTATCAGGAGACAGATTAGATAATATAGGTAAAATATCTGGCACATAGTAAGCCCCCAAAAAGTGCTGAGTAAGGGCTGCTACTATTGGAGTATTCCAAATTTAACTTGCTTTCTGCCTTGGGGCTCACTATTGAAATATACCAGACAAAAATATATACACATCTTTCTTCATTCTCTAAACATCCTTCTAATTTTTATAAAATTATGTACCATTTAAGTAGGTTTTTTTTTCAAAATCACGTTCTCTGCAAACTCATCTGTGGTGGCAGCAGCCAGATCCGTGGTTGCTCAGTGGTCATTGACGGAGGAAGGGGCACAAGGAAACTTCTGGATGTGATTGAAATGTTCTGTTTTTTTTTTTTTTTTAATTGTAGTTGTGGTTTCATGGGTGTTTACATCTGTCAAAACCCGTTGAATTGTATACTTTATATGGGTGCAGTGTATTGTACATACATTATACCTCCATAAAGCTAAAATACACACAAGCAGGAAATGCAAATACTATCTGGATATTGACATCAAGGAATTATTGTTAGTTTTTTACATATGAGAATGTATTGTAGTTATTTTGAATTTTTTGAAAAGTCCTTATCTTTTAGAGATGCATAGAGAAATACTTGCAGATGAAACAGTGTGATATGTAATATTTGCATCAGAATAATAAGAGATGGGAAGAGTGGATTGGGGAGAGAGATGAAACACATTCGACTATGAGCTGATAACTATTGCAGCTGGATGGTATGTACATAGATAGTTCATTCCATTATTCTGTTTTCTTTTGTGTGTTTAAAATTGTCTATAATTTTAAAGCTTTTTAAAGAACCACTCCACACATACAGGAACTGTTGCCTTTATTTCAGTTGATAAATGGAACAGTACTGAAAGCATCATTAAGGTTTTTTTAATTTTTTTCTGCACACCATTTATTTTTTATTTTTTTATTACACTTTAAGTTCTAGGGTACATGTGCACAACGTGTAGGTTTGTTACATATGCATACATGTGCCATGTTGGTTTGCTGCACCCATCAATTCGTCATTTATATTAGGTATTTCTCCTAACACTATCCCTCCCCCAGCCCACCACCCCCCAACAGGCCCTGGTTTATGATGGTCCCCTCCCTGTGTCCATGTGTTCTCATTGTTCAATTCCCACCTATGAGTGAGAACATGCGGTCTCCACACCATTCATAATTTTTAATTACAATTTTTGAGATAATTGTAGATTCACACACAGTTGTAAGAAATAATATAGAGAGATCCCCTGTACACTTTGCCCAGTTTCCCACAAAGGTAACATCTTGCAAAAGAATAGTATAAGATCTCAACCAGGATAGTCAATCCACTCATCTGATATAGATTCTCCCAGTTTTACTTGTCCTTGTATGTGTGTGTGTGTGTAAAGTACTATATAATTTTATCACCCAAAATTGTAGGTTCGTGTATGTACCACCAAAGTCAAGATACTGAACAGTTCCAACACTACACAAGCGCAAGGATTCTTCATTTTGCCCTTTTATAACCATACTTACCTTCCTATACACCACCCCCCATCCCTATCCCCTGGTAAAACTAATCTGTCCTGATTTTTATTTCAAAAATGTAATATGAATGGAATTATATAGTATGTAACCTTTTGAGATTGGCTTTTTTCACTCAGCCTAATTCCCTGGAGCTTCATCCAAGTTATTGTTTGTATCAATAGTTTCTTCCTTTTTATTGGTACATTGATGATATGTATGTACCACGGTTTGTTTAACCATTCACTAGTTGAAGGACATCTGGGCTGATTTCAGTTTTTAGCTATTACAAATAAAGCTGCTGTGAACATTCACAGATGCATTTTCATCTAACATTTTGTATTCTACTAGTACAATAATTTTCCCCTCTATCGATTAATCTCAGATGAGCAGTAAGTTTGCAAACTTTCTGAAAAAAATCTGTTGGCTTAATAGATCTGTACATTTGAAGCATGTATAATTTCCCTTTAGAGATTGTGAAGTATTTTTTTAACAATATAATTAATGTCTCTGATTTTTCTTCTAACCTATTTTGAAAAGCAATTCTCAATAGGAATTTGTAAGTGACCTTACAATTACAGACCTTTTGATGGCTATAATAGCTTTACATCAGTGCCAGTTTCCTCTTTGTAATAATCAAACTAAACAATCTTGCTGTACCTCCTGTACCTCATAAATATGTATTGGAAGGCAAATTTTCCGACTGATATATCCATATGCCGTCATTGAGGGCCAGAGAACATGTTACAGATTTGAAATTAGTGCCCTTAGGTCTTTCAGTATAGTACAATAATGAAGTAATTTACATTCAGCCACAGTTATATTGCAAATTTCCAATTTACTAGGGAATTCTATTTTCAAAAACCATTACTGATCCTCTTAAAAGTGAAGCATGGTTTTGTTGTGGTTATTTGCCTGCCTTCTCTTAGTGCTAAGCTAACCCCCTTTCACTTTGTTTGTGATGCTAGGGCTGGCACTGCAAACTGCTTTTCCCAAACTCCCTTGCTGGTTGCCTTCCTGTTAGGTTCTGTCAATGGAAGGTTCTGATGGGAGATTGGAAGGGGTGAGAAGGGTCTTCTTGCTGCCAACTCCTATGAACAGCCACCCAACACACATGGCTCTGGCCTCCACTTTCTTTTAGCCTTCCCAGCATCACCATACCACACAGCTGCCAGCACCAATCAGCCACACCTTCCTTGGTGATCTGAGTCTCAGCCGAGTACTACTCTTCTCAGTTGTCGGAGCAATGACTGTGGGGAGTGCCAGCCAGCAGGTGAGGTAGCTGGTATGTACCCAATTCTCTGTATTGAATCAGCTCTATGTGAAATACTTAGCATAGCTTTTGCTTTCCAGAGTGTTGTATCTTTCTTATACAATTGCAAGCACAATTTTGCGAATTTTTTAGTATTGTGTCTGTGTCCTCCCCAGCTACAAATGTCATGTTCCTCATTCAGGATAATCTGTGGTTAAATTCAGGACTTGGAGAGAGAAGGAGGTAGGTTTACGCAAATATCAGATTTCTTTGATGGTAGGCAACAAATGGACACAGGCTAACTTAAGGAAAAAGGAAATCTATAAAAGCTACGTAGGAGCTTTGCACAGTGGCAGTATCGTAGCCAATGAGGTTTATCCGAGGCGCGATTATTGCTAATTGAAAAGCTACGTAAGCGCTCACAGAATCAAAAGAGCCAACTTGGAAAGGGTAGGAACCAGAGCCATTCCAGAGATTCAGGAAGCAGGAATCAATGGACTTGCACCTCCAGGTGTTTCACCAGCATGAATCTACAGAACTCACATTCCAAGAAGGGTGTTGCCCACTGGGGTCGGGCACCCTACCTTTTAGCTGGTGGAGAGTGGGACATCCTGATGGATAGTCCTCCCAAACTGTAACTGATTAAGGAAGAGTAGTTCACTCAAAAGAAATCTAGCATGCTGTTTCCTGGAGAAGGAAAAATGGATGGTGGCCAGAAATTACAACAAACGTACACTATAATGAATTTCAGAAGAGGTCTTCAGTGGTAAATAAGAATGCATTGTATATGAAACTTTTGAATAAAAGAACATTGTGCTTGGAGTGAAACACTCAGGGCTATGTGTCTACAAGAAGATTCTACAGTTAGGAGAAATAAGCTTTAGTGATCTATTCTACAGAATGGTGACTGTAATAAATAGTAATGTGTTATATATTTTAAAATTGCTGAGAGTATATTTTAAGTGTTTTCACCACAAAAAATGTTAACTATGAGAAGTGATGAATTTGTTAACTAGCTTGATTTAATCATCTCACAATGTAAACATATATCAAAACATCACATTGTACCCCATAAATTTATACGATTGTGATGTCCGTTAAAAATAAAATTTAAAAAAGAAGGTTTACATGCGAAGCTTTCTCATTGCTGCTTATGGATTGGGATAAGCCTAAGAGGAGTTTCTTGTTCATTATTTTCCATTTGACAAATATTTATTTACCATGCCCCACTGATTCTAAGTCTAAGCCTCAGTGATTCTGGTCTAGGTCATTTCCTTTATTCACTGTCCCCAATGCAGAGCTCAAGTGGCTTAGCCTCAACAGCTAGCAACAGGGTAGGTTGATCTTTTAGAAATCCAGAGGGACACCCCACAAAGGTTACATTAACACATTTGTAAGTATAAAGCAGTTACTTCACTTTTCCTAATAAAATATCACAATAGTCAATGCAAACAAAGTACAAGTTCAAAGAACAGTGTATTTTCTATTAAAATAATTTTCCTTCAACTCCCTCTCACACAACTGCATTAAACAATATTTTAAAAGAAATTTCTTAGAATTTTATCACATTAAGACAACTCTTCATTTGTATTACTCCTCTGACATTTTTTTTCTAAAATGCATGCGTTTTTTTCTATTTATATGAGCAGTATGCATCCAGTGGAAAAAATTTTTAAATAGGGCAATATATGAAGAATAAAATAACAATATACTAGTACCAAGAGACAATGGCTATTAATATTTTAGTGTATTTTCTTCTGCTCCTAATAATGACTAGATGAAAACGATTTGGCCAGAAACAAAATTGGTATCCCTTATGCTCCTCTTTTGCTTGTATAATTTTCAGATCTTTCTGTAACAAGCTTTGTTTTTGTAATAAGAAAAACAAACTATAAAGGAGAGTATAAAAGAGCCGGGTCTCTGTATGTCTTGTTCATCCAGCTAGTTGCAGTTTCCAGAACACTGCTTGGCTCACAGTAGGTACTTCAAAATTTTTTTTAAATGGCTAAAACTTTTTTGCCCCCAACCTAGTGAACCACAGTTGCTAATGAACATGGAATCACTCTGCAGGTATGTCTGGGTATTATGTCTCTGATTCCTTTTAGTAAATAGTTTATTCTATCCATAGGATCACTTTTGCTGTCTTAATATAAGACTGATTAAATTCAAATTCCAACTCCAACACTCACTAGCTATGTCACCTTGGCAAGAAACCTCACCACTCTGGCTCAGCTTCCTCATCTGGTAAGCACCGGTCCAGGTGCTGAGGGCACAACAAAACAAGAATCCTACCCTCTAATTTACATTCTAGTGTGCAAGAAAAAGCCTGTGGACAAACATCTGTCAGATGGCGATAAACGATAATCGCTGTGAAAAAACAGAAAATAGAGTAAAGGGGATAGGAGGTGATTACCTGTGGGGGTGGATGAGGGTATGTTGCTATTTTATAAAGGGTAGTCGGGAACAGCTAAAGGTTTAAAAACTAGGCCCAGCACGGTGGCTCATGCCTGTAATCCCAGCACTTTGAGAGGCCAAGGTGGGCAGATCCTTGAGCTCAGGAGTTGGAGACCAGCCTGGGCAACACGGTGAAACCCTGTCTCTACTAAAAACAAAACAAAATCTGGGAATGGTGGCCTGTGTCTGTGGTCCCAGCTACTCGGGAGGCTGAGGTGTGAGGTTTGCCTGAGCCCAGGAGGTTGACACTGCAGTGAACTGTGTTCGTGTCACTGCACTCCAGCCTGGGTGACAGAATGAGAGCCTCTCTCAAAAAAAAAAAAAAAAAAAGAAAGAAAGAAAGAAAGAAAGAAAGAAATAGAAATTTAAAAATAATAGTGTAGTGTTTTTCAAACTTCAAGTTGTGACTAAGCGCAATCAAGTCCATTTAGAATTTGCATTTTCGAAAAAATGAAATAAAATTCATCCCTTCCTTGTGTGTGTGCACCTGTTTGTGCCTTACTCTATTAGCTGAGCACAGGAGAGACAAAAAGAACAACCCCAGAAAAGTGCCAGAAAAGATTAGGACCAGAGCTAAGAGGTTGGGGAGAAAGGCAAAACAAACCCAACAGTTAAGCAATCCAAGAGAGAAAACATACCACTTTTTTTAATGTAAAAAAAGTAGTTGATGGAAAAAAGGCCAAAAAAATTAAATAGAATTGACAGATTCAATTTAACAACAACAAAAACGCAAAACTAATGAAATATGCTGTACATGATACTTTCGGATTAAATGCATGATAGCGTGTGAATATTCTCAGAAATTCCCAAAATATTTGTTCCATATTTCCTTCTCTGACCCTCACTGAGGTAAACAATATCAAGATTTTAAAGCCAAGTCGTCTGGGAAGATTTCTTTTCTTTCAGTCCTTTAAACATTTCTTTTAATAGGTTTTGGAAATCATGTCTACTTGTCAGAAATGAGTACACTGTATTAAAGGGACACAAATCATCTCCCAAGCCGCCTCTTGCTTGCACACGAGGTTCTCTTTGAAGCAGAGCCATAAGGTACAATTATTCTAGAACAAGGTGGGCAAACTACAGTCCTCCGACTAAATCTAACCCACCACATGTTTTTGTATGACCCTCGAGCTGAGAATGGTTTTTCCCTTTTCAAGTGGTACAAAAAAAAATCAAAAGATTTTGTGACCCGTGAAAATGATTTTAGTGTCTGTAGTTTTATTGGAACACAGCCAAATGTATCCATATTTTCCATGGCTGCTTTGCGCTGCAACGCGACAGAGTCGAGCAGTTGCCCCCAAAGCCTAAAATATTTACTATCTCGATCCTTTTAGAAAAAATCTCGCCAACTAACGTCCTAGAATATGAGGGCTGTATTACTTAAACACCCTTCCAACTCTCTTCCCTCTCTAGCCACCCCCTCAGCCTTAGGCACTAACAAGATTCCTTGACCCGGAATGGGGAGAGGGCGTTATAATAATGAACTGTATTGTATCGGAAACAAGACAGTAAATATCTACAGAAGGGAATGTGACTGGTTCTGCCACTGACTAACGTCTGGGTTTGCGTCCCGATCAGAAAAGTGGGCACGACAGCGGCATCTGCAAGATAGCATCTGAGCACGAAGGCACTTGGAAAGGTATCAAGGCAGCAAATGTTCCGGGGGTGCTTTTGCAAGAGGAGCCTCTTTCGGAGCTGGACGTACACTTCGGTTCCCTTTGCACGCAAGCACCTTGGTCGCCTCCCCCAACTCCGTCCCCTCCGCTTCTGGCCCTCATTTTGTTCTCTCTATTCCCCTTTTGGCCTTGCAGCCAGCTTTCTCCTCCCCCGCTCAGGGGCTACGAAGTTCCTGAGCAGAGCAGGGCTCAGGTAAGCAGGCCCAGGGTAGTTCAGCCCTGCTCTCTCCAGCTCCGCTAGCTTGGGGTGGGGTCGCCCTGGGACCCCTGCAGGTGACAAAAATGACTCAGCAGGGGCCGGGCCTGGGATGAGAAAGAACGCCAGTGCAGGAACAAAATCCCCTGACGCACGAAGAGGCCGCAAACCATCATCTTAAGGACCCAAACATCGAACAAATTAAAATGTAACTGTAAATCGGCTTCGGCCCGCCGGCGGCCTGTGCCGCCACAGGCTGCATGCACATTTAGCCTAACAGGGCGGCCCGGAGGCTTTTGCAGGCAGAAAACGCCCGCAGCCTCTCCAAAAGGTCTCCTCCGTCTGAGATCAGCCCCACCTCGGCCCGACCGGGCCCCAGGAAAGGCCAGTCGGTTGGAGGAGAACATTTCAGGGGTGCAGAGAATTGCATGTCCGTGATTATCAGGGAGACTTTGAAGGCACAGTAATCTCTCGAGAACAGGAACCATTTTCCCCTCTTGCTCTGAGATTTTGCTTGGCTAAGCTGCGGCAGCCTCCCTGCCCCCCTCTCACCCCCACCACCGCTGCCGCTACAAGCAACCACGCCCCGCGGGCCCCAAGGCTCGCCGCCCCGGGGCTCACGGCCCCCGCTCAGCCGGCCAGCCGCGCCTCCATCCGCCCCGCCCTCGCGCGCCCCTACCCGCCCCGCCCCCTCGGGCCCTCATCTGCCCCGCCCCCGCGCGCCCCATCCGCCCCCGCGGCCGGCCCTAGGGGCGCCGGGCCAGCCCTCACGCCTGCGCATCGCCAACTTCCTGCCGCGGCACGCTCCGCCCACCCCGAGAAGCCCGCCTCCGAACGCCGCGTGAAACCCGCCCGCCGCGCATCATTGGTCGCAGTGCCGGAGCCGTTGGCTCCCAGACCCGCCTCTCCGCCTCCTCTCACTTTTCCCAAGGCGGATGCGCCTGCGCTCAGCTGCCTGGGCGGGCTGGGAGGCGCGGGTTGAAAAGTCTCGTTCCAAGTTTGGAGAGAGAGAGAAGAGCGCCTCAGACCTCGGTACCCGCGAGCGGGGAGGAGGCAGGAAAGAAGGACGCGGCGTCTGGGGAGCACCCAGGCAGCAAGACGGGGCCCGGGCTTTCGACAGCGGGGAGTGTGACGCGCTTGGGAAAGGCAGGAGCGCCAGCGGTCGGGCTGCTCTTGGCTAACGAGGGGAGTCCGAGGCGGCGGCGAGGGGCGAACGACCCGACGCAAGATGGCGAGTAAAGAGAGTAAGAGGCCCTGCGGGGCGGCGCGCGCCAGGGCCGCGGGGGGCGGCGGGCGCGCGAGGCCGCGGCACGCGCCGGCGAAAGGCGCGAATTGGCGTGCGGAGCAGGGGGCGGGGCCGGGCGCGAGGCTGGGCGCGCGCCTCGAGGGGCCTGCGCGGGACGGGACCGCCGCGCCGAGGGCTCCGAGCACTTCCGGAGCCGGGCGCGGGGCCGAGGGCTGGGCCCCCCTCTTCCCTTCCCTCCTCCAGCGGCTGCGCTCCCTCCGGCGCCCTCGGCCCCGGGGCGGAGGCGGCCGCCGCCGCCGGGATGGGAGCGCCGCGGCTCCTTCTACGCGCGCGCGCGTTGATCGCCTCGGGGTCGCGGCCCTTGTCCGGGGGTTGCTGGAGCCCTCAGGCCTATGGCTGCCGAGGCGGGCGTCGTGGGAGCTGGGGCCTTCCCTGATGGGGATTGGAGAGACCAGGCCTGTGGGCTTCTGCTACACGTGCATTTGTCTTCCCGACTGGGTCGCGCAGCCCCTGTACGTACAGGTCGTCATCTTAGAACAGGTGCGAACAGCTGTAACAGGGTAAACAATTTCCGTGTCCGTGTAATTGACTACCCAACAGGGTGTACGCAGCGGGTATTGATCTCAATGGAAAAAATAGGCTTCCTGATTGTTAGTATTTTCTCCATCTTCTGGAAGAGCAGTTAGTTGTCCGTGTCCAAATTAGAGGTAAAAGGAAAGAGTACATGAGGTGTGGCCATCTTGAGGTGACCTCCAGTTTCTCACTTTGATCCATCTCAGCCACTTAATCGTGTGGGCTTTCTCCAAATTTCAGTGTTTGAAGATACTGTGGAGGAGCGTGTCATCAATGAAGAATATAAAATCTGGAAGAAGAATACACCGTTTCTATATGACCTGGTTATGACCCATGCTCTTCAGTGGCCCAGTCTTACCGTTCAGTGGCTTCCTGAAGTGACTAAGTAAGGGTTTCTGGCAACTTTTATTTTGTTTAAATTTAACTGTCGTTCTGAATTTCCTAGTTTTGGCGTTTTATGCATAGAACATAAGTATGTAATCAGCCCTTGCATGAGGTGGCAGGTGGTTTTTATTTTCAAAAGTGGAGGAAACACTGAATATATTTGACATTTCCTGGGCTTGAATGTAGAGCGGCATCTCTCTGGGCCCAAACTAATGGGTTTCTTTAAAACTTTATTGAAAAATAGAATATTTACGGAAAAGTTCACACATCGTAAGTGTTGTATGGCTTGATAAATTTTTACAAAGTGAACACATGTAACAGTCACCCAAGATAAATACATTTTAAATGGTAAAGGGGAAAAGACCTTGTCAACAATTGACCAAAGAAAAGATGTTATCGTAGGCTTATGGAATACACTTTGAGATTGCTGTTAGTCTGCATAAGAGTATTCTTTTCTGTTAGATCTGTAGTTTCTCTGGTAATAATTGCTGGCATTTATTGAGCACTCAGAACAGGGCCTGGCACATCTGAAGAATCTACGTCCTGTTGTTTGTTGTAATCCTCATAATAGTACTATGCTGTAGGTACTTTTCATCATCCTTGTTTTACTGATAAGGGAACTGGGAGTGAGCGTTTAAGTGCCGTCCCAAGATCACACAGCTGGTCCCTGCATTAGACTACCTTTCTCATTCACTTGCACCTTTTCTAGTAGGAACTTGACCATGTACTTTTAAAGTGTGTTAAATATGGGGCCAGGCACAGTGGCTTATACTCCTGTAATCCTAGTGCTTTGGAAGGTTAGCTTGAGCTCAGGAGTTCAAGGCTGCAGTGAGCCATGATTGTGCCACTGCATTCCAGCTTAGCCAACAGAGTGAGACCCTGTCTCCCAAAGAAAAAAAAAACAAAAAAGCATCTTAAATTTGGGTGTTGCGGGCATATAATTTAAAGAGGATTAAATGAAACTCTAACCTAAAAAGAGGATTTTGCAACAAGTTATAAAAATAATAAGCTAATTTTGGCTGGGCGCGGTGGCTCACGCCTGTAATCCTAGCACTTTGGGAGGCCGAGGCAGGCGGATTGCCTGAGCTCAGGAGTTCAAAACC